>NC_026003.2:103001361-103147181 GCF_000442705.2 Elaeis guineensis
CCTGCTGCCAGAGTTGAGGATGAAGTCCGGCTCCCGTAGGAGTCCGGATGTTGCGAAGAATTCGGTCGACGCTGGCAGGGGCTTGTCCGTCGGCAAAACTTGGGAGCGTTGCGGAGGCTCGGCCGCCAGGGAGGCTCGGAGAGATGTCGTCGGAGGTCGGAAGTCGGTAGGATCTCCGGAGGGTCACTCCTATCACGAACTTCGGCTGGAGGGTATTTTATACCCAACAGCTGTCATCTAGCTCAACCGTAACTATCTTTCAGTTGTATTTTAGCTCATTTGCCATGTGGGCAGCCATCCCACGATCTTTGTACAGCTGCCCATTCCGTTATAAGAACCAAACGGTCTAACAGATCTCCAACGGCCTAACATCTTAACAGATCTCCAACGGTCTAACAATATTTTCTTAAGGTCTAAGCAAGCTCTCTCTATAAAAGCAAGACAAGGTGCTCTCCAAAAGATAAATCAAGTCAAGTCAAGTCCAAGCTAATTATGAACTCATAAAGACAAGGTTTTGCTAAAATTTCCACTGAAAAATTAGAGTTCTCTTCAATTAGAGTTCATTTTACTTCTCTCCACTCACAAACTCTCACTTCTTACTTTCTAGTTCTCTATTTCCACTACCTACTCTCAAGGCTCCGGCTAACTTAAGCATCGGAGGGTCCTAAACCGGATGGTACCCCATGATTTAGGACTTATTTTGCAGGTTTTGCTCGCGGTTCACATTAACGCAGCTCTCAGCTCTCCAGCTCAGTTCAGCACTGACCTCATCTCCGGAGCCTTACAGTGATAGAAAAAAATTTTTTTTTTTTTTTTTGCATCGGCTTTGGGTACTTTCTTACTTATAAAAAGCTCATTAAGTTCAGAAGTATTCGATATTTCTCGAGTATTTTTAGAGAGTGAGGGAGCGATATTTCTCGAGTATTTTTAGAGAGTGAAGTAAGCCGTGACCACCAATGTCTAGCAGTTCGGTTTCTGCTGCAAGCCAACTATTTTAGAAGTTACCTAGCTCACATGGAAGAAGTGAGGCATATTCACGAAATACTTGGACAACGGTTAATTTTCTGCTAGACAAACTTCCAAAAGAAGTTTTTGTCTGTGTTGAGACATGCAATGGATTGATATCATGAACCTCTCAGCTCAAAAGTCTAGTGTCAAGTCTTTTTTTCATTTTTGTTTCTTTTTCTTACAGCACTTATGACAGTAGTTGCCTATAATTTTAGTGCATGTTTGATTGCAGAGAGTGGCTCTAAATAAGAATGAGAATAAATAACTCTCATTCTAGCCATTTGGTTGGAGAAATTATTCTCATTCCGATTTTAGAAGAGAATGGAAATACTCAATTCTCCAAAATCTAATCTCTACTCTCTTATAGTATTCAATTCCGATTCTAATTCTAATCACAAATCAAACATTTTAGAGGATATGGCTATTCCAATTCCATTCATTCTGATTCCAATTGTAATACCAGTTGCAACCAAACACATGTAAGTCAAATGGAACCAAGGCTACAGAAATTGCACATTACATGAATGCTTTCTTAAAATCCTTGAAAGAGCTTGCTCTTTTGGTTGATATAGATCTTACTCAATCCAACTTCTGTTAAGAGTTTCAACTGTACAAAGCAATATCCGGATCAGGTTTGGAGTAGACAAAACCTATTGAGATAAATGCATTGCCTTTTCATCCTGCCACGCATTTGGCTAAGAGTGTTACTCTTATTGAGTTGGCTTAGATTTACAGTTAAAGTTAATATCTCAAATATCAAGTTGATGATCTCCAAATATGTTTTGTGGTCGATAATCTCTATCTATGTCCTCATAGCATGTCTCTTGTCGTTATTTGCTATCAATTCTAAATTACACCTGAATTGCATTCACATATTGGCAACAACCCAGACAGCAAATTCTGCCTTTATATCTAGATTTGGGACCAGTATCGCAGGTGTTACATAGATATGCATCAGTTTGGTATCCATCACAGCTGTGCCAATTGCCATACATGGGCGGTCTACCCACAGTTAAGGGCAATCGCCCAGACAACTTGGTAAGCCTAAAATTGCCATTTGTTTTTCTCTCAGTAGCCCCTAATCTTTGATGGGTGGTCCTGAAAGCGATGCTCATGTGCACTGTATTCAAAAACTAGAGCAGATATATTTATTCTCTTTTTATGTGTATAAATTTGATGGAAAATCTTGTATTTGGTATGGACCACTACCAATCAGGTTGGTAGTAATCAAAGGATAGCAGATAATCACAATAGTATGATCCACTTGTGATGTCAGATCCTAGAGTCCACCCTAAATGATTAGAGCAAATCTAATAGGGCATTTGGTCTAATGGTATATGATTTATCACCTAGAATGTTAGAGGTCCCATATACAATTCCAAATCATTTGTTTTTGATCAATTTTCTATTGTGTCGGTAGCAATCACGACAAGTTTCAGTGCTGGTGAATTTCACAACCAACCGATAAATTTATCCTACATCTGTATAAGACTTTGTTAAGGTCATTGAAGAGCCTTTGTTCTAAATTCTCAAATGATTGTAGCAAGTAACTCCCAGATCTTCCCTTTTATCTTTTGTTTTCTTTCTTTCATGTTATTAGATGGGCTTGAAATTGGAAATTTTGCAGGAAAATACTCACTTATTTAGGACAGGGTCTTGTAGTTTTTTCTCATCAGATATATAAAAGTTGGCCAGATGAGACTGGTCTGGATTGTTAATGAACTACATGGAAGAAAAGTCAGAATGGGCATAAGAATAATGCAGAGAGAGGCACAAGTGGTGGGTGAAGAAAGGTCTCATTCAGACTTGGAAATGGAGCAGAATGGGTATGAAAGGATGAAAGATGGATGTCCATCCTTCCAACTTGGAGGCCCATTTTGAAAAGGTTGGTTCTAGCAGGAGAATTTTTTTTCCTAGGTTGAGCTCTTTCCAAGTCAATCCCACCTAACCAGTATTGGAAGCTTGTGAAGATTCTCTACGGTGTTCTTTGGTGTTCTCCAGCCTAATCTCGTAGCCTTCCTACACTGGGCATGTGCAAAAAAACCATGACCAAAGCCCAAGCACAGTAGTAGTTTGTAGAAGTATAATTACTAATTTGTGCTCGACCCGAGCGGTGGATCACAACTATTTTTCGCATGCCATATTTGCAATTACTTATCCATTCATGAGTTAGCCAAATCATTTTTGGGCATGGACATGAGATATGGTTATGACATGATTTGGATACCTTTATGGTCAATCTTGAAAAAAGTATGATATGATGCAGTTAGAATACGTCCCTGAAAATATGCATGTATGTATGTAGGTATATAGTTATGCATGTGTATATGTATATAATATGTCAAGCATATATATATACATAAACACATATATGTGTATAGAAAAATATTCATCAACCTTATTAGAATATCACAATAATACAGTTCATACTTGTTACTATAGCATCAATTTTTACAAGCCTGTCAATTAATCATCATGCAAGTTCATAGACTATAATCCATAATTGATACTTTAATACTAATTTATAGACTACAAAATTGACTCTCCCTGGGAACTATGTAAAGTCTATTTCGAAAGAATTTGTGGTACTCTTTTAACTCTTAAAAATAGGATACAAGTATCAAATACTTATATTTGAAAACTATTTAATGTGTATCAATATTCGATGCGGACATGTTTCAGGATTCAACAAACCCAACCTTCAACGTATATTTTTTACAACAGTTTATGATGGGAGTCAGCAGCTTCCAAACAAGCTTGACGAGCATGACAGCATCAAATTCCACATTAGGTTTAGGTATAAGCTCAATGAGCACTCGAACATCATCTGGATTTCACCCTTCGAGAAATGACATGATCATTATTTGTTTATTTGCTGCTTCAGAATTTTTATTCAAAGTTTACTTACTATATTAAATAAAAATTTGGCCTTATTGTATCTCCTAATCCAGAATGAATTTGAAGATAATTTACAAAGCAAGACAGATTTTAGACATTAGATTGTATGCAATTATAGGTTCAACTTATACTTTATACTATTGTAATAGAATAAGACTTTTTTCAAATCAGAAGGAATGACTCCAGTTTGGCAGGCTGGAACTCACTTATATTAGGAAGGTCCATATTATCCTAATTCGCAGCATTTTAGATGTTATCAAAAGCAAGGATGGACAAGTCTTTCCCGTTTTTTTTCCTCCCAAAGAAGTCCTTATTTTTCCTTTTTGTTCTTTATTTGAGATCACAGTTTACCAAAGAACAGCAGTTTACCAAATAGAACTTACCCATTGCTCCTTTCTCTTAGAGCATTACTCAATGACAAGTTTATTTTATCATCTACATAACTATATTTTTGGCCAAACAAAACTTTTTAGCTTGTGTCCATAAATGCAATCCCAATCATACTCGCAATGTTTTCCTTTTAGCTGGCTCAAGTTTGAACCATATCAGGCTTGAAGTCAAGTTCCATGCCTACTCCATTTGCCTCACTAAGTGCACTCTGTTCTCCAAATCATCCTCACATATATATATATATTAGCACAAATTTCTGCATGTTGAACGCCGTGATTAGCATTATAGGGCTCCACTACACATCTCTATCAACAGTAACCTCGTCCATGAACCTCGCACTGTCTAGGGGCTACTAACCATATCACCATCAAAGTCTGCAATTTCTCACTCACCAATTTGCTTAACATTGTGCCTGACAGTGAGAACATCATCTATACAATCTAGGTCAAATACTCGGAAAACAACACCATCAACATGTGCATCTAAAACTTTCTCCCATATGGAGGGGTGCCAACATTGAGCTAAGCCCGGTTTGCCAACTGTCAGGCATCTCTACAACTAGAGTGATTCATGCCACTAATTTTTGATCGATAAAAAACCTAATCTCCCACCTATGAAATCCTCAAATTGGTTTAGCATCTTTAGAGTGAGAGACTGCAATGTGGGACAACTTTCCGTCCAAACTTAGGGAATCATCCTCATGATGTTTATCGTAACTAAAGTTGAACATCAAGCTTTAGCCTCCATGATTTCCCTTTGTTACAGTAGTCGATCATGAGCTAGCTTAGCCTATAATTATGGTAAGACCAAGGTGCTTCTTATCCGATCTTTTTTTTTTTTTTTTTTTTCTTGACACCAGTCCCAGATCTAGTACATGTTACAATAACAATGATGTTAAAACCCTGATCAAATCCTTCAGCCTAACATCTTGGTCATGCCTCATCTTGTTTTCCATGATACTCCAATATTTTACTAGGGAGAAGCTAAAGGTGGGGTTGGATTGGAGACTTAGTCATTAAAGGTGGGGACAGAAAGAGAAGTCTAGTGCACAACCTAATGAAGCTACTTTATGATTACAAGATCCTCTCTTCTTTAGAAAAGCACATCTTATTATCCATTAGGTGGTAGCAGTGGTCATTCTCTGCCCCGCTTGCTTATTCCTCAGATCCTCCCAATTAATTGCTTGGCTCCAATGCAGACAAGAGGCCTCAGGTTGTTGACCACCATCCATGCATCCAGGACTCCCTTTTGCTGGGTACCATTGGAGGAACGATAGATAGAAGAGGTGGTTGTATATCCTATCCATTCATTTGTATATTTGATGAAACATAAAAAGATGGATGAAAATAACTTTCTCTTTTATTTGATATACAAAAAATAGAAAAAAGAGTAGATAATATTTATATGAATTTTTATTAAATTATTTTTAATAAAAAAAATATTATTATTATTAATTTATACTACTTATTTATACTAAAAAATAGTATAATACGTAAAATTATAATATTTATAAAAAAATATAAATACTTAATTTAATTTAATAAATAATTTATAAATTAGTTATATATGAATGATTTATTTATATATATTAATTATATAAATAACTAATTAACTTATAATTTAATTTAAATAGTTAATTAATTCTATATAAATAGTTAACTAAAATAATGAATACAAAAAAATAGAAGATAATTCGAAATATTTATTTATAATTATGAAAATTATGTACTAATATTATAATAATTAGTAATAAAATATAATGGTATGAGAGAAATAATTTAGGTAAAAATAAATAAATAAGATAAATGAAAAAAATAAAGAAGTGTTAAATTTTATGAAAGAAATAATGAAGGATAATCTTGTTAATATAAAAATTAATTTTTTATATATTTTATCCATCCTGCCAACTCTCTTTTCTATCTCCAACCAAACATAAAGTGCAAGGCATGTTTGGGTGATCTTAGGTGAATCAATACGGTCTAGTCAAAACCAAAGCTTGATTGGTCCATTCTGTTCAACTCCAGGATTGTAAAGGCTGGTATCTCAGCTATTATTTCTGGTGACTATGACCATGATTAATTGATGTACCAATTTATGTGAATTGAGAATGACTGCTGGAGCAACTTGCAACCATAACATCCTGTGATGTTGGTTGATGTATAGCAATCAAGAAATTAAATATCCACTTATATAATGAAAACAATATGAAAAATGCCAATCTAGACATTGGTAAAATCACTAAGAAACTATTTAAGACAGAAATTAAAAGACCTTTTCATATCATTTTATACTAATTGATCAGCGCATCATAGTAAGAAGCGCATTTCCTCTAGAAAGACATGCTTGATCAAATTCCTTACATGTTGTAGGAGTCCATCCTATTGACTATGAGCTTGAATAATTCGATCAAATATAGCATAATGTCATCTAAAATTGCATCTTCCAAACCTAAATTCAATCTGTTTACTTTGTAGGAAACAAAAAAAAATTAGCTAATAATTGGTTAAATCAATTTTAGTGTAGACAATTTGTTTGGAGTCAGTCTAAACAGATCTTTTATTGTCATGGGCTCCATTCATCAGGTAACTTATCTTGACTTGCCACCCTTCTCATACATCATGTATGTTGTGTAAGGAATAATCTCTCTCTGGCTGCAAAATATCTCCAATAATTCATTGTACAAATATGACCATAGGCTTCTCGAGACAGTAACATGCAAACATCGTTGAGCTGAATGGGACCCACATGGTAGCACCTCAATCAAATATCCATGGTACGAAGCCGCGTTATGAACTTTATCCAACGTTGCCACTTGCGAAGCCAACCATCATGATACGCTAAATTTACATACTGAAGTATCTTTTCTTATCAGAATTTTCACTCAATATCATCATATATTAGAAATGGATAATAAACTGTTAACAAACAAACAAAAATTAAAAAAAAAAAAAATTCATATACGTTTCGGTTATTAGGTATGAGAAGAAAAGGCCTCAGCACAACGAAAACATAACTTAAAAGTGGAAATAATAAAAAGGAACAAGAAAAGGGTCAAGAGGTGGAAAGAGCGGATCCTCTGGAACTTGGAAATTTCGCTGCTGTAGCTTTCGGTTTCCGGCGACAATGACCAAGAATTCGGCAGTGATTGGCAAAAAAAAAAAGAGAGAGAGAGAGTCAGAGGTGGAAAGAGCGGATCCTCGGGAACTTGTAACCTCCGCTGCTGTTGCTTTCGGTTTCCGGCGACGACGACGTAGAATTCGGCAGCGACGGCGGCGATGGCGGCGGAGACCGCCCCCCGCCGAACGCCACCGTCGTCACGTCTCCGGTCGTGGCGTTGTTGGAGTTGAGGAGGCCGATGGAAACGGGCGGGATCTCGAAGGTCTGGAGTGCCGGCGGTGGGTGGCGCCACTGCGGCAGCGGGCCCGCCAGCAGCAGCGTCTGGAGCAGCGGTCCCGCCGCCATCACCGCCTCCAGCAGCCGACCCTTCTCCGGCAGCCCCCGCCGCCGCGCCGCCGCCTCCATTTCCGCCTCCACAGCCGCCATCCCCGCCGGCGACGTCCCATTGCTCCTCTCCTCCTCCCCTCCCCCCTCGGATGACGACGACAAGCCCCCAGCCCCCGCCGCCACGTTGCTCCCTTCGTCCAATTGGACCGCCTGGCTAGGGTTAGGGTTAGGATTAGGGTTTGACGCCAGGTGGTTATTATGATCCATGAGGAGCAGGAGAAGGGCGTGGCACTGGTGGCGGGCCTCGTCGCGCTCTCGGGTGGCGATCTCGAGGAGGTGGGTTAGATTGAGGGCCTGGGCCTCCATTCGCCGGAGCTCCTCTTGGGCGGCGATCCGAGTGGATTCGAGCTCCACCGTCGTGCGGAGAAGCGCCTGCTTCAGCTCCTCGCCGTGATCCCGCTCGCCTCCTGCGTCCAATCGGTTCCTTTGGTCTTAAATTCGGCGAAATTGGCGAAAAAGAATCAGAATTGAAGATGGAGAAGAGGAGGAAAGGTACCTGCGGTGGTTCCCAGAGGAAGGCCCAGGGGGCGGCGGCGGAGTTGGCGTCGGCGAGAGGCGGAGGAGGAATGGATTGGTGGTGGTGGTGGCGGAGATCGTCCATGCGTCTTTTTTTCTCCTTTTTTTTGTAGTCTTGGAGTTATGGTAAAGAGGAAGCTCTTTCTCTTACACGCAGACACACATACTTCTCGTTTTCTTTTGTCAGAGACAGCAGAGAGATGGTGGGGGAGACCAACTGACCATGGGCGGAAGGACGGGAGGCTGCTATGTCTCTTTATAGCCCCTTGTTTCGTTTGCTAGTGTGAATCTGACCACCACCCGGTAGTCCAGACGAAGATTTCTTTCCTCTTTTTTATCTCCGTATTGGGACGGGTTCTAACCCGAACGCTTATTCTTGCCGCGCCCCATCCTATACTTATGGCATATGCAGGGGTGGCAAGTTATGATCCTGACTCATCGATCTCATCCATGATGACCTATTTTAAGTTTTTGATATAAATAATGAATTCGGCTAGATTTATAAGTCATTTAATTTATTTTAATTTATTTAATAATTATATCATGTCAGATACGTTTAACTCTTTAATATCACTAACTCGATTTAAAACCTATTTTACTTCTTTCTGTCTTATTTAATTTAACTCATTTAATCGGTTTAATTTATTTCAATTCATTTAATTTATTAAAAATTTATTTAATTTATTTAATCTGATTTGATTCATTTAATAAATATTTATATGATTCGAATCATATTACATATTTAATAAATAAATTGATTTGGATTTAATTTTATAATTTATTTTTAAATATATTAATTTGGTTGATTAATTTTTGATTCGATCAACGTGATCCAACACTCCTAGACCAATTGACCATAATACTCACTAAAAAGGAAGGCCCTTGCACCCACTCATGTGGCAAGAAAAATAATGCCCTCCCAAACAAAATTTTATTACTCATAATTTACTAGAATGTGCCATGTGCATTAGGTATATTTTCTTCTTAAAAAATTAAGTAATAAATAAATATAGGTAGAAGAGTTGAGCATCTTAATGTTAGTTACCTTATATGCATATGTTCAACAAAAATATGAGAGGAGAAATATTTAAGATATTGTACCAAAAAAAAAACATTTAAGGATATTAGGACAGAGTTTGAATGTACTAGATATGACTTGATATCGATATATTGTGGAGTTATATATATAGAGAGAGAATGGATAAAATTAACTATATAATGATGACCATTTTTTTTGGTTCAGTCTTCCAAAGGAGGTCTAATATGCCATATGCATTGGTAGCAAGGATTTGGATAATGATCATGATTCAACTTATGTGATAAAGATGATGGCTGTTATTCAACATTTATACTAATCATCAAATAGAATGAAGTATTTAAATTCAAATTTTAACCAGTAGAAATTTTATTTTTAGGTGATAAAATATTATTTAATCATGTATTGTCATTATTTTTTTAATGCTTAAAATTTTTAATTATAGTTGTCGGCGTATTTTTAGGAATCATGTAACAACCTATATTTAGCCATAATTTTTTTTTATCAGTGTGATCCTGTATCTATCTACATTGTTTTTTTTATTATAGTCTGATATAGATTGTTACATAATCCCTAAAGTCATTCCGGAAAGATTATGCTAAAAAAAGAAAATAATATAGGTTGATATAGGATCATAGTAACAAAAAATTAATGTCATTTGATATTGGCTGCTGCATGATTCTTAAAATTATACCAATAAGAAAATAATACAGGTTGATGCGAGATCAGCTGATGAAGGAAAACTATTATAATTGATACAAGTATTATAGTTTGATATAGATTATTGCGTGATCCCTAAAATCACTCTAACAAAATCATGTTATTAAAGAAAAATAATATCAAGTATTGTAGTTTGGTACAGATTGTTACATGTTCTCTAAAATCAATCTAACAAAATCATGATATTAAAAAAATAATATCAAGTATATAGTTTGCTACAGATTGTTACATAATTCCTAAAATCACTCTAACAAAATCATAATATTAAAAAAATAATATAGACTAATACAAGATTATACTAATAAAAAAAATATTATGATCTAACACCAATTGTTACATGATCTCTAAAATTATAGTAATAATAATAGTGATTGAAAAATTGTAAGCGCTCTAATGGTTGTGGTTTCAAAGATGGAATATTACAACAATATATAAGGTTATTAAGACTTTGTTGGAATAGATCTCTTACAAATTGTTATATTTTCCCTAAAAAAAAAATTTCTGTTCAAATAAAAGTTGGAGCTGTTATTTGCTCACTGCTGAGCAAGAAATAATATCAATGATGGTGGTTTGTTGTAACCAGATTATAAGCAAATAAAAAAATACTACGTACATGGTCAAATAAAAACCCCTGCAACTGCCACAGCAGCCATCCTGCCCGTTGGTCTTTTAATAAAGAAACCTGCAGGGCCACAGGCAACAAAGAGGACGCCCCTTGGCTTTGACTGGAGGCATTTGCAACGGAGAGATTTAGGAGGTAAGGCTAATATTTAAGGTTACCGGTGACCGTATGAATGAGTAATTAAAGGGTTGGTGAGAGGACGGCGCGGCAGGCCGAGGAGGAGCTCAGGGGAATGGCAGAGATGGGAACCCACTAGGAGGGAAAGAGGATTTGTACGCTACCTTGTGTTCGCCGATCCGTAGTTCTCTTTTCTTTTGTTACGAACATGTACGTGATGGCTATGATTCGTCTCACTCTCTAATCTAGGACTCTCTAACCTATGTAGATTGATATATAATACTGTTGAATATTTATAGTTCTGTACCATTTGTTCCCAATCTAATAGGAAAAAACCTCCTTAGTCTTGGTCTATCTTATGGTCTTCCTATCTTTCTTTCTCCGTAGTACCGGGAGGGACTCTGTTTGTCAAATTAAGAGTGGAGTTAGTTCTCCAATCATGGTTGTTTTGATGGTCGTGGTGAGATACACAGAGTTTCATGAGATAAGCTACTCCGTATGTTGCATGGGCTTCATCCAATCATAACAGCAGTATGAATTATGGATGGTTGTGATGGATAACTCAGATTTAAGATTGAATTAGAGAGGAATTTGAGAGGATTCTAACTGTTAATTAATTAAAGAAGAGAGTATTGGTGAGTTTTGAAGTTTCATGGATTGTTCCGTACTTGTTTTTTGTCAATGAAGTGGAAGCTAGCAAAAATAGGGCACTCTCTGAAGTCGCCTCTTGTAATTTAGTAATGTCTTTAAAGAGCAAGGATCAGGAATTGGTGTGAATCCAACTCTTAATTAAAGTAGAGAGTATAAGGTTTCATGAACCGTTCAACGCTTCATCTATGGTTTAAGAAATAATCAAGAAGGGGAAGCTAGCAAAAATAGAGCAAACCTATGAAGTTGCCTCTTGTACCTTCCGATGGTGTCACTCTTGGAAACTGGTGTGAACATTTCTTTTTTTTCTTTTTGTGGTAGAATAATGAGCTTAAAGTGAAGTAAAAGTTACAAACGCATAAAAACCCATCTATCTAAAAGCTTGGTGCCAAATATTCAATCCAGCACAAAGCAAAACTATAGTAGTATTAAACTAGTAAAATACGCATTATTTCATGTTTTCAAATTTTATTTAACTATTTAATACATCAAACATCAAAGCTTGCTATTAAAAAAAAAAAAAAAAAGAAAGCATAGATGACCCATTTTCAATGGTACATATTATACAAATTCATATACATGACGTTCATTTAACAAAATACTACAAAAAAAAAAAAAAATTAATGTAATGTGGGTCAATTCATAATTTACTTAATATTATTATACAACTTCAATTTTCTAACTATAGATTAATAACTAACATAGAACTCTCCTACCTGTTATTTTATATTACTTTGTACAATACTTTGTTCTTTATTGTTGTACTTTTTTATGCTAGACGCGCAACGTGCGTGTATGTAATCCAATTATTTGCAAAGGTGGTTAATTAGCTTAAAACATCACCATGATTGCTTGTAACTGAAATTCAATTCCCTTTCTTCATGTAAAATAGTGTAGTTAGACAGCAATAATTAGCTTAAAACACATGCATGCACCATCATTGCTTGTAACTGAAACAATCTATCCTCTTCTGTTCTTTCTCTTTCTTCATGTTAAATTGTGAACTCGTCCTCTGTAGTTGACAGCAACAAGAACTAAACCCCACAATTAAGTTATTATGAAACATAGTCCAGTCTGGTCCAGCTGGTCATCACACACTCCTCCAATGCATCGCTATGTTAAACTGTAGGGAAAACAAATTAGTTTACGCCAAACTAGCTTATGGATAACGACAGAACTTGCTTTCTGGGTCTTTTCTTTGCGTCCATCACGTAGTCAGTGCGAGTTACCTGGTTTCACGAAAACATTACGTGAGTGTTGTGAATAACGTCACGTGATTACTAGTTCATAAGCAAGAGAGAGAGAAGGTGGGTACCTGACCAGTGGAAGAGAATTAACGGACAACATGCTCTCTTCTCTTCCTTCATCTGGAAAACAGGCTTTCAAATATTAAATGAGATTTTTTAAAAATATTTATATTTATTGTTTCAATTAATATACATAAAAAAATCTCACTGTTTTGGGCACGTGATCTGACAAATGGTTTTTTTTTTTTTTTTTTTTTTTTGGAGGTATTGCTTATACTTGCTTTCAGATGCTACATACTAGCTGCCTTTTTTATTTTATTTTTTTTGTGATGCAATGTCTTAGTTTTATTAAATGCCTGCTATGAGTTCTTACCAAAAAAAAAAAAAGCCTACTATGAGTGGTTACCTTTTTCACATGGGAGAGGTTAATTCAGAATTCATATTTCTCAATGAAGACAATAAACAATCTCCATTCCAAGATATCCTCTCATCAGTTGGATCAATGCTTCTTAAACATTGTTATATGTTATAATCTTCAAGTATTTTTCTCTTAAACCTACAACTGAAGAAAAAGTAGCAGATAAACTTATCATGCAAACCTGGCTATGTCCCCCTTATTTGCTCCTTTGGTCATGGCGACCGCGGTTAATTTTAAATTCATACCATAGCGTGCGGTTTTCCTGTGGTTCGCTGCTCCCCAACAACCATTGCAGTGGGCCCCATCCGAATCATTAGGGATCTTCCACTTTAGCAGGAATCACAGGGACAAACATCAGCATGAAATTGAGTATAAGATGGGTTGAGTTGATTTGAACCCAAACTTAGGTGTGATGCTGGTTGGTTTGCTGGTACTAACCTCATAGTGAGTGGTGCACTTTGTTGGGTGGACCTCGATCCACTCCATGCCCAGGAAATCGGAGGTTTGAACCCGTGGGTTGCGAATGGCAAAGTAGGGGCTCAATTAGAGATGGCAACAAAATTCAAATCCGCGGCTATTCATTTCAATCCGACTTAATTGGATCGAGTAGTCAACGCATTGAATGAGTTTGGGTCGGATTTGGATAAAACCCAAATGCTTAATTTTGGGATCGGATTGGGACTAGATAGTTATGCACCCAATCCGATATCCGATCCGAACTCATACAAATTATTTTAATATTTTAATATATATATATATATTAAATATATTTAATCAATTATCATCTACTAGTTACTAAATTTTAACTTATTCATAAAATATATTTTAGCCAAATAAAAATTAAAAAATATTCATACAATCACAAGATACATGAATATTTGATATATTTTAAATTTGAACTTGAATTTCAAATATTAGTTATTGATAGCAGATTTAATTGTTGTTTTAGTCTTTTTGAAAATTGAAACTTAGATGTATTTTTTTTAAATTATATTTATATTTTTATTTACTTCAGAGGTGTTGGAACTAAATATTGTTGTTGATTGTCTTAGTTTGTTAAATTTATATTATACTTAAATTTTATTTAAATTGAATATGGAACTAAGTATTGTTGAACTAAGCGTTGTTGAATTTTATTTGCTTAAGATAATTTGAATTTTATTTTCATTGAACATGAAACTAAGTGTTGTTTAATTTTATTTGTTTAAGGTAGGTATGATTTGTGGAATATTAGTATGACTTTAAAGTTGATAGAAATGAAAAAAAAAATATATTCAATATGACTCAAGTGGGTTTGGACCGGATAAATCTGAATTATCCGATACCCAATTGAGATAGGTTTGGGCAAAAATAATTCAGTCCCGATAGTGTTTAGACTGGGTTTGGATAGATTATTCAGTATTTGGGTTTGGATTTGGATAGTTAGAAATCGAGCCCGATGCCATCCCCACTCAACTCATCATGCTTGTGCCAAGTTTAAGATCCAACGTTCACAATGAAATTTGTACATAGCTATTTAGCTTGCAAAAAATGGAGGCATAAACATGATTGCCTTATTAAGTAGCTACAAATTTCATTGGGAACATTAGATCACTTAAAGACATGTGCATCCTCCAAAACTTGTATTCATGATTTGTCATGACTCTGACTTGAGATCGTAAGTTGAGAGTCATAACAACCACCGTATATTTATAAAAAAATTTTTCACAAGCATGCAAAATATTCTAAAAATGATATCAATGCATCACAGTAAAATTTATAATAAATTAAGTTAAAATTTTAATTAATAAAAATTAACTTTAATCTCTCACAAAATTTCAATAATATTCTAAGATCTTATATCAATTACATCTCAAATAATAATCCAGTAAAATATATAATAAACTTATATTATCAACTCTCACTTTTAACTTACTTCCAAAGCAGTAACCCATGTCCACAATTAAAAATCTAAAAAATAAAAGAGAGATGATAAATTTGATAATCCAATAAGACATGAATATCTTAACTAAACATTCTAAATATTATCATAAGATATGATGTTCGAAAATAAATGCCATGAATAAATATAAGAATATATTCCATATAAATCAAATACTTTCAAATATTCATATATATATATATATATATATATATATATATATTATTATATATATATATATATATATATATAATCATAAATTTGATTTGAAATAAATTATATATAACTCAATAATCTTAACTACGACTACACTTATCTCTATGGTAGGGCCTAAAGTAGAGTGCCAACATATAACCCTCGTTAGAAAGGTCCAAAAATCAATGCACAATCACTATTGGTAGGATCCAAAAATCAACATATAACCTTCATTGGCAAGATTCAAAAACTAATATATATATCCCCCATTGACAGAATCCAGAACATAATTAAGCTGAGAGAACAAAATTTGATTTGTATCAAAGTACTTTTACAATATAATATATAGATATCATAATTTCATTGAACATATGCATATTTCATAATAAATCAATAAACCGTAATATTCTAGAACTTACTTTTCGTTTAAAATATAGTTTCATAAATCATACATAATTTCAAAGACTAATTATTTATTTTCAAAATAAATTATAAAATATTTTAAAAAAATGATTTATTATTTATCTCTATAAAATACTGATAGATAGATTCGACTTATTCTAAAAGTATCCTTCAAAATCTATTATTTAAAATATATTCTTTTATTAGCCTCAAGCCATAACTAATAAAAAAAATTTAAGTTCTGACACCCTTATAAAATTGACAAAAGTGATAGCATTTAACATTTCGATTGGTCGAATCGAGATAATTTTATCTGATCACGATTAGAATAGAAAACAGATATTTTAACAGAGATCCAAAAAAGTCAAAACTATTAGTATCTGACAAAAGTCAAAGTGAAGGTCGGTACACTGATTAGTAGTCAGAGATCAATTAGATCAAATAGCTTCATCAAATCAAGATAACTAAAATATAATGATTTGATAGAGCTCAATAAGGATCAAATATTGTGATACTCAACAAAGGCTCAGATGATATGCACATGTTGTCTAACTAATAGACCGTTTCAAAACCCCCTACTAGAATCAATTTGGATTCAAAGTAATTGGTTGAATTTATTGAGTTCATAAATCATATAGATAGAGAATATCAGAGGAAAAAAATTAATAAAATGAAATATAACTGATTAGGCAATACTGTCCGACATCCCGATTGATTCGATTAAGATGATTTAATTAAATCATGATAAAATTAGTGTATAGATGGTTCAGTAAAAATTACAGTTAATCATATCTAATGATATCTGGATCTTGACAAGATGGGTGCCAGCATGCTACTCGACGATCGCAGATCAGAACTCTTTGCTAAAGTCAAATCAAAATCATTGAAAGAGGGCTCCTAATTTGATCAATCTTAAAGAGATTATTTTATAGAGAGAAAAATAATTCTAGAGAAAGAAAATTCATAGAAAGAGAAAATAGAGAAAGAAAGTGAAACTTTATAGAGAGAGAAAGTGAGGATTTAAGTTCAGAGAAGAGAGAGAGAGAAGGGAGAGAAACTCACTCTCTTCTCTTTCTTTTTTCTTTCCCTTTTGCTTTTCTTTTCTTTTTCCCTTTTTCTTTTTTTTTCTTTTTTCTCTTTTCTTCCCACGGGTTCTCGACAAAAATGGGGACCTTTTGGTCTCTGTTTGTTCTCCGGATCATGAAGCACTACTGGTGCGGCAGTGGCCACTAGCAATTGGAGCTACGATGGTGCAGCCCAAGGATTCTAAATCAGTGGTCGGCGGTAACCATCAGCATTGGAAAAAATAAAAAGAAAGGGTGAAAAACTAGGGAAAATAGATGATATTCTTTTCTACAAAAAATTCCAATGATGGCCGCTAGAAACCCAATTTTCGTGGCCAAGGAAGATGGAGAAAAAAGTGAGAAGGGCTTTTACCTGAGTTTTAGTGATGATTAGCTATAAATCCTACAAACTCAGCAGATATCCTCGAAGAAAGAGGACTTTTTACAACTATGAATGGTGGCTGACGGAGATTTCATAAGGAACTTCATCTCCTAAAATAGAGGTGGAGGGGGAAGAACTTAGACTCCCTCCTGGCCTCAAACTTTGACTCCGAACAGGAGTCAACTGGAAGAAAAATCAATGGAAGAGAATGGGAGTCCTCTCTATTTTTCTATTTTTTTTAGGCTGCTTTAAGATTGATGCAACCAGATCTTTGATTGATTGGGATATTACATGATTTGTTGAACGCATTCATATATATGTACACACATATATAAATAGAGAGAGAGAGAGAGAGACAGATTGGACTTAAGTTGACTAGATCTGAGCCCAAATCTAATCAACTCTCCAATCCTTAGATCAACGTGGATCTCTATACACTCAATTTTAAAAAAAAATCTCACTAATAAGGATGGGACTATATTGGCCTTTATTGTGAGGTGGCGTTTGAAAAGAAAAAAAAAAGAAAAAACTATCTTAAGGGGATAGGACATGAAAGCAATGAGCTCAGCCTATAAACCTTTTGCTTGGATCATGTGGTGCTTGAAAGTAAAAAAAAATGTATTAATAAAGATGGGATACAAAAAGGATGAGCCCCCTATCTCTCGCCAGCAGGAACTCTTCTCCCTCCCCCTCTCTATCATCAGTGCAAATACCTTTCATTCTCTGTATATCTTCCTCTTTCTCTTACCAATATAGTCTCTTCTCATTCTCTCTCTCTCTCTCCGATGCAAATATCTCTCATTCTCTCTCCTCTCTCTCTCATTGGCACAAACTTCTCTCATTCTCTCTCCCCCTCTCTTTCTCTATAGCACAAATAACCCAAGCTTTCTCTCTCCCTCTAAAACTCTCTCCCTCTCTATCTCATTGGAACCGTGGCCTATCTTCTTATTCTCTCTTTCTCTCTCTCTCCTACGTCTCTCTCTCTCTCTCATCAGAACCATCCACTTGAAATACCTCTTTCTTCTCTTTTTTGGTGAGTCATTGAAATCTAGCTACATCTTTTTCATTAATTTATTTGTGATATATTTTGACAAAAAAAAATTTTGACTTATTAGATGGTTGTACTTTTTGCAGGAAAATGATTTCGAAGGCTACAACAGCAATTCATCTAAAGGAAAGCAGTTCGATGGGCTCACTTATGTTTTAGATAAACACAAATCGAGCCCTCAAAACTTGAATCATTCAAGGATCCCCCTTGATAAATAATAAGGGAGGAGGATAAATAGATGGAATAAAGATAAATTTTATAAAAATAACATAGAACTCCTCGGAGTAAACACAAATAGTTTAAGAATAAATATAAACCACACATAATAAATACAAACTTGACAATAAATACAAACCATCTAAAATAAATATAAGATAAGAAATGAGTTAAAGGAGGAGGACAAAAAGGAGAAGAGGGTGGAGAGAAAGAAGAGAGAAAAAAATGGGTTACAAATGAGAAGAAATAGAGGTGGAAAAGACCACTGTGAAAAGGGATGGCTTATGAGTGGTTTGGAGGAAGAAGAGCATGAGAAGACAAAATTGATAAGAAGGAAGGGAAGGAGGTACATGGAGTCATCATGGAGGAGAAGAATTGAATGAGGAAGAGGAGGAGAAAAGATTTTTTATCGATGAGAAGGAACGGATGTAGAGGGAGCCATCTAAAGGGATAGTGCTCATGAATTGGTTTGGAGGAGAAAGAGATTGAGAAGGAGAAAGAGGATGAGGAGGAAGGAGAGGAAAAGAGAAGAGAGGGACCATCGACAAGAAATAGGATGGAAGAGGAAGATAAGGAGTAGGATGGAGAGAAAGAAGATGGGGAAAACAAGAAGGAATAAATGTAAAGGAGGCCGCTGTAAAGAGAAATGATTTATAGACAACTTGAAGAAGGATGAGGAGGAAAAGTAGATGGAAAGAAAGAGGAGGTGATGGAGAAATGGATGGAGAAAAAGGAGGAGAAAGGAGGGAGAAAGAGGAGAAAAAAGAGAAGAGATGGGTTAGAAAGAAGGAAAGGATGAGAAATGAAAAGAGGAAGAAAAAGAGATGCCAGCAATGAAAGAGAAAGAGATCAATCAGAAAGAGAAGAGATGAAGATATGAATATTTTTATTATTTTAAAAAATTTTGTTAATAAAGATAGATGGTTGGATCATATTAGAACATATCGATAATTAGAAGAATCAGTTTGATATTTTTTAAAATATAAAAAAAATAAATAAAATTAAACTAAATAAAAAGATGTTCTTATAAATCTTTTATATTTTTTAAATAAAACCACCTCAACCAAACAGCCATAGAAGTTACAATTGAGTGCATCAAGATTTACATTGACATGATGTTGAGGAGTTGATTAAATTTGGATTTAAATTCGATCGATTTGAGCCTAACATCTCTTGCAAGAGTCAAACTAAAATAAAATCAACTAAATTTAGATTTAGATCTAATCATACAAAGTCCTACATCAATGATCTAAACTGTTAAATATAATCTACCATCTCAAAATTATTCGTATGTCCAAAGATATTATTTAAAAATATATTAAATAATTAAAAATTAAATAATTTAAATTAAATTAAATTAAATATATTTCTTTCTCACACAATCCCTATAATATGTAAATAATTTTAAAATAAAAATGACGACTCAAACCATGAATGCAATGCAAAACCTTCATTATTCAGTGTATATATATATATATATATAACAAACGAATCATTATTAATTTGAATAGAGTTCTTTTGTGTGGACACGATCCTCGAATCTCTCAACGAAAGCTGTACGGTTTAAAAGTTGAGAAAATGGAGTGTTGGAACCACGTGCCGCCATTTGATTTCTTCCTGCCGGTCTCTTTCGCATACGTACTCCCACCAAGGGCAGCGCACTAGACACATCTCTCAAGCACGATATATCATTTACCGTAACCCGGCCATATTTAGAGGCCTGGATAGCACAAAATGTACTCTGCAATTACCGAGTGACAGCAATAATTTGCACAAGTAAAATGCCCAGAGAGTCGAGTACACACTTTCTCAAGCATCATTTCATTTACATAATAACTTGGGCATTGCCTAAATGGCATCAAATGTAGTTGCAATTACAGAGTCATTGCAATAATTTGCATATAAATAAAATGCCTAAGAAAACTGCGTAGCATTTTCTCAAGCACCATTTCATTTCGACAGGTCATATTTGGAGGCCACAATGGCATTGAATGCACTTGCAATTACACCGACATTAAAATAACTTGCACAAATAAAATATAATTTTCCCTTGTTACGAGTTCTGAAAATACGCAGACAAAATTGATATATGGAACAGACGATATGCAGACAAAATTGATATACAGAACAAAATCTCGTATTGGAATATGTACACTCATATTGCATAGCTATTACCATGATCATTAACTTTTCCCAACTGTTTTTGGTTTAGACAGTATATGCTGACAAAATTGATATGAAACAAGATCTCGTCGATGCTATGTACACTTCATCTTGGATCCTGGAATGTACCAAGAAATCACGTCCATCATTGTCAGTTTCCGCATATGGCAAAAGTAATCTACTCGCTAATGCTCTGCATAAGCTCAAACCACTGCAAATAAAAGACAACACAACATGGTAATCAGAAAGTTCAAACTCACAGTTCAGTGTCTTATGAAAGGGTTGTGAAGTAGCGAGTTTAGTATGGAAAGGCCTTCTAAGCATGTAGAGTTGGACAGTACTAGTATCATCAAGTAATTACAACTGAGTGGAGGTGTCAATTTTGCCAAATTCTGAATGCTGAGGTAAAAGAACGGGACTATGCAGAAAGCAAGCATTACCTGTCTCAGCAAGTCAGCTAGAGTCCGAGGAAGTGCTTCAAGATTCTTCAACACAATATAATATGGGAATGGAAATGAATTTAGATATTTTGTAAAAGAAAGTTTTTCGCCTTCAAAAGATGCTTCCTGCAAGAAATATATATTTTCGGAATCAACTCCACCCGACCACAGAAGAAAGAATCTGAATCTAAATAACACCACTCCAATGGCGGAGTGCCAAAAGGCCCATACCATTAGGTCCATGATAGATTCTTGAGGGCTATCTAGAAGTATAAATGCAATCATCCGCTTTCTATTCAGAACATTCCTGACACAACGTTTCAGGTTTTCCTGCATTTACAAAAGTTTAGGGAATATTACAAAAGCCTGCATTTAGATACCTAGACAGTTGGCCTTCTTCGAGAAGAGGGGAGTAACTTAGATACCTTTTCATGAAACCTGCCATCAGCTATAATCAAAATGAGTTGGTGGAGTGGGTTCTGGCCTGAGGGCGTGCGTGCTTTTGCTACTGCAGTGTCAAGCATGTTGTTCAAATACTTTAACAGATCAACCATTGGTTCATCCGCTATGGTATTATCTTGCTTGAATGATAAGCTGGAAATCATCTGCTCCATTTTGGCCAAAAATGTCAGCAAAACAAGACATCAGAAATTCAAAAAAAACTGGCATAAAAAAAGTAGTATCATGATTCACCTTGACACCAGCTTCTCCAGTAAAAGGCTGATCAAAGTCATGAAGCAACTTTATGTTTCCCTTTTCACCAAAACTTGCAACAGCAAACTGCCCCACTTCCAGTTGTGACATTGCTCGGCACACTGTTACCAGAGCTTCAATGGCAACATTCCCACAAAGGCTTTCAGACATACTACGTGAATCATCAATTGCAACCACCACTTGATAATCCCTCTTGTTGGGCCTGGTTCGCCTCAACCAGATCTTATCTTTTCGGAAATGGCTTGCTATGTACGGAATAACCTAATAGTGACAAGCGAAACAGAATCCACAAAATTTGAAAAAAGTGAATAATCATATGGAGATGCATATGATACACATGAATCAAGAACCTATCACCATAGAAAAAGCACGGGGAAGCATATGGCGAATCATGAACATACTTTCATCTTACCTTTTTCATATTTATTCGCTTTCCAGTTCTATAATCTCCTTGAAGCTTGCTTGCCAAAGTTGGTTCCATGACCAAGCGCAACTGCTCAGCCAGTTCCTGAGACAACCTCGTTGTGACCAGTTCATACCTTTTCCAGTCTAAAATTGCTTTATGCATTGTCTGGTCGGATATTTCTTCAATATCCATGGACTTGGACAATGCTTTATCATTCATAAAGTTAGCAAGAGGCAAAATTTTCTCATCCATGTAAGAACTTCTGAATGAAACCATGTCCCCTGACAGGCTCTCCAAATTAGTTTCCTCCATTTCTTCCATTGATGCATCAATATCCACTACCGCATTGACCAATTCCTCATCAACTTTCTGTCTGGGAATTGAAGCTTGGTTAGCCTTCAGATGGTGCGTTTCAGAATTCTCCTCTAGAACATCATTTCTGTCAACATCCTTTTTCCTGAATAACCTTCCTCTGCAGTGGACTTGTTTCCTTCAGCACTGCTTTTAATCTGATCAGATGTTGCTGCTCCAAGTGCTTGAGTAGTGCTCTTTTCTGCTTCTGAAACATATCTATACTCATCTGCATTCTTATCAACAATATCATCATGAGCTACAGGTTGATGCTCCTGGGGATCAACTGACACCTTAGCCCTTTCTTGCCACTCCTCCATGGCATTCCTATACTTCTGTAAGGGTTCGTCTGAGTACTTTGCATAGGTGATGTATCAACTTGCAGAGTCTGAGGTTTTGGCTGATCAGAGGATAACCTGGAACCATCATTCAAGTCTGGCAAAGATAATTCAATTTTGGGCACCTCATTACATGGTAAATTCCTTGAAGGAGCAATGCCAGCATTCATGTCACTGCTATTTGCCCAGTGCATCTCCGGGTCTGCATTTGAGTCTATATTATGAGGATCACCTAGCGGCTCAGCTAAACCAGCTTGCTCTGCAGGATACTCAACTGACTCAATCTTAGATGACTGCAAAGTTTCTTTACTTGCATCCAAGTCCATATTTGCATTCTCAGCATCCTCCTCTCCCTTAGTCTCAGTGTTTTCATCTAGTTCCAAAGAGTTCTCATCATTAATGTGATCAATAGGACTGGAATTTTCATCTTCATCGTTCATTTCTTCATCAGACCGAGTAGGATCTGAATCGGTTCCATCCATCACATCAGAACCTTTAGGTTCATCCATGCTTACATCTTCCAAATTTTTCTCCTCTTCATGAAATTGAATTCCTGTTGGATCTTCGAATGCATTACCTTTGTCCAGATTCATGTCAACAGCATTCTCATCATCATCAGAAATACTAGGTTCCTTGTCCTCCTTGCTATGCCCATCAGACTCATCATCATCCATCTCTCCAGATTCTTCCACTTCTAAAGCACTATCATCTTTAGCCCTGAGTTCCCTACTACCGGAATCTGTTTCTTTGACAGAGGGACCTGATTCATATTTATCAACAGAAGTATCAGGTTTACCATCTTCATCTTATCCCAGAGCTTCTCATCAACTACCTGACTGCCATCTCCAGTCTCTCCCATCTTAGAGTCCAAGTTCATTTCCTCCTCATCTTCAACATCATCATCTCCTGAGTCCTCACTGACATCAAATGTATCAGCATCAAAATCATCATCCATCTCTATTCCTCTGTCCTTGTTACTTGGTACTTTCTCTGAGTTCTCCAGTTCATCCTGCTGAAAAGCATGATAGATAACAAGTTAGTTTTGAGCCAGAGTTGCTAGTAAGACAGACACAAAAACAAGCTTTGTTGCCAACTATTACCTTTTCAGAAGATCCAAGGAGCTGTGCTTCATTTTCTATCTGGTCGCTCACATCATTTATACCTTCACCCTCTCCCATACCAGTTCCACTAGCATCTTGTGTTCCATCACAAGCAGTATTTTCTGTTGGTTCTTCTACAGAACCAAGTCCTTTAGAAAATAGTAAAGCAAAAATATGGGCAAGCACATGAGTCATTTCAGCTATCTGCAAAAGAGTAATAGTATGTTCAGCTGATATTCCAGAAGGAACTAATCAAGGAAGGCAATGAATAAGGTCAGATATACTTACAGTTCCGTGTGCATCTAAAAACTCAGATAGGATGCCCTCAGCAAAAGTTACAATAAGGCCCAACAATACATGAAGATGCTTTAAATTTGTCTGTACCTGAGTGCACACTTCTGGTTTTCTATGTGCAGCACAGTTTACCAGTTTGCTCTGTAAAAACCATTCATTCAGATAAGGATCAAAGCAGAAACAAAGATGCACTCCGATAAAGAACAGAAATCATAAAATACAGCACCAGATTTAATGTGTGAGAAACTAGAATGGAGATCAAGGATAGGAATATACCGCTGCAACAACTGTTTTAGTAAGTGCATTATACATAAGGTCAAGATGTAGATTCATCATATATGATTCGAAAAGATCTTTCCACAAAGTGATATTCTCAGCTGACAATTCTTGAACAAGAGTATGGCCTTCATGAAGCACATCTAGCTTTCCGAACGCATCATTCATTAGTTTATTTGTTTGTGCAAAAGAATCAGCATATACAGCTCCAAGCTTACTGAAGACTTCCATGAAAATGGGATTCTCCTCACCAGCCAACTGGCTACTCGCCTCAATCTCAGAATTGAAATCCTCCATCAACATGTTCCCCTGCAAAACTCAGAAGTCCCTTTATTTCCAAAAGACTTGACCGATATAAAAGAAGAAGCAGATGTAAGCATAAGGTTTTATCCAATACAACATTTTGCTTAAGATATAAATATCATTGCTGAAGGTACATGAGCATCAGAATTGTGCAAAATTTTGATGTATATATTCATATCCTCACCTACACAAGAAAAGTTGTATTAATGAAAAATATGATAGATCTAATATAATAGGATTTGCAAGCATTGTTTGGTCTAATAAATTCACATAGAACTAATATATTGGTTTCTGTTTGATAGCAGCAATCTACAATCTACATCATAGATAATGGTGAGAAAGTAAATTGCCATATAGATAAGCCAACTTTGTTCCTCATCAAATTTCACTTACAGGATAGGTATTCCTACTGATGTTGATGGTTAAGATTTAAGATCCTACAAAAGTTGGTGGAAGATTCCACCCTAGTGTAAGAAAAATGAAAAACCAAAATAACATATACCTTGTTGATTAGCTCCTTCAAACGATCAAGCAAAATTCCCTTCAAAGATCTCATACATGCAGTTTCTAAGACCAAAGTCTGGATATCCTCTTTAATGTTGTTAATAATCTGAAAATTGCACATTACTAATTGTTCCATCTGTTCAGTAACAACAAAGGGCACATGTGCAGCTGTAGTAATAGATCTGTCACTGCCGATAAGATATTCATCCAACGATTCCTACAGCATAGAATGCTAAAGAGTTAAGCATTTGAGGCTAAGAAACCATCATTCAACAAATCCAATAATTACCTTAGACTTCAAAATGCTTGGGATAAACTTATCAATGAGAGCAGATAACACATCAGCTTCAACCCTGACAATGGTGCACGTACTCATATGACTGTTTTTGACTCTTCCAAGCAACAGGTTCACATCTTTTGACATGGCAAGTAGGCTATCAAGTAGTTGCTGCCAAAAAAAAAGGGGGGTAAAAGAAAAGACCAAATCACCTCCTACTTACAAATGAGATTCTCTATATCAGCTGGCAAAATACCATGCAAAACTTACTTTTTGAAGCCAAATGCACTTGAGCACGGCATTTTGGTTTGGACTTACAGAAATATTGCCACCAAATCCTACAAAAGAATATATAATGAAGCATCAATAAACAGGGCACACACAGTCACAATGATGTGTTATTAATGATATTGAATACCTGCGCTATTTAACAAATGAAACAGCTGCCTTAGATTTTTCAGCTGCTCGGATACACCATAAGCAACATATCGCTGCTCATGTTGCAGGATAATTAGATGGTCTAGGAAAGAGGCTGCTCGGTTAACCTGTATAACAAACAAAATGTGATGGTATATGCTCACATCATGCATCTCCACTAAGACATGTCATAGTTGAGAAGATAAGTAGTGAAGCTTGCCTGCTCTAGGCTGAGATCTTTATTGAAATTTAGGCAAATCTGTCTAAATTGCTGCATCATAGCCAGGCTTTTAAAGTAGTACTGATTTGCATCCTCCCATTTCAAAGCACCATTAACACCTGCAGGCTTTTCAGCATGGCTGGGAACACCAATATTGATGTCTTTACAAGATCGGTTGCACTCTTTCAGAAGCAAATGTAGCACATCATATGAAGGCTGAAGAAATGAGTTACTTGGCTGGCCTGATTGAACTTCAAGCTACATGACACCACCAAAGAGGTATCATAATCAGATGATCATAACAAACTCAACAATGTTGTGAAATGCAAACTCAAAAAACGATCAAAACTGGTTATCAGACTTAGAAGACCAATGATAAAACTAAGAAGGAACCCACAAAAGATCTAATGAATCTCTCACCTTTCTTATCATCCAGTCACAGTTTTTGTTCTTATGCATTCAGTTTAACAAGAATTCATCTAAAACTTTAAGAAATAAAGAAAATGGACTATAGATTATACATGTACCTCAGTAATTATGGATCTATGCCTAGATAATCCACAACCTTCCAAAGCCTTCAACAGATCCCCTAGCGCCCTCCTCTTTTTGAGATTTTTGGTTTCGTGTTTCCAGATATGAGCAAATTCAGCTGCATGGATGCAAATATTTTCAAGTGAAGTCCAGCCATCCTCCCATGCTTGCTTGAAGTGCCCACCTGTAGATTCAGAGAACAGGGCTTGCCTGATGGCATCTACAAGCCCTGCAGTAGCAGCATCAAATATTGCATTAAGACCTCATTTTTCATTCCCAGATATCAAATAACCACATCAACTCAGTTTGTTATACATTTAATCCACGTAAAAGAAAGCAGAAGACGAAATATATCAGACCTTTACTCTCCAAGAAATCAACACCAGGAATACTGTCGTCGCACATGCCCTGCAATGCTGATTCAGCCTTATTTCTCCAGTTGCCATACCATACGAACCTAAACCAAAAACAGAGGAATAGCTCTGAGAATGAATCTCATACAAAAAATGGAAGTGAAGTTATATCTGACAAAGAATGTCAGAGAACCTTTCTGTATTTCTCAGCTTCACAAGATCCACAGGAAACTGCAGCACCTCCATGTTCACTTCATTGCAGATCCTATGTTCAAGCCAAGATGGAACTTTATCTCTCACTAGTGCCGCTTCTTGGTTAAGGATAATCATCACAGGTTGTTGTAGAACATCCTATTCATTAAAAAGGTATTTACAGTCAGATGTAGTAAATATTTCGAAATAACACTAATCGTACATACAGATATACTACTAACAGACGATAATATCTTTCCTTTAGCAGACAATTTTCTGTTGAGAATCAGAACAAAGCCACTACCTGTTAGGCAGAACTCCAGCAATACCAAAATATGCAATGATGGAGATAGAGTCACACTAATCATCCAATTAGTAATTAACATGCATGAGAATGGCATCTAAATATAATGCAACCAACAATAAAGTCATATGTTAAGAACCCTGCCAGGATACATATGCAAAGACTTTGGAAAAGAATTATATAATCTTTGAGGTCTGGTTCCTGTTTTTCCTATAGTGTTTGGATCCAGGTCATGCATGGATCCTACCTGTATCCAACCTATGATTATCCTGTAAGCAATGCTCATTTCCTTTTGCCTTTTCCCTTTTTTCTTTCTTTTTTACTGGAGTTGAATTTAAATGGTTACCATGTAGATTATTAGTCTGCAAATCAGAAAAAAAAATCTTTTTGAATTAAAAAGTATATATTCTAGTTCATAGGAGGAAATCAACTCAAAGCAAAGACAACCAAGCAATCATCATATGTTCTATAATTGTAAAGATGATATAGATCCCAAAAAATAAAAAAGAACTTTAGACAAAGGAAAAAAAATCAGGATCATGAATTAAGAACAAGAAAAATGAGTTATTACATTGAATTTCTGAATTAATTTCCAGATCTTGTGTCGAGTCCTCCTAAAATTATCAATTGAAGAGTAATTGTGAGGGTGCTCCCAGTGGAAGAGTTTAAGATATTCTTTCAAATCTTTTTCAACACATCTTCTGCCAGCTTCAATGTGCTCCAAAACTCTGACAGCAAAACCAGTTATGAATTAAATATTAAATAGGATAAAAAAGGAAGAGAAGATATCAGACACTAATGAAGATTAAAAAGTGAGCTGAAAACTTACAAGGGCATAAATTGCACATAATATCCAAATGCATTGTACAGGATGTTCAGATTTTTTGCCATATTAGGACTGTCACAAGTCAATTTTAGAGTTAGTTCATGATAACCAGCTCATAAAAGGAAAAAGAAAGGAGAAAAAAGATATATGCACCATGATTATGGTTCAAGAATGTTAAAATAGAAGTAATGGTTCAAGGATGTTTGTTAAAATAGAAGCTCCATTAATTTTACCCAACAACATTGATGCAGAAATAGTAGAGGACAGAGTGAAGAATGAGAATATCCAAGTATTGGACCATCACATTGATTTGAAGATAAAAACAAATAATACTTACAGGAGCACAAACAAAAACATGCTCATGCAAGCTTGTCTTTGACAGCTGGGCAGTCACTTCAACCTAGTCTAAGGTGTTCTAAAAACAGATCATACTTCGTTTAGGGAATTATGGTGGAAATGCCATCACCACCCTTGAACCATGGACCTCTCCCCAAAGCAAGCTTTTAGGTGATGGGTGCTGACCAATGGGGACCCAAGTGCTAAAAACAAATCATATTTTAAATTGTAAGATGAGTTTAGTTTGTCCATGTAAATATGTAATGGAGTTTATTGTATAATAATAAATGGAAAAATCAATTATAAAGACTGTTCTTTTTTTTGAGAGAAGAACAAGAGCCCAACCCAGATTCATTACAAATAAGAAGGGCACAACAAGACAAACAATGCCCAAAGTAAACACAATTACAAAGAATTTTAGGGCTACCAATAAAATATATGTTAGTAATTACATACAAATCATTTTATCTGTTCTTCTCATTTAATCACCATCAACAATCCATGGAGTGCTTCACATTTTATACTATTGCACTTACGTTAATATTGTTCACTAAATATTTTATAAAATAAAAAGATCATTAAATGTTTTCCTGGAACCATTAGGGTTTAACCAAAAATCATTAAATTTCACAACATTAGAATGGACTATTCCCTTCTTACTATTATAAGAAAGGGCCAAGGGTCCCCTTGATTGTTTTCAATTTGCCTGAGTTCTCATTTCTAATTTTGGCCACAGTAGATTATTGACACAAACTGAAATATTCCCATATCATGTCAGCATGACTTGGATCACGGTTTCAAGTACTGACCCATGCTGGGCACGAAGGGATGTACACCATCAAAATCAAATTGCAATGAGCATATCTTACCTAGAATAAGCTTTCAAGTTGATACCATGTTTAAGCTGGCCATGGAAGGAGAGGAGGAGGTGAAGGCGTTTCTTAAACTCTCCCACACTAGAAGTTTGAATAAACTCCTCAATACTGCATGTTAACTTTGTTAGACATAATTCTGCATGTTAAAAAATAAACTGGACAATTAATGAGGAAAAGTGTTGGCACATGCCTCTGAATTGTAAACAAACTATCAGCTTCAGCATCACCAGATAATTTACGATGAAGAACTGCATGCAAGGGAAACCATAACTGCAGAAAACAACTAGAATGTTCAAAAATGCAATTGCTTGCCATCGTTAGTATACAAATGAATAAATTTACAACTAGCACATACCTTTCCAGCATTAATCTCATACTGTTTCTGAACATCATCAAGTAAAGCAGGCCAACAATCTAATTCAAGCTTTTGCCATGAGGACACCAGGTCATATATTGGTTGGAGCTCATCTGTAGAACATTATTAGATTGGAAAACTAAAAGACTAAAAAAAAAAAAAAATTGTTCCACCAAGATCAATATCTTACTTTTAAGGGAAAATCTAGAAGCATTCTCCTGCAACGATTGCGCTCGACCAACCAAAAGCTGCAACCCTAACAAAGCCTTCATAATACAAATTGTGCATTAAGAGGAGTGACCACTTAATGTTAGGCAGTCATTTAACACTCCAATCAGAGATCTCATACCTTCGACAAAGGTGTATTCAGTGGAATTGCTAAAAGAGTGTCTGTAGTGTCCAATATCTTCTGAAGACCTGGATGGTCCGGCCACTCATTCAGAAAAGATTTAATTTGTTCCTGAATGACTGTCAGTGGTTTGACCATTTTATGCATAACCGAAGCATTTGAATCCTGTAACATTAACAAAATTTGAGATATGTGCTAAAATCATACATGAAATGGCATAAGAAAAGATCTCTTATGCATGACCTTGTAGATATTGTAGACATGAGCTGGTTGACAAGATATGCCCAAAGTCTGCTCATACTCCAAGCATATGCGAAGCAAATGTTCTGGCATTAGGTTTTCATCCAGGATGGAAGAATGGAATGCCTGGAGGTCTGGAAAGAAAAAAGAGGCTATAATAAGCATATTTTACAAGAAGGCTATATGATTGAGGACCAGCTAACTGCATAACCCAGTAGAGATCACCTTTTATTATCCTGGTCCCTAATCTGTAGGATTCCATAAAGGAATGCAGTCTTTGTTCATCAGTAATGAGACCAATGCCAGGCTGTAATGCATGCCCAAAAAAAATAAGTCAACCATGAGAGAGAGAGAGAGAGAGAGAGAGAGAGAGAATCTGATAAAAGTTTTCATAAATAAAGCAGGCATTGCATAAATCAACTCAAAATCATAACAAGGAAAAAATAAAATGACAAAAATTTGCTCCCAAATCATATTTTAAGTTTCATGCTATCTAATAAAAAAATAATGCAGAATCCGGATCTTTTCCTTGCACAGTAAGGTTATAATTCTTAATATAACTCAAGTGCTTATAATTCTTGATGTGTTCCATCCGTACCACATTCACTTACAAAGTCTAGTGCATTTTAAAATCATCAGGGAGTTGAAAAATGCACTTTGAATTTGCAAGGGTTCAAGCAGTCTATAGAACAGTAACAGTGTATCTTAACACTATGCTTTCCAAGTTCCAACATATAATAATGATCAGAAATTATGGACTATCAGATACATAGAATTGACTCAAGCGAAGATATTTCTTACTTGGGCATAACATTATAAGAACCTTAAGAGTATAAAAATAGAATTATAAATATGAACAGATATAGATTTTGAGGAAAAAGAAAAGTGATGATGGAAAGAAGGCAGAGAGGGAAAGCTGTAGTAGGATATTTAGTATAGAAAAACACAACAAAAAAACTCTGCAATGGTCAAGTATAGCAAATGAAATGGGAAGTGCCGGGACTTAATTATTGCCAGAATTTAAAAATAGAAAAACACATAATGAAAATATTGCGCTATTGATTAAATTTAGCAAACAAAGAGGGGGAGTGTGGGGCTTTCTTAAGTACTAAAGCTAACAGAACATATTGCCTAATCGTGAAAAAAGGTAAGGATGGAGGCATGCAGGGTAAAATGCCACTTGTTTGTAGTCTCAGGGCAAGCAGACATACTACCAAGCAGCATCAATGATATACAATGTGTTGAGACAAGCAAAAACCAAAATGCTAACCGGATATTAGATATTTTCTATAAATAATCAAATCTATAATTAACTGGTTAAACATGAGGAATGATAGCTTTTCAGATAAGTTTGTGGGTGACATTTTAAATAAAGCAGTCCAAATGAACGCCAAATTACAACTCAAGCTATTGGGCATGGTTAGCCGTTCAAGTGCCCATTTAAGCACTTAAGCAGGCCCTTCTGACAACATTGACACTGAATGGCTAGCTAAAGTTTAAACATTTGAGTCCCACTCCACACAGTTGTTCATCATAGGAGGTTGGTGGATCGTCGTGTTGGGCGCATCGAACAAGCATGCTGACAATCTTCACACCTTATAACTCAAAAACATTTTTAGTAAACCTTGTGCCATGTCCAGAAGGGATATAGCCTGTTTGTAATTCAGGAGCAATACAGCACAAATAATTCTTACAATGTGGATAATAAATGACAATAAGACAGGTAACAGCAACAAGTGTTTCCTGGAGTCTTTGAATCAGCACTTTCCCAAGTGAATGTTTCCATTGCACCTACCATCAAGAAAGTTGTACTATTGGATAGTAGTTGGTGTGGGCCCATTTATGTGGCTTTGGCATTAGTCGCCAATTGAAGATTATTTTCTTGTTAAAAGTAAAATGATTAATGTCTATGCTGTTTAATAGCCAGTAGCATTACATGCAGAATGGTGCCACAGCAGTTACTAGAATCAAAGGAAATGTTCCACAAGGTTCGAGAGCAAGATTAGACCACGGATATGGAATTATAGAACATTAGGACAGCAAACCCTCACCTGACTGCTATAAACAAGATAAACATCTCTATTATTGGGTATACCTGTTAGTTGTTGAAAAATAATGTTAAAGCCATTTTCAAACGAAAATGCCTTTTATTCTGCAGCTTAATTTTACCTTCATGGTATGACTGGAAATCTTTAGGTGGCATGACAGACTATGTTAATACTACAAACCTCCTATGTGCCAAAAGACGTTAAGACATGAAGAAGAAGGGAAAGGAATAGAAAAGTGATTTTACACGTGCCATGTGGAATGTAAACCTAGCAAAGGAATAAATGAAACTTACTTCTTCAACAAGATCACTTGAACCAAATAATTCATTGTGGACAAGCACCATACTCTTCAAAATGTTGTCAAAAATGAGGTCCCATTCTTCTTCTTTAGTTTCATCTTCTTTAGCAGATTTCCTCTGGAAAATAAATAGTTTAAATAAGAAGCATATGAAAATCAAGACATGGAAGCGCAGCCAACAGAAAAGAAATTTATACCATACCATTTCAGTAAATTCTTGTTGCATCAAGGTCTCTCCATTCTCAAGTGTCAGAGGACCATCCGAATCCAAATCACTGAGTTGAGACATATCCCCTACCAAAATGTCTTCTATCTTGATCGAACGAGGCCTAAACTTGTAGAGTTGAGCCTCGTCATCTTCTTTGGCTTTCTTTTGTGATTTCATATTCATCCATAGGCTTGTAAAGTGACCAAATATATCATCCAAGAGCTAGCAAAACAAAGCATAACAGAATTTGTTAACCTTTCACTGTGGTATCCATGTGCAAAATAATAAATTAGTCTCAGCATGAGGGCTTACCAGGAAGGAAGCCTTGTCAATCACAAGAGAACAACAAACATGATGTGCCGCATGAATGAGCATAATATGATGAATGGTAGTTTGTAGCTGTACAAGTGAGATCTGTAAACCATGCAGCACATTTCATCAGCATTATATGTTAAATTGTAAGAAATGACTCATAACAAAAATTATGAAGTATCACTAATATGGATAAAATTTTAAGATCAGCAAATAATAATGACAAGCAAAAACTTATATGTACTCACTGATTTGTCAGGACTGATCTCACTTGATATGATAACCAACTTGTTCAATAAATTGAAATCAACTGCCAGGATGCTTGCAGATGCATTCATGTTGAAAGCTATGTTTTCAGTTCCTCTATCAATCAGCTCAACAGGGTATCCTCCAACTGGCAAACCTCTAGGAAACTGCATATAAGAATAAATTGTGGCCTGCAGCATCAAAGTCCTTCACACTGTCAATCACTACGATGGGCTAGTACATAAAGGTCATAAATTTGCAAAATTGAAAGAAACTTTAGGAAAACAATAAGATTAGAACTGCATATTACCTTGTCTAAAACAAGAATGGAGAAAAATACTGTACATCTGGATATATTCAACTATCAACTTACAAAACTAGTCACAAGTTACCGTAGAAGGAAAAACAAAAATTTTAAACAAGTATTAGATGTTTCACATTGTAAATGTGAATATGAATGCACCACTTATTTCAGGATAAAGGCTTTTCAAGGGGGGAAAAAACAACAACACTTAGAATCATATGCTTACCAAAATTCTTTCAATATTGTCTTCTTCAACCTTCTTTAGATACTCCCCTTCCAGAGCACTTGATACAACCATTGATAAACCCAATTTCATTTCATATACAGCAACTTGAACTGGTTGAATCAAGTCAATATACTCGGCAAATTCTTCCGACAGCCTTTTAATAAAGGAAGCAGAAGTGACCTGAATATTTAAATGACCAAATGTAGCAACAGATTGTAAAACAAAATACATGGTAATGCACGAAGATGTATATGGACCCAAAATAAAGAACCCGTAAGTTTACTATAAGCATATTTTACCTGCCAATTGCAAGCTACATTAATCATCAGTGAGCGATCAGCATTGCATTTCAGATTCTTACTAAGTTCCATGCAGGATGATGCAAGCTTCCGGAAGTCAGCACATACTGATCTCAAGCTCTTATATTTCTGAGGCTCAGGACGAAACACAACCTGTGAATGGTAGACTATGTCAAAAGGCTGTTATCAAATGAATTACATTAACTATCTTACATCCATGTCAACCAAGAAAATGTAGAAATGATCTCCAGAGCGCCAGTGTACAGATGGCTTTCACAGATTGCTAGCATACAGTGATGCAATATATAGATATTCAATACATTATGGAGTGCTTTGCAATCCAAATGAGTATGTGTCAACAAAGAGCGCAAGTCAACAATTTTCTATACATGACAGCTGCATCCACTATCACACTGCTAAACAAGTCAACAAAAGTATTTTATGTATCTGCAGTCGATCAGAGGCTGCAACTTGGGTGGGTGGGTGGGGTCAGGTTGAAGGCAAACCCCAACCCAATTCAACTATATATCTCCTAACACTGACCCAACCCAACTGAGCCTTGGATTGGATCTCTATAACCCAGGGCAACCTAATCCCATCTTAAGCTAAATATGGGTCTGTTGCTTCCTCGCCCACCTCCATTCTATAGGAAACAGGCAGCAAGTTGTGTCTGTAGTGGCAGTAGGCAGCTGATTGCCGCCATATAAAAAGAAAAAAAGGTATATTCAAGAGAAATGCTCTACACAAGCATAAGCACAAAGTTTTGAAGGTTTGTAAAGTTTTCCTGCCTAAGCGATAGCCTGGCCACATTAAAGCAATGCCCTCCACAAACTCCGTTTCTGTCTTCTTCCTACTTCCTTTCTTTACCTTGGAGTTTGGAGATCCTCTATTCTTGCTGAAAGAATGGGAAATTGAGAGAAAGAGGTGAGAGATTGGAATAAAATGAATTAGAGATTGAGAAAAGGAACTTGAAGTCTGTTAATAGGAGCAAAGGGCCGGCTGGGTTGCTCAATTATGAGAAGAAACCCCCATGGACAGATGGAGTCATGGACTAGAGAAGAGAAACCCAGCTTAAAGCCTTAAACAGATGTTGAAACCCTAACTAAGTGGAACTAGAAAGGCGGAGAGGGACCATGTGGAATTTAGAAGACTGTAGAAACTGGAGTCAAGTCCTGAGTTGTAGACTATGGACCACGTGGGCAAAGGGTGATGGTTGGCTCCATTCATCGGTATTCGGGTTGTGCCTTGCGCAAGTAGGCACTAGTTTCAAATTTTAAATGGAGGCAGTGGGCTTTATTTTAGACAGGACAGCTATCAAACGTGTACCTGACCCGACTTGACCGACCCAACCTATTGAATAAACGGATTAACCCGGTCAGAAGGTCAAAACCCAAACACGATCCAAATAACAAACAGGTTAAATGGGTTGACTCATTTATGACCAAACCCGTTTAGACCAAGCTCAAACCTCCTTATGGTAAGTCAAACGTGGGTCAGAGTGATGGGTCAGATTGCATTTTGCCAGCCCTACCTGGTATGCGGATCAATTCAGTGTATCAACACTCAATACACCTCTTATACCAAGTCTCCGTGGTATTGGTAGGGTATGGTACGGTAAGTATAGGGTGGAACATACTGATATAGTAAACCTTGGGTGATACCTTGGGTGAAACTAGTAGGGTTGGCAACTTTTCATTACCACCATGAGGTTAGATGTTATCATGGTAGAAACAAAAGAATAGCATTCGACAAAGTCTAGTTGTTTAAATGCCATAAAAAGACACCATTATACAAAAAAAAAAATATTGTACAACCTATGAGGTTCAATTAAATGAAACTCTAGAAAGAATGAAAATAAACCAGTATGAATATTCATGATATATATCGCATGACTGATGAATAAACAAGTAAAGCTTATCTCTTCTGAGCCTCAATGAGCTAAATGACATTATATATTAATAGAACATTCAGACAAAACGGTGGCCATTTATACAGGAAATTTCAGCTGAATTTTATATACAATGAAATTTAAATAATCAACAAAGAAGAATTGAGAAATGGGCTTTAGATAGAAAAGTTAACAGCATGACCTTTGCTTGTAGTCGATTCCGTTCCTCTTCCAGACTTTGTAATGAAGATACTCTCTGTTTTTCATCATCTCTTGTTGAGATCCTTCCTGCAAGCTGCTCACATTCTAGGCGCACCTACAGACAGCCAATCAATGATGAAGCTTATTTTTTACAAATAGACAGGTCAATTCAGAGACAAATACCACACTGAAAAATACGCAAGCCAAGTATGTAAAAGTGAGGAAGAAAACCATATATGCAACAACATAACAGTTTGTAGAGCTCTCACCTATTCCAGAAAGCATATTCTCCAAACTTGTACAGAGTGCTAAGTGGAAAAACATCTAGAATATATAATAGAAACTCCCTACGTCTTACAAGATATTGAATCAATCATAGGAAGGATGTTAAGCAAAGGTTGAACCCATTTTATTTTGCTGGTGGCATAGTCTATTTACGTGAAAATGTGCAATGTAATGAGAAGTTTGTTCTTCATTGAAACAATGAGGAAAACATATCTGTTTATTTCTTAGGAATGATGGTGGAAATTATTCTATTTTCCCTCCACAGGTGAATAAGGCTACTGCTCTGTGGAAGTTTACTTACAAAATTATGTTTTCTGATGTTCAAATGAATTAGCACTCTCTATCTATTAAACTATTGCCAGATGACATATTTATGCAGGTGCTTCTTTATTGTGATGCCAATCTCTCCTCTTTTTTCTGAGACGCTCATATACAAAACTACAATAATTTACCAATAAATTACCATAAAAGAAACATTTAAAAATATGATATGGTGGAGTAGTAAAATTATTCTGACTTTAAACGAACTACATGAAACTTAAAATATTGTCCTACACAAATTCACTAAACATTCTTTATCCTTACCCTTTACCAATCATAAATATCATTACGTCTCAAACATATAATCATATTTATATCTCAACGTATATCCACTTCTTAAGTAGGAGCGTAACAGATAATTTAGACAAAACATAGTTATCTAGTTTGTTTTATAAAATGTGAATGAATTATTCCACTTTCTAAGTTCAAAAGAGGTAAGGCCAATTTTTCCACACATAAATAGCCAATAACTCTTAATTTGTCAAGCATTTCAATAACAACAATCATAAACCTGATTTCTTATCTTAATCCTCTACATGGATCTACCATCTTTTAGCTTTCTATATTTGTGCTTTCCTAACTAAGAATCTATACATGTATATACATTTTTCATAGATAACTTTCCCATATTAGAAGCATTTTAGTAGGCAAGGATTGCCAAACCGGAACCGGATCCGTGCCGGCCGGCCGGCGGTAAGGTTTGGGACGCCTCATTGCCAGACCATAACGGGTCCGAACCGACACAGCACAAAAAGCAAAAGAGAGGGAGAACTAGAAGGGGGGGAGAGAGAGAGAGAGGTGGAGAGAGGGAAGGAGAGGGAGAGGCCAGCTGGCCACGATGATGGCCACCAAAGGCCGGTGAGGGCTGCGGATGACTGTAATGCACGGGATAGAATGTATTGGAGGGAGAAAAAGAGAGAAAGGGGGAGGAGGGGGAGTGAAGCCGGTGACCATGGTGCATGGGATAGGATGAACCAGAGAGAAAAGAAAGAGAGGAGGGAGATTGAAGCTAGCAAACCATTTGCCCGTTTTATTATAAACAGGCAAAAAAAAAAAAAAGATCACAATTTTGCAATCGAAACAGGGGCTTCTTACCCCTGTTGCAACCAAATGGAGGGGGAGGACTCTCCGGCGGCCTCCCCAGCCCTCCAACGGCCACAAGCGTCCCTCCCTCCCCCCTCTCTCCCTCTCCCTCCCTCCCCCCTCTTTTTATCTCTGGTTCACCCTCTATCACGCATCACGATCATCCATGGCCCTCCGACGATCACAGTGGCTATCCGCCACCTCCGACAACCTCTGATGGCCTCCCTAGCCTTTCCCTCTCCTTCCCTGCGCCGCCCCCCCCCCTCTATCTCCTTCAGTGCCCCAAATTCCACATCGGAACCATACCAATAAACCGCTAGTACGGTTTGGCATGCTCTGAACCATCCGGTTCGGATCAGTTCAGCGAACACCGTTAGTAGGTTTACTCAGATGTTCGTGCAGCATGCATTCATCTAGCCATTATAATTATAAAATATAAATCCTATAGACTCCATTATCATAGTTTACACTTGTAAATCGAGTGAAAGATGTCAAGATGTCTAATTTGTCCAAAAATGCAAGAGATCTAATGTAAAAATGTAATTGAACCACGCAAAGCACATAATCTTTCACTCATCATATATTTCATTTTTTTTATACATACAGTAACTTGTTATGCATTTATGCAATGACCATAATCCCAGTAGATGGGATTGCTATGGTCAAGCATATGACAAAAACCATGCCACTGTCAGGATATTGATAAGCCCATTAACTTTCATAAGCACATTATTCGCTTAGTTTTCACAAGCTACAATATACTGTAACTGTTCTGATTCTTCTGAATGTGTAAGCAAGTATCATTTGCAGGCAAGCTGATACAAAGAACCATACAGAAGAAAGCAGAATCAATTTGTGAATACCTTGATTTCAAGCTCCAGTAGGGCAATCTTTTCTAGTATCTGTGAATACTTGAAGGCATACTTCATTGCAGGATCAGGACCATCTGAATTTAACAACAGATGGAAGCGCAATGCCCCAATGTGTAACCATGCACAGCCAAGATTGTACAAAGAATCTGTACAAATAAATAAAGAAAAAAGCAATCTAAGTGCCAAATGATATTTGTTGTCAGAATATGCAGAACTGAAATATCCAGAAAGAGAGTAGCTCTTCGACTGACAGTATAGTCACAGAACTAATTTATTAAACCTACGAGTCAATAAACCACTTTATCATTAATACTGACACATACCATGGGATGGGTATTCGAAGTATAGTTCCTTAAGCAAAGGTTCTATAAGTGAATCCTCCAAAGAAGTCAGTACACCATGACTTGATGATGAGAGGAGTGACCTTAAAAATTGAAGCTCTTCTTGCTGCAGTTAATGCACACATGAAAGTTACAATAGGAAAAATTGAAAGCTTGCTGAGATAAAACAACACAAAATGGAGATCAGAATTCTGAGGAATACATTCAAGAACTCAATACTGATAATAGAAGTCCTTGCCAGGCACTTTGACTGTCAAATAAGCATTGAAAGCAGGTAAAAAAACATATTTCAAATAAATGCTCGCCTAGCAATCTTGGAATCACCTAATTTTACTATGTAATATAACATCCAAAAATTCCTAACGCCTTGGAAATTATTTAAAATAACAAATTATCAGATGACCTAACAGTACTTTCTGCAAGTACTAAGCAACAGCAACGCACAAGAATTATAATTAGTAACAGCAAAAAATAGACCAAAGGCCATTTCCATAAAGAATTACCACCAAAGGCCATTTCCATAATGAATTAATCCATGAAAGAACAGTAATCATGAAATTTCTTCAGAAAGAGATTTCATGGAAGAATGCTTACCGTTATACCATTATCCAACAGTGAACAAAGAATTGATTTTATCTTGCTGAATGCATCTTTATCAAAAGATTTCTCATGTACAAGTAGGATCTGTAACCAGTGAACCCAAAAGAAGATAAAGTTAGAGATGCTCATGTATAGAAAAACATATGTTACCCAACAAAGCACCTGTTTGAAGAGAGAATCAGCAGCAGAGTGAAGAACACCAATTAAATCTCCCTGTAATGGAGTATCTTGCCAAAGACATCTGGAGACAACTCTAAGCTTCAAGCAGTTCACATCATAATCCTTTACACAAGATTTACACTGACTGCAAAATAGATAATGTCATGCCTACAAGGAAAAAAAATGTCCAATAACACAAAAAGAAGGCCATGACGATCAACCACCGTATGGCATTAATAAAATACTAGAGCAGCTCAAATTTGGAAAACTACATTAATCTGAGATGGAAAGAGTTGACAAGATGAACCAATGAAGTGTGTACTTCATGAAACAAGGTTAAGTTTAAGAAACTTTAACTCAGATGTAAGATAACCATAACCATCTAGCATTTTCCCAACTACTTGAGGTCAGCTTTATGGAACACCATTCTCCAAGTATTCCGATCTAAAGCCACCTTAGATGTTATTCCAAGATTTTTCATATCCTTTCTCACAACCTCCACCAATGTTAACTTAGATCTTCCCTTCCTAAGAAACCTTCTACATGAACTAAAGCATCTTACATCCATATCGGAACCTTCTCGAGTTTTCGTTGTAATGTCCAAACCATCTTAATCGATTTTCCATCACTTTATCCCTAATTACTTTGAGTAACTCCTAAGTTCGATCACTCCTCCAATATATTCATTTCTCAATCTATCCTTTCTAGTTTTACCACATATCCATCTTGGCATTCTCATTTTACCATAACTTGTTTTTGTGAACCCTCTTCATCGCCAAGCACTCTAAGCCATATAATATTGTAGGCCTTATTTCAGACTTTATTGTTGCTTATACAACAATGCCCACCACTCCCCACCTGACATGATATACTAACTGAATGCAATTGAAAATATAGAAAATGAAGCTGCAGAAGAGCAAGATGTATGTTCCATCAAAACAAGAAGAAAGGTAACAATTTAGTCATAAAATAATTAATGATCTTACATAATCATGTCTATAGTTGCGGTTCTTGTTGGATAAACTAAGTGACAGGATTCACCATAATCACTTCCAGAGCTTATCTGCATTAGATTTTAGAGTTATTTTGTGGAGGGAGAAACAAAATCATACCAACAAAATAACATATTAAAAACATAATAACATACCTCAAGTGGTCCAGACCAGTGATTCCACAAGGAAGAATGATATTTGAACCACATTTCAAGAAGAAAATTGGCAAATTTTGTTTTCACTGCCAAAACATAAATCAGTGCAAATGAGCTGTTAACAAACAGTGATACTTATATATTAAGAAATCAAGGACAGACAAACTCGCCATAAATGTACTGACCTGAATCCACTGAATCCCAAGCATCTAGAATCCACAAAATCATTTGGTGCGGTGTGAAATCCATAGGTGACCTTGATGTGAAATCCAATGAGTATTCCAGTGCATGTTGCAGTAGATTGGATGTTTTGGACAAAACCTAGTACTCAGAGAGTGAAAGGAGGGTGATGGATAGATAGAGAGAGAGGTAAAGAGAATCAGAGATCAAACATGTTGGAAAACCAAGTCCTAGAAACCGATGGAGAGAGGCAGAGACATAAAGAGATCCACACAAACCCATATTAATACTTATGCCATCCATTCTTTTCAAAAACAGGAGAAATATTTATCAACATTTAAGAGCTATGTACCAGGGGAAAAGAAACAACTGGAAGAGTAGAGATGGCAATGGGTAGGGTTTGGGTCGGATATTGTACTACCCATCCCCAAACCTGAACTTAATACCCTATACCCAAATGCTACCCGATCGAATAAAAAAAAAATACCCATCCCCATACCCAATGGGTTCGGGATACCCATGGGTAACCCATTTCTCCATACCCAATCCATACCCGCCCCATACCCAAAACAATAAATAGCCAAAATAATTTTATGCATATTATCAATCAAAACAAAATTACCAATTCAATATAGGACATAATTTATAAGTCCAGATTTATAGAAATCAAACATAGAAATAGAATTACAATTCAACATAAAACATATAAACAACCAAAATAATTTTATGTATATTATCAACCAAAACAAAATTATAAACATATATATTCGGATATGGGTTCAGATATAGGTTCGAGTATTACCCATACCTGTAGGTTCGGATTTGAGTTTGGGTAGAAAACAGCACTACCATACCCTACTCATGCCCGTGCTACAGTTTTCGGTTTTACCCCAACTCAATCAAACCCTATTTTTCGGGTTTGACCGGATTTGGGTAGGGTGCATACCCATCGGGTCGGATCGATTTTGCCATCCTTATGGAGGAGAGCAAATCAGAGAATTTCACAAGAAAAATTATACGTCATAATGTAGTTTCCAATACTATAGCACCCAAAAGACCTATTCTGACCATATATAGGTTTCAAACTCTCTATGACATCAAAAAGAGAGATTCACAAACTGTATAGTCTATTCCCTATCAAACAGGAGAAATATTTATTAACATCTAAGAAGTCTATGAGCAATGTACTGAGAGAAAAGAAATAAATGAACAAAAGCAAATGTTAATAAATTTCACAAGAAAAATTATAGATCAATGAACTTGTAGCATGCAGTTTCCAGTACTATAACACCTAAAAGACCTTATATTGACCACATATCAGTTTTATACTCTCTATGACAACAAAAAGAGATTCACAAAGTCTACTCCCTAACTCCACTAGTCCAACCAAATTTTATGATAAAGAAGAGAATAACCTCTGCTTCAATAAGAGTCCAGTTCCAGCAAGAAAATTGTAAGGACTCCTCTACAATGGTTTACGAGGGAGATCTTGCAGAGCTCAAGCATGCATATCATCAACAATATGTTCCAGTTTGTCTATAGATGGATGTTGCAGGTTTCAGATGGATAACTGAGTGTGTGAAACTTTTATAGGATACTGAAGCCCTTCTAGGGTATATCAGGTTGCAATATCTCTGCACGACATATGAGTAAAAGGAACAAGGCTGCTGATTTTATTGCAAAAGACTATTTTCTTGATTCATCTAAGATTACTGACCCTTATTCCCATGTATCCACAATGTTCCTAAGATTTGAGAAATACTTTACATTATGATATGATAGAAGAAGTTATAATAGCAGCATTATATGGTAACACTTCTTAATATTCTTTTACCTTTCAAAGAAAAGAAACTTGACCGAGTATTCATGCAAGTATTACTAAGACAGGTGGAGAGTAATTTACAGACCATAAAAACTCTGGGCCTTGGCTACATGGGCTGCTCATTTGGCAGGAAACATATCCATGGGTGGTACTTGCAAGTAGCAACAAATGTGCACAGGCTTCTGCAACAAACATGTCTTACTAGCTGGATATAAGTCAGGAAGATACACCAATGGTCTTTTGGCAGAATTCATAATGGAAGAGTATGGCAAGAAAACCATGACCAACTGAATTTTACAGAAGTTAAATTTCGTGCTCTATGTGAGTAACTATGTAATGACATAAAAGGATTGGTCTGGTGTAAGCATATCTTTAATAGGCAAGAGGATGTTGACATCTAAGGTGGCCATAAAATCAATAATTTTCTATAAAGACTTGCCAGTTGATCAAAGTTGGATAGGATAGTTCCTGAGCTATTTACCTGGTAGGGAATATCAATAGAAATTATAGGTTGTTTTGTTGTTTATTAGCATAGAGAGAATTTGGTTGCATGCAATTCTATTTGATAAAAATTGAAGTTTCAATACAACTTGAAAAGCAGCATTCCAACTTGCAATTCTTTGGTTTTGTCTGCTTGCAGCTGCAGTTGCAGACTGAGACATGAAGACAAAGAGATCACATAAAGCTTTAAAGAGGTGGAGTTGACAGGACCAATTGGGTGGCACGTGTGATCCAAGCAAGTTCCCAAATGGCCTGCAAGAAATGGCCTGAAAGATGATGAGTCTAATTGCAATAGATGGGATCACATTCCAACTATATATGCTGCATGTTGGGGGACTTGCAGGTCAAGGAACAAATTAAGCACATGACTCACCCCAAGTCACCTTGAGGTTCATGACTCATAGGGCTGTCTTTTGCAGGTACCAAAACAGTCCTTAGAAAATTTACCCATCACTACAAGCATAAATCATTTTGTTGGTCAGCTGTCTTTGAAGGATGAGTAGTATTGAACTTCCCATTTGTTTCAATAAGGACCCTCCAAAAATATCTAACAGATTAAGACAATGACCTTAAGTTGTGGTCTTGGAAATTCCATCCAGAAGGCTAACTTTTTTAATGTAGTTATTGGACAACTTGGATGCATTAGAGGATCCTATTCACTATGGATGCTGAATACCTACTCTTTAAATCCTCAGATATGTATATTGTTTATCAAGCATACACTCAGCACAAAAAGGTGATCACTTAAATTTGTTTACCACCGAAGTTATTTGTAATCTACCTCCTAAAATAAAGCCACTGCCCATCGTTCCCAAAGAAGTCTAAGGCACTACTGAACATTCCCTCAGCACTTGATGGACACACTACAATAAGCTCATTGGGCACTTCATATTCTTTGCCATATTTCCTTCCTCTCATTTCTTTTTTCTATTTTTATTTCTTTTCTTTCCCAGGAGGGGCAGGCTGTGAAAACAAAAGGACATTTGGCAGTTCCATCAATGAAAACATGCAATATCCTATGCATGCCTCTATGTAAGACTTCCCATGCAAGAGCCATCTGCATAATCTAGCAGGTTTAGTTGATGATGAGAAACAAAGGTTTGCCTCTCAGGTGAATGCCATATTTTCGTGAAGACCAGTGTTATAGCTCTTTCACTTGAATATTATACTCTATTACAATTATTCATCATGTGCTACAGGATAGAAAATGAATCTAGCAAAAAGGAATATCGTTAGTGAATGCAATTTCAAAAAAAAAAAAATTTAATGCCTAGGCCTGATAAACTATCTTCTGTACATCACAATACATAATTATGTAACATCTCAATGTTTGTCTAGTGGTGTAAAACAATAAGGTTGTTCATGATCATGCACTATCAATTGTCCAAATATGTGCTTGACTAATTACCATCCTTGAAAGGATATCATACCACACAAAGATTCTTGAATGTTAACATTAAGCTACAATACAAAATGATTCTGCAACAGAAACAACATATGTAATGACAGAAAGCATCAAGATTCAATTAAGAGCCTTACCTGATGAACTTCGCAAGCATTTGCTGAGATGCACTTCGAAAATTCTTTGAGTAACTTGATATCCAGTGAAAAGCTCTTTATGTCAAATAAAGGAACAATCACCAACCAACTACTGAAACCAGATTGTCTGCATAAAATATCAGAAGAAAAAGAACAGCAAGTAGTAGTCGAACCCCCCATTGTGGAAGTTTTTGTTCTATCTGTAGACCCAAAAACCAATTCGATATTTTTCCTTTCATATTCAAACCTATTTAAAAGCCTCTGCACAAATAAAAAACAATAATAGCAACAATAATAAATCTTGTATAAAAATATAATCAGAACCACATGACTCCAGCAACAGCAAACCTGATGCAACTCCTCCAATTGAGCCACAGCGTTGGCAGTTTCTTGATCTCCCTTGGTTGTAATATATGATGACATACAAACACCTGTAACATAAACACAAAGAAAACCACATAAAAACAAAGAGTGTAAGTTAAAAAATAAAATTAAAACCCATAAAAAATTCAACAATTAACATGCTGAAGTTGAACCAGAAGCAGTGCAATTTAATAGGACACACAAAAAAAAAAACTCTTGGCCATTGGTAAAAAAATGTCATAACTAAATAATCAAAATGGACAAGCATGTTCTGTTAAGTGATCAAAATGGACAAGCATGTTCTGTTAAGTGCCTTTACAAACAACAGGTAAAACCAGAAACGAGAGAGAGAGAGAGAGATTGAAAAACATCATGAAATGTTCTAAATTAGAGATCTGGTTCTGGGATGTGTTTCAGAATAACATATGGTATAACTGTGGAAAAGCAAGAATGCAAGGGTTCAGTCTCATGGACCCCATGCTAACTCCGTTACACACAGAATCCAGCCTTCTTGTAAAGATAATACAAAAAAACACCTACCTACCAACATGTGCCGGTCTTTCAAAATTCAGGGATCTCTAAATTGGAGGATTTAATTCAATATGCAGATGTGTGGATTAATATTCTTTTTTTTAAAAAAAAAAGATTACTAAATTTCTTCGGTTAAAATTAGCCATTCATAGCTGGATAGATGGTTAAACTTATTAAAAGATTTCTAAGACTTCCTTCTCAACTACTAATAATGTTTGCCGAACCGCATCATACTGGGTCAAAACTATCACGAAAAGTCGAAAACAATATTTGGATTAGTGCAGGCCCTATACCCACCAGTGCTGACCCATACCAAGGTGAACCGGGTTGCGTACCATATTGTTCAGACCCATAACAACCCTTATTGCCTGTTTCAAGTGAGCAATATTGTGATGAAAGTGAGAAAAAGGACTGAGGATCTTAGTACAAGGTGCGTACCATACCGTACCCAACCAGTAATGTACCAACACAAAACCCAGTACCGAGATTGTAGAATCCATGAGGTCCTAAAGAAACACAAGGCTCGAAAAAAATTCTCTCAAAGAATGAAATCCTCATCTTAACAATATCAACGAACAATATGGAAAAGGAATATGACATCAAGGTCATCTTTCATTTTCATTTTTTTAGCTTTTACTTTTTTATTTCCTTTTGATCTCATTATGTTTATTATTGTTATCATATACAAATGCTCTTCCCTAGTCTTCTCTTCTTTCATCCCAGTTCCAAATTTCTTCTTTTTTTCAAAAAAAAAAAAACTTGGTTCCAGAATTCATTTTTGGGGGTTTTTTTATTTCAATGGTCGCCGAATCGATACCGAGACCCCAGACTACTCAACAATCGACACAGTACAAATGGGTCCATAATGTACCAACCATACGCTGCAAACTTTTTTTTTTTTTGAATTTTTTGAACTGAATTCAATAAATGATTTGTCAACTCCATTGACCCCTGCTTCAAAACAAATTACGGAAATAGGAGATCCCTATTTCAAAATGTAATAAGGAGGTGGTCGAACAAGGTTTGTCGTCTTGGTAATGGACCCTATACTGGGGTACCATCCTTTTATGGTGTTGGTACGTGGTACGAACCGGTACAAGGTGTCGGTATGGAACGGCATGCCGGTATGGGGCAATACAACAAATATTGAGCTTAGAAGCCCTCTCTCCCTCTTTCCGAGCCCTCTCTCCCTCTTGCTCGGATTCACCAATACCAACAAGCATCAACGGAACTGGACAGCCTTCGACGGCTTCATGACAAGGGAGAGAGGCTAAATTCGAAGGATGAGGAAGAGAGAGAAGCTGGAGCCGATTCCAGGCCAATCCACCATCATTTTCGGCTGGAGCAATGATATCAGAGCCGATTGCAAGCCCTAGTCTTTTGATTTCTCCTTCAAGGGCCGAAGAGAAGCTATTGAAGCTGTCATCTTCCAATTCCGAGCCCCCATCCTCCTCTCTCACATCAAATTGGGGGATATATGGATGTCTCGAATCAAGCATTTGAATCATGCCGTAACCATTGGGTATGCCTCAACATGGTTCTACCAACCTTGGCTTATTTAATTTCTTGCTATCTATTTCAAATTTCAATCTATTAAAGAAGTAGTTAATTGGACTGTTGAAGTATTGATTATGCCATTATGGTTTTCTGAACTTTGTTTTTAGGGAGCATTTCTTGCCCTCTTAGTAAAATTCTAATTCAACCTTAGTTGCAAATGTTTGAAACTTTGAATCCTTGAAAAACTTTTAAGTAATAGAGGACCTTGTTCACTAATGCATGAAGCGCATCTCATATTCCTTAAAGAGTGAATGCTATTATTTCCCAAGTTTCTGTGTATTATTTCCATAACTTCCATTTGACCATCCAAATCCACCTTTCTAACCTCCCATCTTGTGAAGTCAACCTTCAAAATAACTCTAGCAAGGTAACAATAGAAATGAAAAAAAGAATCAATATATATATATATGGAGGGAACTGAGTACTACTAAGAGAATGGGAAAGAGATCAAATTTCTACCATAGCACTATGAAACGGTTGAAGCTGGAATCAAAACTGCAGCATATCCTGCCTTTTGTTGTTGGATATCTAGATGTCTTAATTCTTAAAATTGTATTTAAGAGGTATATTACATGTTTCATAAAATTATGACTAAATACATAATCATTGGGTTAGAATTGTTATATTTAGTTTCATAAAAAGCAATTTTTCCATAATTTTTACAACTAATAAGCTATTAAAGAATGATTTTCTAATTAGTTGTTATTATTAATCCATATAAGGTGTGTTAACATCAACTGTACAAGTTAGCTGGTAAAACAAATAGGAGAATGAAAACAGTGATGTATTAGGAATAATTATGGTAGTAGTGGTGGTGGTAATAAAAGGTTAGATAAGAAAATTAACAATCTAATTATGTGATGTATGACGTTATCATACCTTTTGCATTTTAATTAACAGATTAGCAATTGACTTCATGAATATATTGCTGGACCAGTGATTCAGAGGTCCAGCTGATCAAACAGCTGCTTAAATGCCTGAGCTGACTTTTAAATGGCAAAGAGGGCTAGCAAGTCCTCTCAATCCTTGGTGACTGTCTTTCATTATCCTGATGGGACATCATGCATACTATAGCAGAAGAGAAATGTGTTAAATCAAAAACAAAGTTGTGAGTTATGACCCTTCTGTTTTGTATGCCAAAACAGAACTTGGATGAGTGACCATAGTTTCATAATCCATGCCTACTCATATTAGCGGTCTTGTAAGTTAGACAATCATCTTCAAAAGAATAGTTTATCTGGCATATATGAGAAAGAAAATTTTCCAAATACACTCATAAGAAACTGATGACAGATCCTAAAGATAGGCCAAACGAAATTGAGTACAAAAAGCATTCAATTGAAAAAAAAGTATAACTGGCATTGTAAATACCTTGCATTGCGAGGTGTCGAAGGTCAATATTAGTTGATAGAACAGCCTCCATTACTAAATGACTATCTGTAAAAGTATCCATGTATTACTAACAATTACTTGGCAAGCTAAATAATAGAAAATATAAATTTCACAAACTCATACCACTAAAATTTTGCTTTAATAACTTTTTCCTTGGCCAAACTGCATTACAAAAGCTCAATAGGTGCTGCAGTTTGTAAAAAACATCAGCAGAGGATGGTAAAATGGGATGACCCCCATAAATCCATAAGGTGGGCTCTTCTGTGTGCAGACTCCAAGTTGAGATATGGTTAAGGTTCAAACTCACCGACTGCAACAAAAATTTTTGTTAACAATAAAAGCCTTAACATGAAAAAGTGTGTAAGAACTTCACAACTGGTCAAATCCATCCTTTAAAAAAAATAATAATAATAAGAACAAACATACCAATAAAGCACCCACTGCTTCTGGGAATCTGCGCTGCAATTTCATTGCTTCCTTTCTTAGACAGCTCCAAATCACCACCAAGTATTCAAAATGAGATGAGGTAATGCTCTTCCAAAACGACAAATGATACTCAAGAATATTAGAGTATATTTGCAAAAGTTTCTTGGACTCTGCTACTATTTTAAGCACCTCACTTTCCAAGCATCTCAAAGAATTTAATACTGGTGATAATAAATAACACAAAGACTTTTCGCCATAAGAATAATCTGTTTCAGAATTCCATTGTTTATATGTAAGCCGCAACAAGTTCACACACTGGATTGCATTATCAAGATGTTTCTGGACATTCTTAATGTTTCCGTCTGAAGCTCCCAACTCCACCAATTTCTTAGAAAGCAATGGAAGAGGTCGCTCATCAATATTTATTTTATGATAAGAAACGACCTCCCTCCTGCCATCTAAAATGCAATTCCAAATGGGGTGGTCCCTTTCTTGTTCGAGTATAGTCGAAAAGGATTTAAAAAAATGACAATACGGTTCTAACATGGAACTGTACCACTTGAACCATAAAATATACAATACAAGATCATTTTCTGTTGCTTGTTCAATAGTCCAGTTTGCAGCAATGAAAAGCATCTGATTGACCAGTGCCAAATCAAATTCCACAGGCATGATGTTAGACTTAACATTCTGCTTGCCAAGAGCATTTGGAAATAAAAGAACTTGCAGCATATTTGCTGGTATTACAGATGGCTGATCTTTGCTGATCTTGTCAAATGGAAAAGTTGCATCACTGCTAAAATTGAATTTGTATGAAGCACATTTTGCACCCAAGAACTCCAAATACATGCATTTTGCTTTACACAAGCTTCTTTTGAATACCACAAAAAATTTCTCAATGTATGGGGCACTGGCCATCCTCCTGGCAATGATAAGGAACAACCTGACAGTGGATCCAATTTATACCATTCAGTATTTGATAAGTAGGAAACTTTTGCTTGCATGATTGTGTCTGTTCCCTCAGCTTCACCCAATGCTGACAGGTAAGTATGCTCCCAACTTAGTTGGAGACTCCATGTGAGCTGGTTGCCATTCATGAGAAGCTGCTGGAATAGCTGAATCCAACGCATAAGCTCAAGAAGAGTAATACGTACACCAAGACGTAATCCTGCTGCTTTGGCATACATATGTGCGTTGCTCATTGCCAAAATCAACTTGCTACTAGGTATACCAGAGAAAGTTAAGAGACTCTTTACATCGATTATCTCACTACCCATGCAGTCATCACTTCCTTCTCCATCAAGCAGCCAATTTGGTTGCATCAAGAAAATTTCTAATCCTCTGTTACGCATGGCTCTAGAAACTTCACCATGCTTTGGGTCTACAGTAAGGAACATTCGAAATTTGGGATGGGCATGAAGTACCACAGGCCTTCCATCAACAAGACCACATTCGTTTATAATGATGGACCCATCTGGCTCCACCAAAGAATTGATCCTATCAAGAACCTGAATTCAAAGACAAAAGGGATAGGCATCATAGAAAGTAGTAGTATATATGCACAGGAAAAAAAAGTAAGTTCGGAAAAAAATAAAAGAAAGCGTGGATTGTCAACAAACCGTCGGATTGCAAAGATTTGCATTGTCTAGAACAATCCATTCACCGCAATCAATGGCCCTGATCAAGTCACCTGCAACCCATTCAAAATTTGCTGATGGCTGCATCATCTTTTTCCTTTGCAATTCAAGGACAGTCTTTAGGGATTTTTCCAGGTCTTTGCATGACCATGACACAGGCAAGTGAAACATTTCCAAATCATGCTTCAGTTCCTCAATAATCTCAATTAATGGACTAAGCAAACTGTGAGATTGGGTTTTCAATGTTTCTGCAGATGCAGAGGCAGACATACAAGAATAGTTTTTCTTACTGCCAAAAATGAAAACCACTTTGCAAATAGATCTTTTCTACTATTTATTAAATCCATCCAGTTGACCTCCAACCGTAGACTGAAGTACTCATCAACATAGTGCTCAACCTGGGATATGACTGCCTTACAACTGCGATAGGAATTATACTGCTCAAACGATCCAAGTAACTCAGAAACATCAGTTCCAGAAGAAAGGCTTAGTTCAGTCAATTCATTTCCTGTGAGCTGAGCAAGCAACCGAACAAGTGAAGTTTTCCCAGATGAACTTGGACCGACGAAAATGCATAGCCATCGCTGCTGTATACAGTGAAGAGCAGCTTCCAGACTCTGACAAATCCCTGGCAGCATATTGATTTGGCTTTTTAATATTTTTGCAGGTTGAAAATGATTTCTTTCAACACATGCATTCCCCATGATCAGATACTTTGGATTGACTCGGAGTCTTGGTGTTGGAGTTATAGATGGTTTCAACCCAAATACAGCTTCGTAAAGCTTCAGAACTTCTTTTCTGTCAGTTGCAGTACGCATTCTTTGAAGGTATACTATATTCAAAAAGCTGTCAACTTTGGCATTCGCAGGTGCACCTTCAAATCAGAACTCACAGTATCATAAGGTTATTTTTAAATTTTAACCAACAAAAAAACGGATACAGCCAAACATTGGTTAAACTCAGTTATTAATACAAAGAATTCTAAGACTTTGTTTCTAGCTTGTACCTTCTATAATTTGGCATGATCTAATGACATCACGTAGATTGAACTCCCAGGGAGAGCCTTCTTGACCATATTTTCGATAAACCATCGTATCCTCATAAAGACAGTTGTTAAAGGAAATGAGCTTTGAAAGTACTGTTTGTGGGATTGATGGAAAGCGTGATTGGCAGATGAAAAGATAATCATCAGCGGCTAATTCATCCACATAAACCTGAAAATAATTGCAAAAAATAAAGCTACTGAAATCAAAATTCATTACTTAAAAAGAAAGCATAAGTGCAAGTAAAAATTGGCATTAGCATCATCAGTCTAACTAATTTTCTACATTAGCTCTACTGTAATTTACTTGACCAACCTTAGTAAAGCGATTGAGAAATGACTTTGGGAGACCTTTCCTGCCACCACCCTGACAAGAAGGATTCTGACATGCAAAAATTCGGAATGAAGGAGGGCATTTAAATGTTAAACCCAGCTCTGGTATGAAGACCTCAGCACGGTGGTCTAAAATAGCATTCAAACCCTGAAATTTGAAATCTTTTGTTTACTATAACATAGAAAGAAAATTAACATGACTGGATTGAAAAAACAATTCAACTTAGTGCAGTGTCAATGCCTCCAGGACAGATTGAGGAGCAAGATTAAGTTCATCTAACAAAACCCAGCTGCCATTCTTTAGAGCCTGCAGAAATTAATGGATCCAGAATAAATCACTAGTAATAATGCAGAAAAATTGGGATGTAAAATTGTGGAAAGAGATTATGCACTCAACCTGGAGAAGGATGCCATCAGACCAAGAAAATTCCATTCCAGTCTCTCCCTGAACAGGCAAGTCTGATCCCAAAAGATCCATCATGTCGGTCTGGTGAATGAGCAATAGGAGGTTAAAACATTTATCCAAGGTCAACTACAAGAAAAATAGTATTAAAGATCTTGAACCTGCTCAGAGAGGTTGATCCGCACAACAGTATGACCAGAGTACTCTGCCAATGCAACAATTAAACTTGTTTTTCCAACACCTGGACTACCTTCCAACAGAACTGTAGCAACTTGTGATGTGAGCAATTGACCAGTGATAAAGAGGAAAGGTATCATAAATGTCCATTGCTAACTAAAAATTACAGAAGCTATCCTTACAGACCAGGTTTGGAAAGCTGCATTGCACGCAGTACCCGCAAAACGTTCCGGCTAGTAGTAGGTGCCAGAAATTCGAATCCCTCATGCTTACACTCATTGCTACCTAAATAAAGGAGTGTAGCATTATGAATACAAAAAGTTCACAGCTACAACTATATCCAAGAAGAGTGAAATTTCTCGATAATATTGCCAACATATGTTATAGCTCATCATTTTGAAATGCAAAAATCAAGTTGTACAATAAGGCAGTGCACTAAAAACCAAGGCAGCATTTGGCTTAGTGATGAGGCGGGCATAAATCTTCCAATAAACCTCATGCTCAAATAGGAATAAAGAAAATAGTTATCCAGTTAAAACTGCTTATGCGAGGAATAATTATCATGAGGGAAGGCTAGGGTACATCATTCTGGGCATAAATGCCACATATATCCGCTTTTCCTTTTCCCATGGACAAAAATACCTGCACCTAGAGATATTCCAAAAATTTAGCCCAATTAAAAGAAATATGAATAACTTGCAGGTAACTAGCTCAAAAGGGATAATACGATTTTATCCCATTTTATCGTATTACCGATTGAAACACAGCCCAAAGGTCTCAACTTCCCACATCAACAGTATAATGCCAAGGCAGTTGGTGAGCGCATAGACAGTTTGAGGAAATAAATAGAGCAACTAAAAAACAATGAAGTAATGAGATCATGTAAACAAAGAACCGTTAAATTACTGGAGGCAGGCTTTACTGATGATACACAAGATATGGTTCAAAGCAAAAAAATTTGTACTAGAAGGTATCAAGACATTATTGGCATGATTTGTAAATATACATTATGTATTGCTCAATATCCACACCAGTGCATTATATTCACATGCCATTAAGTATCCTCTCAGTATGCAAAACCTACATATGGATATTACTGGCTTCAATCACTTACCATAGAATTCATTATGGACTAATAAGACTTATTAACCAAAAAGTGTTTAAATACAGACAACATAAATTTGATAAGATTTTCATCCAATTTCAACATCATATAGTGTGCTTATAAATAATCTACTAAAAATGCTAGACTTCATATTATAAAAATTTCAATAATTATGTTTTACAAAAAATGTAGGAAAGGAAATAGAAAATTAAATAATTACCCAAAAAAGGCCTTTGGTACACACATTCCATGCAAACACATATGAAGTATGTCGTAATATGATCACAGTAGAGGTTAGCACATATCATTTTAAACACTTAAATACTCTTCCTATATTTCCATGTATATCAAGATATCTGCGTGGATTAATCAAGCTTTAGAAGAGCCACCATCAGCCAATGCAATTGACCTTTTCTGACATAATGATGCCCTCATGGATGCAAATCCCAATAGGACATATCACAGGATGTTGAGTTGGGTACCATCACTACTCCTAAGTGTCGAGACAAGACCGTCATAAGTGTTGAGATGGGATCATCACATCATTATTTTACGTATTGATTGGTGCGTCCTAGGATATTCCCCAGCTTAACCCTCTATTTGGTACAAAGAATGGATTGAAGGAAGAATGGGTGGAGAAAGGATAGATGAGGGATAAGATGGATGGATCTTCCATCCATCTATATGTGGTGAAACATAAAAGGATGGATGGAAATGATTCCCTTCTCTGATTGGTATAAGAGGAATGAAAGGATGGATGATATTTACATAACATTTTTACTAGACTATCCTATGATAAAAAACTTACTATTATCAATTTATAACACTTATTTATACTAAAGAAGTAAACAATATATAAACTTATAATCTTTATAATCTATAATTATATAAAAAATTATATAAATATTTTAATTTATTTTAATTTAATACATGATTTTATAAATTAATTATTAGTGAATTGATTATATATATTAATTTTATAAATAACTAATTAATTTATAATTGAATCTAAATAGTTAATTAATATTATACAAATAGTTAATTAAAAATAGTAAAGAAAAAATAGAGAAATAGAGATAATTCTAATTATTTAATTATAATTATCGAAATTATGTACTAAAATTAAAATAATTAGTAATAAAATTCAATAATATATGTTTAATAGTATGTATAAAAACAAATATAAATAATATGAATGAAAAAGTGAAGAAATATTATAGTTATGTCAAAAAAATTAATGAGGGGTAATTTTGTCAATGCAAAAATCCAATCATCAATGCTTCATCCTTCCTTGGGAAGATGCAAATTAGTGGGCCAAAATGGATGGACACTCCTTTTTCATTCATCCTCCCAGCAACTTTTTGAACCAAACGGTGGATGGAGGCCATCCATTCTTCCAATTCATACATCCACCCTCTCATGACCCCAACCAAACATAGGGTAAGTGTTGAGATAAGGAGCAATGACAACTTATCCCATTCCACAAAGAAACTAGGTCAGCCCTATTCCACAAGATTCAAAACCTTTTAAAGCAATACCTCTACTCTTATATCTGAGGGGAAAAATGCAGAAGTCCTTTGATAAATGGGCGGTATCGAAATACCTCTTCCATCAACTGTGTTTCCTGGTACGTAATATAATTATATATGTTGTGATAATATAGATGGGTTGTGAAGGGAAGAGATGATGTTACATTCACTAGAAAATAAATAACTTGTCGCAAAATGAAGATATAAACTATGAAGTGATGTAAAGAAAATCTCAAAGGCTCAAACACCTATGTATTAAAAATTGTATGATTTGGAAAGCCCAGGCCCATAACTAATGCAATGTCTCGTCATTGTAAATCAAATATTGGGAAGATTAGATGCATAGGCAAGAGGTTTCCAATACATATAATATTTTGTACATGGTCATTATAAATTTTGTACATCATGTCCAACATTTATATTTTCATTTTGCAAATCAAATCATTGAAGTTTGTAGTAGGTGTGAGATCCTCTCTTTACACAATGTGCATATATTCGTCCATATATGCTAAAACTAGGGAACTTTTTAGCTCATAAATTACAAGAATTCATGGAGATTTGAAGAAAAAGCATACACGAAACCATGCCAGATTTTAGTTTTGACCACCTATGAATGCAAAGTTAAGCTTATTTGCGATTCCCACTAATAGGATGCTAATCAGTACCATAGATCCAACCCTAGGTCCAAGATGTTTCACCAACAGAAGAATTCTTTCCCAAGAACCAGATGTTTTGATACTAAAGCTTTTGTAAGCCCCACAAATTACCTCCACTTGGTTTTGGTTTAGAGATGCTGTCATTTAAGATTTTCATGGGTCCCAAAATTCCAATTATGTCAACTCCATCCAAAACCCATACTTAGCACAAGTCCTCTAAAGACAATAGTCATCTCAAATCCCTAGCAGGCTTGAAGGCTATACTCTAATCACAAGCATATAATATGTATCCCATTTTCGTAACACATTAGATTTGATAACTCCACCCAAGATATGCCTGAGTCTACATCACTCTCACCAGTCCCTCTTGATACATCTTTCTCCAATCTTGATCTCTCCCTTGTGAATCTCCATCTCATATTGCCCTTCCAAGACAAGGTTACCTCTATTTTTTGGCAGGGAAAAGATACTGCCAGTGGATGGTCAAAGAGGAAAGCTATGAAGGTCTGACTAGCAATAATATTTAGTATTTTCTATTATATTTGTTTTCGTGTGGGCATTGGTTCGATATAGAAGCTGATTATGATTTATGAATAATGCCTTCAAAGCATATGATTTCAGTTTTCAAACGTGTTAGATTTGTAGATATACACCGCACTATTTTTACAGCTATATATTAGATTTATTATATCCATGTTCTTTCCCATATTTGAACAGCAAATACCTTTCTATTATGCTTTCTATAGAATATAACATGATAGTATCTTCTCTATTATTTTTGGCCCTTCATGATGGAGTATGACCACTTTCGTTATTATGTATCATTTGTACTTTAATACAAGATAGCCAAAATATGTTTCCATATGAAATTTTCTAACATGGCACGATCTTGATAATACTCAATAACAGCAAATCAGTAATGTATTAGACATTTTTTAGAATCATTTGACTCAAATCAATCTTTTATTTCCTTCTCTATATCATACGTCACTTTGATTTTATACTAATAACTTGGAGGTATGATTCATTCAGAAATTTGTTAATCTAAATTCACCAATCCAGAACAACTATATCTTTTTGGGTTTGTTATTATTAAATTATTGGGCTCTTCAGTTGGAGAACATTCTTATCTGCAAATGTTTATTCGCCCTGACTTGAGATCTAAATAAGCAACTCAGCCATTTCAAATTAATCAACACAATTCATCAACAATATTTTCTTAATCTATTTTATTTTTAACATGCATTACATGGGTTTTTGGCTACTATATTGCACATGCATGCAAACATGATGCATACACATACATATAATTATGTTTCCTATAGCAACCTTTTGCAAAGAAAAATGTAACGGATAGGCACCAATAATCGGTTAAACTCCAAATGAAGGTATTCCGTCTTGGTACTCAGCTCTATACTGGTGCCACCCTGTTACTGTGTCAATATGCCTGGTCCAGGGGCCAATTCGGTGTACTAAATGTCGATACACCTCCCATATCATGTACCGGTACCAAACCAGTATGGTACAGCACACCGCATCCTGCCCAATTCGGTATGTTATCGCATCCCTTGATCCAAATGCAAGCCAATAACCAGTAGCAATTGTTTTTATCATCTATGGCATTTATATTGTATAGCATGTCCAGACCTCCCTACATGAATCTGGAACTACTACGTTAGTTTCTTCTCTATGCTTTGATTATGAGTGTTCTGGTTTTGATTAATCAACTTGATGTATCTTAAGTATCACTGTTGGTATGCAAATTGCCAAAAGATTTCCTTCTAAGAATGCATCATAAATATTTAAATCAATATATTCTAAAACATTTGACATCAAGATGTCCTTAATGTTAGATAATGCACCAGTTTGACAATTTCAGTTCAAGTTATAACCATCAATAAAATAAATTTGCAACCTCTCTCTATAGCAAGCTTTACACTCATTTCAAATTGCACAGATAGTTCTGAAAGCAAAAGTTATAGCCACACTAAATGGAGAACAGAAATTCACACGAACCAAGCTGCAAGTAATTGCACACATTATTGATGAGGAAGTTTTCACTGATATCCAAATTAATATATCAAATCAGCCAAAAAAAAAAAAAGACTGAATCAAGCTGGCCACCACACCATGAAAGCATTGTTATTCCACAAAATAATAAATCTACTTCCACATATAAACCAATTACCTTTAGCAATGTAGAATGGCTCGATACCAAAGAGATCTTCTGAATGCAAGTCATTGCTGAATAAGTTATCTGCGAGCTTTAGATCATCCCCCCATCCATAATTTTCCATTTTAAACAACCGTGAGTCAACCAAACTACCATCAGACACCTCCTGTATCAAAAAAAAATGATTTTCATATGATGTATTTAAACTGTGTAAACTATAAAACAATGGAGGGTAGACCAAATCCATTATTTATTTCAGATAAACAAACTAAACAATAAAATATAATTAAGGATTAGCACAGAAGGAAATGCCTCTAAACATATGCATTTTAGAAATTTGGCTTCTTAGCAATTGAAACTCCAAAAAAGAATATACCAGTGCAGAAATTCTGGGGAGATTCAGGAGCTATTGGTCATGATGGGCCCATATACAAATAATCTGATGCTTGCAGCGATCCATGACCCAAGGCTCCAAGCTACCTTCAGGATATGTTATGGATGACTAGGCAAGAACAGGGGAGTGGATCGAAATAAAATCAGTTGGTCATGTACGATAAAGACAACGGACAGTTTACCGGGATACAGCGGAATTAGGGGCTTCAATTACTTTGACTAAGTTGGATGATATAAAAGAAAACACATCGTGATGAAAGCCAAAGTCAAATTTGAATCGGATGGATATAAGGCATATGCATGCAAAAAAGGTGATAACTATGAGTTAGTAAAGTTATATTAAAGAAAGCAATAGTGTTGCCAACCTTATCAATGAGAAACAAAATGAGCAAAAGCAAAATAGTATAAATAAACAAAGAAAAGAATGTGGTAAACAGATGGGAAATTTAATGTGAAAGTTTGCTAAAAGCAGGATGAAAAAAAAAATGTAAGGCGTGCTAAAAGATTGTTGAAATGGTAAATCCTTTGCTGTTACAATAACAGGAAGGCTGGATAAGAAAGAGGGCACCAGAATTGCAATCAATTGGAACAGAAGTGGTCCAGGACCAAGCAAGCCATGATAGTAGTTATCAACAAGGATTCAAGTCCCAGTGGGACATCCTGCGGAATGTTGGAATGGGGCACTATCCCAAATGCTCACCATCATCATAGTATCCCAATTGGCACATCCAAAGGCATTATGTCAGGATGGGCCGAGATGGCATCGTGTCTTGTTTCATGGGAAAACCATGATGCCGTGCCTCACACAATCTGAATCATTGTTATGAAGCCTACACTGACTGGAAATGTACCCGTGATAGAATTGAATGGACTAGGATGGACAAATAGAGAGAAATATTAATACAAAGAATTAAAAGGCAAAAGCTGCTAAAAAAGTCCATATTTCCATGTATCCTTTGCACCAAATGACATGAGTAGCTATCGCACACATATACTTCAAAATGCAAGCTGTGCCTATATCCACTAAATATATGCATTTGATCTGGTCATTGTCTAATACCTTTTTAACTCTTCCATGTTCAAAATTAAGAAAAATGCACCAGTTACTTCCAGAATACATCTAGGAGGCTTCCCAGATACATCAGGGGATTTATATGGGTGGCCGCTGGTGGCAGTCTAATGGCTGTTCACATCTTGATAATGGGCATGATGTATGGTAATACTAGCCTATGTAACATTGATGCTATTGTTTAGAGTCAAATGGATTGGAAAATGACTTATTTGACCAAGTCTTTAGATGTTGATATTATTATATGGAATATGAACTATGTTATTGAGATAACCCAATATGCTTAATTGATAGTTTTTTACATGTTTATTTTTTTTTTTTTTTAAAAAATCCATCTGGTTATCATCATAACCCATCTATATCTCAACCTTCACTATCTACTGTATTAATGTATCTACTATCTAGTATGTATACATTCATCACAATTGGGTAGCCTATCTTGTATGAACAAAAATGAGACCAGCGGGAACTCATAACATAATCAATAGTTTGATACCTTTAGTTCTTTCAGAAGAAAAGACAGAGAACGCTCTCTTAACAATTTAGCATCATTTTTGGATATACCTGTCCCTGCAGAGTAATTAAGATTTCAACATCAACAGCTAAGAATAGAAGTTTAGAATATGATCTGCAACAAAATTACAATAAATCACCAATGATAGACAAACAAGAAAAAGAAATTACCAGACAGAAGTACAGAATAACAGAATATCAAAAGATGGATACCACTAGTACATGTATAATCCACACAGTTCACCATAAATAATAATAATATAATAATGATAAGAGTCACTTAAGTAGAGCCATACATACTTCCTAAGGAATAACTTCCCCATGATTACATATCTTTATAAATTGGATCACCAAAAACAGCATTAAGCAAAACATCCCACATGGGCCCAAAATAGGATTACTGGACACACCAAATAGGTTCACTTTTCTTCCAAATACAAATAATTTTATGTGAATAGCATGGAGCAAGCACCATATCTTATCCACAAAACATCCTATGCCAATAAGAGATAAGCGTGATTAGTGGATCAAGCGAGTGTTGGACACTATACCTTTTGCACAGAAAAGTTTTCCACGTATCTCAGAGTAAACTATTCCATCCTCATGGAGTATATTTTTCCAGAGTAAAAGAGGATTATGCGTAACTTAACATATTTACTCCAGGTTAACTTAATCTAACTACATCCAAACCAAGGTTACTCGTACCACACCAAACCAGCCAGTTTGGGAAGTGCCAAACCAGACTGATTGGTCGCCAGAACAGTTTAGCTGGTCCATTAGGGATATGAAGGGTGAAGCCCTCCCTAGTTTGAGACTCCCTTCACTTGGTTTCAAAACCCTACTCCCTGATGCCCTCTATCCTTGTCAAGTCGACAACAACGATCTATAACAACATCCTGGCAAAGTGAGTCTCTCTTTCCCCCTCCCTATCAGTCCCTGTCACTAGATCCAGAGCTCTCAAAGCTCCCTCATGGCTCGAAGCTCCTCATCCTCTCCCCCTCCATCTCTTTCCCCCTCCCTCTCCCTACTTCAGTACATCCTACAACAGCAAGGTACAGACCCATATCGTATCAAACCGATCATCAGCTGGTACGAGTCCTAGTATTGGTTCAGCAAACCTTGGTCCAAACAATCAACCAATTTGAAAATCAGATTTTCCAAATATTAACCTGTACTCTAAGACATAGGTTAGATTGTTTGACTGTTGAAATACAAATGTTTTCAGGCTAAACAAGCTGATATAGGTTGGCACTAGCAGAAAAAATGATCAAAAGAAAGACTCCTGCAGAGACATGTTCAGAATTTTTTTGACCAAAGAGGTGCAAGAGGATCCTACTCTGCCTTCTTGAACAGGCAAGGGTCTGCCCGAGCCATTTGGATGAACCATTATAAAACTATGATGCTAAAAAAATAACAGAGGAATCTTCATTATTTACATATACTATAAATTACAGAATAATTCTACCCTATTATAAATCCGAGATGAACTCCCTCATCATGATGCACTGTTGAGGAGTTAGCTGATTGCCCATCAACCATATGCTACATCCTCCAGTCCAACCACATCCCATGAAAAAAAAAAAAACTTTCAAAGATAAAATAAAACCTCGCTTTTCCTGTCTCTACCTACTTCTCACAATGAAGCATGACACATGACCCAAATAAGTTAAATATTTGTATATCTAAGTGAAAACATTGATTATCTTACTTTTTTAGATAATTAAACACCCCAAACAAAAAGAAAGAAAGAAAAACTAAAAAGAGAGGAAAACATCTCACCTAGATTCACTATCAAGAGTAATTCACATATAAAGAACAAATCCATACAGTATACAAGAATTGCTAGCTTTTTAGGACAAAAAACAAGAACTAAAATGGCAGTGGCTAAGAAAATATCTAAGAACTACATGGTTATTTGCGATAAAAACAAGAATTAAAAGGTCAGTGGTTAAGAAAATACCTAAACTTAGGCCATCTAGTAAAACGAGGAACACCCCATGTATGAATGCATATTCAGATCCAAGACTTCCCTCAGTCACATTTATAAATGAAATCCAGGACAACAAATCTCTCACTGTGAGTTGCCTCCCAGTTTGCAATTGATTGAACCACTGTTAAACAGATAGAAGAAAGCTGGTTGTTAGATCATATGAGAATAAGGAGAAAAGAATAAACAATGAGGCCATAAGGTATCTTTTTCTGGTGGCAGGTACAGTGAGACTACATAACTTAAAATACTTCCGATAAATAAACAATAAGATAACATAGTAATAAACCAAAAAAAAGGTTCCCCAACATGCAGTTATACTGAGCAAGCGAATGTTCTTTCCAACCTGCAGCCTGGTGATTAGGACTTAGGCCTCAAGTAAGTCCATCAATCCAGTAAATGTATATTTTATTGACCATACTTACAATAAGTGCGGTAAAACTATACTAGATAATAAACGAAAGCTTGATTGTAAGTAAATCTTCCAGTATTCATGAAAGAACACATCTACATGTCAAAAAGGCTGCAGATAAGTATTATAGAACAGTTCTCTCCAACTCTCATGGCAAGATTCAGCAATATATGGCATTTAAGAAGCCATCTGGCCACACATGACATTATGCTGCTCATGTGAACAACTAATATGCAACATTGACCTGAAATAAAAAATTGAAAGAGATATAAGAAACAAACAAATTGTTCCATACCTGCCAGAACTTTAACATACAATCTGCTAAGAACAAGATTTCTGACTTAACGAACCTGTATTTTGAATCAAGGAACAAACAAATACATCTCACTCTTCCATTCAAATAAAGAGAAAAGGGGAAAAGAAAAGAAACAAGAATAAGGAGGAGCAGTTCAACAAGATCCAATTCACCATAAGAAATATGAGGAAGAGACGCTAGACCTACAAACACATATAGGTGAGAACCACCAACACACAGCATAGACTACACAACCTCCATATTGATGTAGACCCTATATCCACTTCATGCGGGATACATATATAAAGTTGGTCTTGCTGCCTACACATATAGGTGAGAACCACCAACACACAGCATAAACTACACAACCTCCATATTGATGTAGACCCTATATCCACTTCATGCGGGATACATATAAAGAGTGGGGAAGGGCGTGGTCTTGCTGCCTATTGGCAGTTCTCATCCACACACATTTGTAGGTTCAGAGCCTTCCACAGAAATGATGCACATACCTTTCAATTGCAATGCTCTTAAGTTCATTAACATCATTCACAGGAGGAACCCATATCTCAGTAAATCGATTTCTCAATGCTGGAGAAAGCTCCTTCTTCCCATAATCACCTCCCGGATTCATTGTTGCAAAAATGAAGAAACTAGGATGAGCAGTTATCTTCTCAAGAACAGAACCCCCTTTCTCAGCTAGTGACTACAAAAATGGTAACCGGATTAGAAGAAAGTTGTGAAATCAGCAATGCAATGAAGGAACAACTTCAAAGGAAGAAATATGGTGCACTTCAAAATCCTCATCAAATTCCAAAAGCATGCAGTCAAAAACACGTGATGCAGAATAAGACATAACAGTTGTAAAATAAATATAGCAATAAGCTTCCTTATCAATCGTCCCATATAACAAATTAAGCATCTAAAAGCACTATTATGGATAAGAATTTGAGCCATGTGAGTCCAACAGGGGCCCAAAATGGCGTGAGCTTGAGGCCCTTGCATCGATACGCATGTTATGCACAAACCGATAATGATTTTCAGAAATCTTGTGATTTCTATGGTTCACAACTTTACATGCACTGATGAAAGTTGAAGATACACTTTTCAGAATATCATCATTGTCAGATGCAACGAACAATGGTAAAAAAATATAATACAGTCACTTGAAATCAGTGCATAAGAACTTGAAGAATAGTGCAGTAAAGACAAGGAATTCTAATTGAAAAAAAATGATAATCTGGTGAAAAATAAAAATGTATAATAAAGGATATAATGCTGAGAATCAGGAAAGTAACTATTCTTTTAAGGGACAGTAATCTCAACTTTAAGAGTCCCTGCACCATCCAATATCCAATTAACAATCAAATCAACCAAAGAAGCTCCCTTAAAAAGCAATGGACAAAATATGATCTTGAATCACACAACATTAAGGCCAAAATTGGTGGAAGCAGACAGGGAGAAAGAAAAAGGAAAAGCCAACAAATAAAACTCAATAAAGTGCTGAGAAAAGATTTAAAAATTTAGCACAAAGCATTGGATATCAAAGAATAAAATAAAAAATAAAAAGCAGAGGAGAAGGCTTGGTATCGTGAAAGCTGGAGTGGAATATATTGATTTGTCTTTGTACACCACTGCTTGGGTTGCTCTCACTTTCATTTAAGTTTCGATTTTTTCATATTTATAATACTTCAACACAAAATTCTAATAAATAACAGTCAAACTAGAACGTCGAAGAGAAGGGGACTAATATGCATTTCAAGCAGAAATAATATGATTTTAGTGAAAGATTAACAAACACGAGACCTTGAAACATATTTTAGACATTGGAATTTTTATTCTGGATTCTACCAGATATTCATATGAACAAGCAAGAATTGGGGTCGAGATAGATGCCAGCTGTTTCAATGAGACCATATGGCACTACTATATAAGAAATAGTATTGACGTACCAAACAGAACAAACAATCATTAGATTTGAACTTTTGACATACATCATGTTGTAATTGAAAGAGAAATTGACCAAAGCAAAGAAAATGACAACAATCACAAAGAACTGATTTGAGATATACAAGGAAGATCAACTATGAAGACAGTTTCTTTGCTAGGCCAGTCAACATTACAAGATGTAATTTAACAGGCAATGAGAAAGGTGCCCAAAATACAGCAAACATGGATAGCAAGTAACGAAAATCAAAATAAAGCTGTTGCTCAACAACTTAATTTTAAGTTACAGTGAGTTAAAAGGTCAGACTAAGCCTATACTTCCTCAGTAATTACAGATAAACTGATTGCTGACACAACTGAAGAAGCATTATAGTGTATCTATGATATACTATTGAATGCTGAATAAGTAAATGGCTGAACATCAATTCTAGATTGTAAAGGAAAACCTCGGCCCTTTGATTCAGTAGAATGAAAACAAAAGGAATGACAATCAGCATTTACGATCAAGACCTACTTTGGTTATAATAATTGATTTGCAAAAGAACGATATCCAGGTATAAGACTAAAATGGTGCTTCTGTAGATGATGCGAGAGATGTATGCTTTGTGATCCAAATGATCATTTTGTAAAACAACAAGAAAGCCCACATGCTGTATGGTTCAAAGATATTTGGGCAAGCAACTGCTCGACTAAACATGATGAATGTTGCGCAGGTGGTGGTTTGGAAGAGTGCTTGAGTTGTGTGCATGGTGGTGATTGAGTAAATGAATCATAAAATGAGAAATAAAATGTAGACACAAGGAAAAGAGATTATAGGAGCTGGCTTAATTGAGGGCCAAAAGATAGAATTGATTGCGATACTTGGACATGAGCAGGGTTTGAAAAGGATGTGCAAAGTCCTGGATAGAATTGGTATTGAAACTTAAGGCAGCCAGAAAGGCAAGAGAAAAGCCTCAGCAAATGCAGAAGCTATAAGAAAAAAATTTTGCAAAACTCATAATAAGACCAGAACACAACTCAATGGAATGCAAGGATACAGGAAACCTAGTCCAAACAGTTCAGACCAAGGTGTGCGGACTAGGTACTGGAACCCATGCCAACCAGCCGATGGTACATGTCGATACCAGACTGCACCGGTGCCAACCGACACAAAACAAAAAATCGAACCGGGAGGAAAAGAGAAAAAGATAGAGAGATAGAGAGAGGGGGGAAGAAAGAGAAGCAGAGGGGAAGCCATCGAACAGGCTGCCAGTGGGGCTCTGACTAGCTGCTGTGGCCACCGAACAGCGCACTCGATGCTTGCAGCACCGCGGATGTGAAACAGGAGCGATCGCCCATATTTCATGGGTTTTTTTAAAAACACAGATTACGATGAAGCCGGCAAATCCATTAACAACTTCACTGTTTTTAAATTTTTTAAAAAAATTTCTTAAAAAGTGAAGCCAGCAAATTAATTTGCCGACTTCACTATTCATTAGCTTTTTTAAAAAAAGCCGACGAGTGAGCAGGGGCGATCGCCTCTATTCCGCGACCACAGCTCCATCCGCATGTATTCCACTGCTCGATAGCCACAGCAGCCACCCGACGCCTTCTGATAGCTCCTCCGCCATCTGCTCCTCCCTCTAGTACGGTCGCTCCACCCGCCCTCCTCTTTCTCACTCGTTTAAAAGTCCTATCGGACAAGACCGAGCTACGGAGGCTTCCGCGGCCCTCCGACGGCCCCACCATGCCACTGCCAACTTCCGGCAGCATCGTGCTCTCTCCCTCCCCTCCTCTCTCTCTTCCTCTCTTTCCCTCTCCCTCCTTCGGTGTACTATTTTTCACGGTCGAACCATCCTGGTTTTCTGCCGGTCTGGCTCGGTACAGGGTGTACCAGCCAATTCAGGCCAATACATAATTCCATGGTTCTGACTAGACTTAACAGTTATATAGCAATGCAAGAGTTCCAAAGACAAAAACATCTGGTGTTTTATGACAAAAATTCAAATGAAGCAGAGGAAACATCCTTCTTAAAAAAAAATAGTTAACTTTCATGCAATTGAATATGAAAAGATTAACATGACAAATCAAGCAATGAATAAAAGGCAAAGAAGACTAAACTGTATCTATTTTCAAAATATTCTGTTATGCAATACCTTCTCATTTGTAAATTTATTAAATCCATAAAATAATTAGAAATTATAAAACCCACCAAAATATACTTATGTGAAGATTATGTTTCCGAGCACAACTTACGGTTTTGCGAGTTGCCTTTACAAATGCAGGTCTTCATCACATAATGAAAACTACATAGAACATGACAAAGTATGATCTTATCAAACTATGTTAAATTGTTAATATTTGTTTTATCAAAATAGTGCATAAATAATCAGTGAATTATCAAGGTGGACCATATTAAGTGGTATTCACACAATGAACAAATGAGAAATTTCAGAAATACCTCTTAATCTTATCTAAGCTCCCCCATAACATGGATTTCATTTTCTTGGACTCAGAATCCAGATTTCCAGGAACAGAGATCAGTCTTTTATAGAATTTTGGTTTTAAAAACAAATACCAACAGGCTTAGTAGATTTCCCTGCTTGAGGCAGTAGTTTGTCAAGTTAAATCAGTAGAATAAGAAAAGAATTCTTTTGTTGGTACTTGGTAACGAATCATACTAACTCTTGTCCTATCATTATCTACTGTTGCGAGATGGAATCCTAACAAGATGACTTTTGTCTCCCTCCTATATCTGTTAGAAGTAAATTTATTTACAAATAGAGGCAAAACCCACCAATTTCCTTTCAGGTTCTAAAACACTGTTCAGCCGTTCAAGTACGCTATCATCAGCCAAGGAAATTTCATCCACCAGAAAAAGATCTCCATCCTTCATCGCTTGCACAAGTGGTCCATCCTGCCAGAGGAATATGGTCTGCCACTTCTGCTTCAGCTGTAACAGATCCAGTTTTATTTGCTCAAATGCCTCAACATCTTGTTGAGTGACATCAGGATGCAAGGGAGCATTTTGATTGTAATTATTAAGTATTTCATTTAGTTGACTTATAGTCATGAAACCTTGTGATATGTCAGAAGATAATGCCTGCATCACATGAGATGTACGTGTTAACAAGCAATATCCTTGAAGGTTTAATTGTTGTAATCTTCCAAAGGTACCCGAAAAAAGTTAGAGAACACATACAACATCTCCTGCAAAGTGAAGGAAAATTTTGGATTGCTTCACCCTCTCAATCCCATGTTTGAATTCCATAACTAATCTTGATCTATCTCGCACTGGATAAAACCCCTGGTAAAAGATAGAACATGTTAAGATAGCAAGAGATGTCATACAAACAAGCATTTCAGCTTCATCAGACTAGTGGCCCAGACATTAACAGAAATGAAACTTAAAAGAATATAAAGAAAATCTAGAAAATGTGAAACTGTGATCAAAATATAAACACACCCCAATGAAGTCTGAAGTCTCAGTGTACTGATGGCAATTCAAAGTGTGCAATCTTGCCCTCAAAACAATGCTCAACAACTGGCAGACTGTGGTCTTCCCACCACCAGTTTCACCAACAAGAAGGACAGGCTCACGTAACTCATAGCAACGCACAATAAGAAAATATAACCTCCACATACTTTTAGTCCATGTAATACTGCAAAAATTAACAAGATATGATGATGAAATTTAGAACAGTGCAAAGAACAAATGCACCAAGTATGAGATAAGAAAGTCAGACTCACTTTCCAAAGTTCTCTTGTCCTCCTGGAATCCTAGAGAACTCAAAAACAGCATCACCCTGGCCTCTTTCCTGCATTCAAAAAAAAACCTAACATAACTGTGCTATCCATCAAATAAGAGCATTAAGTCATCAAACAAGAAGCATGCAGCAAACATAATCATTGCTAGGCCAGAATCACAAACAACAAGAACAACAACAATAATCCTAGGCCAGAATTATATAGAAATCATTCTGCACAAATACTAACTCATTGTGACACGTGCTTAAATGAAATAGATGGGCAATAGCCATCAGCGAGCATAACTAAAGTGGTAAGTTTAAAAGAACAAAAAACTTAAGCATGAAACAGATAACCCTCCCAAACGTTGCAAGATAAGTGAATCAAAAAAGAAAGTGAACAAATTTCTCAACATGAAGCAAATAAGGAAAGGCAACACCCCAAACATCAAAGCAAACCACCTCATTGAACAAGATGACACTCTTCCACCATAAGCTAAACAATCACCAATACAAGTTGGCCATATATGTAGAATAAAAATTGCACGATGTATATGCATTCTTAGTTCCACAGGATCGAAACAAATTATTACTGTTATCAACAAAAAACACATCAGTCCGTTTCTATGTAATCATGAGTAGTATCTCATATGCTTAAACCACCAAAATCATATCAGTTAAAAAAAACAACAATCTAATAATTACTTGGAATTAACTAATACAAAGCATGTTTGGCCAACAAATTAGATTTACATCAGAACTACAACAGAGAAAAATGTAGCAGTTCATAAAATCAGAGAACATGTTTCAGAAAACAGAGTAGGAACAACTGACGCACCGCTTTGTACAAGTCTTCTATTATCAGTTTCACACGAAGGCACCGTTCCAAAGTTTCTTGGACAACATTCTTCTCATTTTCATCTCTCAACCTTTCGGCAAGAAGAAGATATCCATCTCTTGCCAAATCTTCATAGGATTTCCCAAACATCCTGAAACGATTGGCCCATCGAAACAAGTCTCGTGGGGTGATGAAACCATGTTTTCCAGCAAAGACTTTACTATTTTGCCTATGCAACTGCAAAGCCTTCATAACTTCAACCATTTTCATAGCATAGCTTGCAGGTATCTTGCATCTATTTTCTAAAATGATGGTCAATTCATCTTCTGGAATTTCATCAACATGTATCTCCAAAAAACGATTGCGAAAAGCTCGAGACAACATTTTGCGCCCGCCATATAATGTAGGTGGATTTTGGGTTGCGAAAAGCATAAAATCAGGGTGCGCAGACACAGTTTCTTGGAGTTCAGGTACAAAGAGTTCCCTGTTATCATCTAATAGCCGATTTAAAGCTTCCAACACATCTGAAGGAGCAAGATTTAACTCATCCAAAACAATCCAGTGTCCCTTGCGTACAGCCTTTACTAATACACCCTCCTGAAACTGAAGTCTCCCAAAAGAATCTGTAATATAAGAGCCAAAGTACTCCTGCAAATCAGTATGCTCGTGATTGTTGATACGGACAAATTCATGACCAGTAACTGAAGCAAGATAGTGAACAAGGCTAGTCTTGCCACTGGATGTGGGACCCTGTAGAAGAACTGGATATCGTTTGATATACACTGCACGTGCAAGGTTCTTGAGATGCTCCTTAACACTTCTAGTAAGAACATAATTCTCGATGAAAGTAGAAGAGTCTGAAACATCTACAGGTTTTGATTTTTCAGAAAAATAAGCGTCAAAAGTAATACTGGGAGGCACAGTCCCACCTAACAAGTATGACACTATCATCTTGTTCATAATTTTTGCACTGGAGCCATCCAGTGAAGTAAGAAAGAACATGCAAAAGCCATCATAAAGGGCTCTTTGGAAGCCAAAGTTCTTCTCTGCCTTTTTAGTATATTCCAGTGCACGAGCGAGGGATCTCAAACTGAACTGTGGCTTCTGGTTAGCCCCATCCTGCAGCCTCTCCTCAGATTCACTTTTGGCAGCTTTGTAAAACCGAACAATCCTGCTAGACATATCACCCCTAGTATTTATCTCATCCATATATTGATTAACAAAAAGAGTCAGATCCTCATCATCTAATACATCATCAACAAAATATTCAGTAAACCTGCTCCTAAAGAATATGGCAGTTCTCGCTTTCCAGCATCTGTAGCAGGATTCATGCAAGCAAATAAACGGAAGGAAGGATGGCGATCTATGTAATCAATATCCCCCCTTTCAGTCAAGCAAAGAGTACCCTTATCTCCATCTAAAACACCACTTATTCTCTGTAATGTTTCTGGTGGAGCAAGATTTATCTCATCAAGTAAGATCCAGCAGCCACTTCTTAGAGCAGTTATAAAAGCTCCCTCCACAAATGTGAATGACATGCCTGCAGCGGCACCAATTTGCTTACGAGCAGCATTAAGTCTCAAAGAAAAAGACTCCCAATCTTGAAGTACATCTTCAGACAAAGGCCTCTTTCTCTTTGAGCCACAGCCAGAATCAACCCTCCTATAAACACGTTTCTGAACAAACTCAACTGATTTTTGAAAGGCATGTAGTAGCTTTTTCCAGTTCTTTTCTATTGCATATATCTCATAATGACGAAGCAACGCTTCATTATCCTATTTGAAGAAGGTAAGTATTCATCAAACAAGTAAACAATTTTCTTGTGTTAAGAACAAGTTAACAAATTATTAGCAATAAAAAGACCAGCTGGGCATATTTTTTTTATCTATATACCTTTCCAGAAAAGGTTTTACAGAACAATTGCTTAAACTCATGATAAAGAGGAACGCAAATTGAGCGTGCATCTGTAGGCTTGAATCCACCCAAAAGATCAGCAACATCACTCTGCTGGCTTAAGTTCTGCAGTAAAAATTATCCATGTAATGTCATAAAACTAGCATTTATGAAAGAATTGATACTAATTGCAATATTATCCTTTGGCCGGTACCATCACAGTAAGTGGCTGGCCAAGCCTCATGGCCAGATTCTGCACAAGTGTAGTCTTCCCAGTACCAGTTTCACCCACCAGAAGTACAGGTTCCTTGTTCTTCACAGAACAAGCAATCCTCTCAAGAACATGTAAGGCACTGCGAATACCAACAAAAGGTCTCTTCGGTTGAACAACCTGCAACAAAAGAAATCAACATCACATATAACAGAAGGAACAACATAAACTCGGCATAATTGTGAAGGCCATAAACATACTGCAGCCTGAGAGCATTGTAGAACCACTCTTCCAACTTGTAAATCCGACCGTCGAGTCTGCGATAAAAGAAGCATTAAACACAACAAGAAACAGTGAAACATAATAACTATCACCATCAGAAAGCAAGATAAACCTGAAAAACTGGCTTGCTAGGAGGATACACATTTTCCACAATTCCCCAAATCCTAGCAATTTCTCTCATCATCAATAAGCGGTTTTCAAAAGAGGATAAGGAAGCTGCAAATATATCAACAGCCTGAACAATATAAGAAATGTTACAAGTCAACTTACAATAAATAAGAAAGCATTTAGTAAGAAAGTTGGTTTCTTAGATTAAACTCATCACCAAAAAGGAACTAAAATACACCTCTTGATATATAATCTGACGATCACTGGCTGACAAACCAAGGCCAGAAAAGTTGAGATCTAGACCAGCAATTCTCCTGCACCATTTCAGAAGATCCCTACAAATGCCAAGGTTTCAGCAAACAAATAACAACATCAGTAATGAAGTCGAGAAAAATAGAGCACATACCTTAACGAGAACCTACTAAAAGTACCAGCTGATACAACCCCAACATCCTGGATTCCTCCCATCGGTATGAAGCCAAAGAGTTTACTTTTTCAAAAGTTTCTGTAAGACACATTACCAAATGCCTCGTTACATGCACTGAGATGCAGGAGCAAAGAAGCGTAACATAGGAAGACAACCTACCAATTAGCTTCGAAGAAATACATTCTAAACTAGGATACCATGCATTCAGTATGTCTAGCACATCTCCACTGCTTGCCGTCGCAACCATCACTTTTCTCCATAAGACGCTAAAGGGCAGACTTCCTATAAAACAGAATCAACTCAGTGTTTAAGAGAATCCACATAAGAAGCAACTATTTTCCGAATATGAAAGTAGTAGCAATTATTGAAATGTGAAGATAAAAAACTTCACCAACCGTAAGGCATTATATTTTTTTTCTTAAAAATTTTATTGGCTAAAGAAAAATGCTAACAACCAAAAGCAAAAAATGTTTCATGGATTAGCTGACGACTATTTCACCTATTTTTACCTTTCTAGTTTCTACAGAAACGAAACAGATAAGCAGCAACTGCATGCTGACAAACTTGTCGGAAAAGCGAAGTCATGCAATGGATGAATATAAATTCAGTGTCATCCAAAATAATTTTCCATCCATAATACAAGTCCAACACCATACCATATCCATCAGTATTGTACTGGTAATGTACCAGTAGCTCAAACCTTGGCCCAAAAAGTATACAAGCATCCCACAAAGTATACAGGGTTATGTTCTATTCCAGATTTTACTTTTTAGGAAATATTTTGGGGATTAGTTATTTGTCTATCAAGAGTACTAGTTTACTTGAAGCAAGTCATAGAAAGCCTATAAAAGTGTCTACTAAGATTGAATGACAAAGTATTGCAGGTGATTTGTTTTGAATGAATGAGACGATTTCTTTAGGTCACGTTTGGCCTGGCCTTCCTTATCTTTCTATCCCTATCTATTTGTTTCTTCTTCTTTTTCTCTTAGTACTTCACTAGTTCACATTATTTCTTCCCTCATAATATTCTGTCATATTTTTGTTGCTCTTCTTCTTCCTCACTGGACTGTTGGCACTGCAAATTGATTTTCTGCAAAATTAAGTCAGATCTTTGCTGGAATTAACTTTCAGCTGTTTTAATCCCTTGCTGTCAGGAGTGGGGAAGGTGCATGCAGGGGACCAATTGAGTAGGTTTATCATTCAAAACTCTATTACTTGTACCACCTAAAGAGAACTTTTTTTATGATAGGAGAAAAGGGCTAAAGAACTTCATGAAACTAACAATCAATAAGTGGTATAGATCAAAGTATAATAAGAAAAAAAAAATACATCAGGGATCAACTATGCAAACCATGAAAACAGTTGGTCCAGGCGTAGAAGAAATTGTATGAAGTTTTAAATTCATAATATATAAATTCATTTTAAAAAATATTAAAAAGAATTTCCTAATTTATCATGACTTTAAGTCATGAGGAGGTTGTGCATAAATATTAGACCATGAAGGAAAAGCAAGCTCAAAAATGTCTAAAAAAAACAAAAAGATTAATAGATGACATGCAAGTATATGATATTCAAGGACAGAATATTTGGTTTGTGATTTTTATAATAGAACACAATTTACTAGTAAGAATTAAACACAACCACAAGTTTGTAGGCTGACAGCAGACTGCTATGATCAAAAATAGAAGACATTATTGCAATATATAATATTCTAAGAATACCCAATAAAAAGATCAATGATTAAAAAAATAATTTTATTCCAAAATGATGAATAAAGACACAGTCATACCTTCTATAGCATGAGCAACTTCATGCGTTGAAGTTGACACAGTGGCAAACAAGCGGAAACTATCAGCCACACTTATTGCCTGCATAAGTGACATGTATTCAGGAGATTGGTAACAGAGATTGAAAAAAAAAAAAAAAGATCAGCAAGGCACCTTTATACAAGATAATCAAAGCAAACATTTGTAGTTTTGTACTACAAATATCATCAATATATACAGAAGAATGACCATGTCAAGTCAAGAGGAGCAAAAAGTAGCATGTGAACAGTTGACAGTCTGTGGAAAGTGAAAGTTGCTTGAGAAGTATGTGTTACAGTTGCAATAAATATGTCGGCACTCGAAACCAGAAAAGAATTGCTAGCTGACCATTGATCTACACATGAATACTGAAAATCTGCTTATCTTCTATCACATTTTAAAAGAATGATCAAACTAAGTTGAATACAAACTTGTTCAATGATTCAAGCACTAATAACATGGTACATGCGCCATGCCAACACGCATACCATGTTGTACTACGTACCAAGTATCAGCCAAAATTTACAAGAACATTCTGTAGTATTATTAGTAAGGGAAGGGTCAAGGATTTTCTGGGATGAGATATACATTGTTGAGGAACCCTAGATAATGTTAGACTAAAGGATCATCAACAAGGAAACACCAGTTGGTTGTATATTCTTATCCAACACCTGTATCATTTGATGATACCATGTGAATCATAAAAAACAAATATATGGCTAATCCAATAACGAAATTTTTGTACGCAAAGTGGAGCAAGCACAGAAGTCATCTTTTTTACTCAAGATTGGGTCTTTATGCCAGGTGCTTATGCCAATGGCTTCGGGGGGTATTAATGTTTGCCATATGCCTGCTCTGATCGGAATCACTAGGGATGATTCCATGCTACAGTTTGACAGAAGAACTATTGGACACAAGATTTTCTAAACCATCCCAACCGAACAATTCAGACCGTGCCAAACCACACCGGTGGTAAACCAATTCGATTCCGACAGAAAACGGCACAACGACCATCTCGGAGGGAGGGATAAGAAAGAGAGGAGAGAGAGAGGGGAGAGAGAAGGAGAGGGAGAGGGCCTCCGGTGGCCATCGGAAGGCCGAGCTCGATAAGGGCGAGGGGAGGGAAGGATCAAAGGAGAGAGGGAGAGATCTTCCTTACCAGATGTCCAAAGGCCATCGGAGGTCTCCGAACGGACAACGATGCCGTCGCGATATCTCCTACAGCCGGCTAGTGAGCGGCAAGGGCGACCAAGGTTGGAGAAGCCAAGGGGGCCTCCGCCCTCCTCCACTGCAGAATAGGGGGTTGCCGACTTCAACCGTAATTATAAAAAAAAAAATAATATATGGAGAAGTCACAACACAGTTGCCGACTTTGCGCAATAAAACTGAAAAAAAAATGAAACAGGGGTGAACCCCTGTTCCACAGTGGAGGCCCTCGGCTCCTCAGCCTCAGCCGCCCTCACCGCTGCTCGCCGACCGTCGAAGATGTCGCAGCAGCATCGCCGTCCGTCCGAAGTACCTCTGACAGCCTCCGAACACCAGGTAAGAAAGACTCCCCCTCTCTTTCCTTCAGTCCATCCCTCCCTCCGCCCTTACCAAGCTCGGCAAAAGCTCAGATGGCCTCCGACGGCCTTCTCTTCCTCTCCCTCTCCTTCTCCCCCCTCCCTCTCTCTCTTCCTCTCTTTCTTCTCCCTCTCTCCTTCTCTGCCCTGTCGGTTCAGCCCGACACAAATCGGTATGGAATAGTACCACCGGCCTACCAGCACAGTGTTCGATTCCAGTTCAGCGATCCTTGATTGGACACTCTTGGGGAAATGCACTTGCTTTTCCTGAATTCTATGATCTAAGAGATCAAAACATTCATGATATGCATCAGGTTGGTACAAAGTAATACCAAAACAGTGCAATGTGAGGAAGTGTGCTTGGAGGAAAAGAAGGCAGGGAAATTTATCGATAGTGCCTAAGACATATAGGGACCATGGACCTGATGATCCCACAATCATAGTTTTTTTCCAAGCTCGAATATGTCAAAAAGGATTTCAAATTTTCAATAGCTAATCAGAGGGATGCTCTAAGAGTGCAAAACTTGGCCAAATAGAAAGAGTGCAAGGCAAAAGCAGAAACAACAATTTTTTAAGTATCTTACTAGGGACAATGGTCAAGGCTGAAATGAACTAAAAAGAGAAACAAAACCTTAGCTTTCCTCATGTTGCCAATGCTAGAAAATGCAACTAGTTTCCCAACTCAATGTTGCAGACTAGGAGAAGTCCGACATTAATAGGATCCATGGTGCTGTGCCCAACAATTATTTGGTCAATCAGATCCAAAGTTCTATAGCTTGTTAAAAATAACAAGGATCACTTTTCTTCGAGGACGAGAATACGAGATGAAAGAAGCAAATAGGGAGAAAGCATCTGGACAAGATGGTCTCTAATTCCCGAGGAAGAGCTCATCCAACAGCTAAAGCAGCTGGACAAGATGGTCTCCAAGTCCCAAGGAGGAAGAGCTCATCAAAAGCTTTCTTAGCAGTGTTTTTAAGATCATTTTCAAGGTTTTGGCTAGCAGAATTGCTTGTTGAATGCACCCATGGATTCAACTAAATGTGCCTTTATTAAAGGTTGTTTCATTGACAACAGCTTCCTTGGAGCCAATGAAATGATCAATGACCATAAAATATCCTACAAAAACTAGGTTCTGAGAGAACTTATGATCGTTTCAAATGGGCTTTCATTACTATAGGTAAAGGGAACAATTGATTCAATAAGTAACAGGGTTTGCAGATCACTCAAAATATCCCATATAGCAACACCATCATTAGTGAGTGTACATGCAATTGGATTAAGGGTGAATGAGGAAACAAAAGAACTCAATCTCCCTTGTGCTTTTTGTTCTCTGATTATCTTATTTGAAGTATGATGAAGGCTGGAGAGGTGGGGATAGTGGAAGATTCGGATGACAGACTGACCCTTTATAATCCTACTCTTTCGTAAAGCTGATGTTGAACAAGTTTCCTTGCTGAAGTTCATTATCTTTCAGCCTTGAAATTTAATGTTTGCTAGAGTTCCATTACGTACCTGGTTGGCAAATGCAGCCCTTACCATTATGAAGCCAACTATTATGCAAGCCCATGCAAGTGGCCTAGCTTCATTTGGTTGTGCCTACATGTTGGTTACGTTATGACTGAATGCAAGTATTGTTGAAAAATGTTACATTAATTGCTACCAAGTAATAACTGCTACATAGTAGGCAGTATGTGTTGGTTAATATTATTATTGACTTTGCCATATTGTTAATGTATATTTTATTTTTTAATATATTATACTTTAAAATATGTGCTTGCATATGGATCTGTATGTTGCATGTGCACCATGTGGTCCTTGACCACCCACATGTGGCAGCCAACTTTTACAACTCAGCACTTTAGGGCCATTAGGATGTCTGGACCCAAAATCCTATGGGATTCATGGATTGGGCTCAAAGCCTCAGACAACCAGCTAAGTAAGACTCACTTAGACCGATGATTATAAAAATCCAAAGAACCATGGAAGCAGTCTGGCCCGAATCCCATAAGGAAAAAAAAAGAGACCTCCACAGGTTTTTTTTTCTCCCTATGGGATTCGGGCTAACCCACTCCAATAATTTTTTGACTTCTTATAATTATAGGTCTAAGCCAAACTTAGGCCCTATTTGGGATTGCTGTTGGCAGTAGAGCTTTTGGAGTTTTTAGAAGTAGAATTCTTGAGAAGTAGAACTTTTAAAAATAGAATTTTTACAAAAACTGTTTGTTGTTTGATAACCACATTTATAAAGTGTTTTGAAACTTTAACATACGATTGGCAACTGAAATAAAAAAGCGCTTTTAGTATGATAAAATGACAATAAAAGATATCACATAATATTGTATAGTGGAGAATAATACAATATAATATTATATATTATTATGTATTAAAATATTATTATATTATATTATTACGGTCAAGGACTTGTGGCTCGACATGTGAGATATTGTAGCTCTGACCCATAGGCCTAACGGTTTTGCCCTTCAAAAGGTGTCTCACATGGAAAGATGGTCCCTTCCTATATAAACCAGAGTCCCCTTGACTCACAACCAATGTAAGACTAATGATGCCCTCCGTTCTACACCACAATATATATAATATTATTATCATATGTGACAATATTGTAATATAATATAACATTATTATGATTATAACAAATAATTTATAATGTAATTTAATATATTCATTATAATATAATCTAATAATAGATTATAATATAATACATTATATTATATTATTATAATATAATTATATTATAATAGATTATATTATATGTTTATAATGTAAATATTTTTATATTTTAAAATATTATTTTATTGTATAATATTATTATTATATAATGTAATATAATATAATATTATTATAATTATGATGTAATATATAATGTAATATAAAATAATGGAATATAATCTAATCTAATAATAAATTATAATATAAAAAATTATATTATATTATTATAATATAATAATATTATATTATTATAAAATATTGTTACAAATTGTATTTTTATAATATAATAATACTACAATAGATTATATTATATGTTTATAATATATTATAATATTAATTTATTATTATATTATATTATATTTATAGTATAATAATATGATATGATAGGATATAAGATGTAATTATGAGATTTATTAGTGGGTATTTCAGTCAATAAAAAATTTATTTAAATTAAAATAGCTTTTCGACATTATCCAGAAAGTATTTTTGGGGAAAGCTCCAAAATAAAGCTTTTCTCAAGTAGACCTTTTTCAGCTTTCTTGCAAAGCCAAAAATAGTTTTTCAATTTTTTATCAAACATTATTGTACCATCCAAAATATTTTTGGAGGGCAAAAAGTGCTTTTTGACACTCTAAAAGCTTAGCCAAACAGGGCCTTATTTAGTTGATTGTCTGGGCCCAACCCACGAATCCCGTGGGATTTTGGGCCCAAACATCCAAGCAGGCCTTTCGAAATATTTTTAACCTTAAAGGAAGCATAGGAGTATCTCTTCTTCCAATGACAATGCGGGGACTGAAGGGAGTTAACAAACATCATTGAAGGACTTCAGACTGAACAATGCTACCAGCATGGTATCTTTGGAATGAAACACGCAAGTGGACTTTTCTTGGCAAATTTTTAACAAAGAAAGTTCTCTTTACATCTTCTTTCTCTTTCTTTTAAAAGTGGAAATAGTTGGATTAGACACCATTATATATAAATGCAATCATATGTGGAGAATCTCTAAGTACTTTAGTTCTTTTAAGTTTTAAGTACAAGTGCTCCTTAATATAGGGATTGTCCCTTACTTTTTATTTCAAAAATAATAATAAAGATAACAATAATAGTAATCCATCACTAATGAGGACACTATAGAGCTTATGTAGCCTTACATGGAAAAAGTTGTGGATTTGCTTTTGGCATGAAGATTCAACTATATTATTCACCATAATCACCAATCTTTTGTCACAATTAGATGATATTGATGCCTTCCATAGCTACATTGCTATTTAAATATTTTGCTACTTCGCAGGAAAATTTGGTTAAGAATCAAACAGATCAAACTATTAAAAGAAAAACAAAGAGATAGCCATGATGAAAAACAACATCAAGAGCTTAAGGAACTGAAACAACTCAGTTACAATCAAGCCCAAAATTACTGGCACCAACATCCATACCAGCAGCCTACTAATACAGTATAGATCAATGCAATGTGTTACCATAATGACACATAGCATGTCCATTCATGTTTGATGCCACCATAGCAGTAGGAAGTGATAACATATACCAATACAGTACAATACAGAGGGGCATATCAGCATCAATGCTTTATCATTATAGTGCAGTAGAGCCAGTATGGACCAGTACAGTATGGTACTCCAATTCATGCTTGCAAGTTGCAATGATACTACCTTCAAAGTCAAGTACTTAAATAGTGGATGTCTACTAATAATGACCGTGCTAGTATAAAATCTATAATAATATCATGATTTGCCATGAATATTTTAGCCTAAAAAAAAACACTTAAAAAGATAAAGTCAATCTAAATATGTTAACGTCCCTTAATTTCCAACAATTCTGAAATGGAGAAAGCTTGGTAGCATCTACCACCATATAATCTGTGAGACAATAAGGGAACAAAAAAATAGTAGTGATTACCTCCCCATGACCGGTTACAAATGAACTTGAACCTTCCAATAATGGTAAGATGATTGATTGTATTTCATTAGGTGCTTTATCTATGTCTTCAAACACAACCCAAAATCCTTTCAGAATAGCCTGTCACAATAATTTGCAAACAAAAATTTTTAGCAAACATTCATGATTGAATGCACCAAACATGAGAAATAATACAGACCTGAGATAGTGAACCATGCTGCCATCTGAATTCACCAGGTTGTTCTGAGCAGATGTAACTTCCTACCAATGTTTTGCTGTCCATTTGTTCATCCATGTGAACGAACAGAACTGAAAATGTGAAAATTTCAAGAAATTAAATGGAGCAGTAACTTCTAGCAGTCATTGTAAATTTGTAATGAACTGATGAAATAAAAAAAATGAAGCTGTAGCCCTACTGTATATGCAAATGCATGCTTCTCAACCACCAGCAGTATGGGCCGAAGGAGCGAGCATGAAAGGTTCAAGGAATTAATTGTGGAGCAACTACTAGCAGTAGCAGCCATTACAAAAGATAGATGGAATAAAAGTTTAAACTGTATTCCTATTGCACACTGTACACACAAATGCATACTACTAGCCACCAACTCCCCATCCGACACCCCCCCCGCCCAAAACCTTAAAAAAAAAAAGAAATGGGTCCCCCATGGCAAGACTGGCTGACCCACAGCCACAGATGTGCATCTGCATCCCACTAACATTCAAAAAGCACCTTTACACTGTCACAAAACTAACTCAATATATAAGTATTTCAAAAGGTAAAAACCAAAAAAAAAAAAAAGAAGAAGTTGACCTCTAATTCAATCTATAAGTTCATCATTTCACCTTACCATGATTTCCATAATGATAAAACAATATGTGAAAAATTAAGTACTAACTTTTTAATATATGTGACAAGATTGAATATTTGCACTGCAAAAGAAAGAAAAAAAAATGAAAAAGAAAACCACCTTTACTCAGTCGTAAGTTTAACCTTTCATGTTATCATGACTTTTTGTGATGATTATCGAATTCTCAGAATGACAAAAGGACATGAAAAATTCAGTACAAAAATTTCAGATATATGGCAAGATTATATAAATTTAGGGATTTGAGCCAAGATTTCACAACCAAAATTAAACAAATAACAGCAGAATGATACATTTGAAGTTTAAAAGATGCACATTTTAAACAAAACTAGGATCACTCAGCTTGCCAAGGAGCTCCATTCAAAAATCAGACACTTTGTATTGGCACACCACCAGTGTGACAGGTTATGTTCCAACAATTAATACAGCATTGCATACACTGTGCATTGGGCTGTATCAGTATACATTGCTATAATAACCATGAAACAGTACCATAAACAACAAGACAGGCTGCAACATGCTTTACCATTTTAAATTTGTATCCACCATTCTCAACAAACATGTTCCTGCTCGAGAAAATCTGAAGATTTTTTAATTTTATTGAGAATTAGAAGGATGATCTAGACATTGAACAAGGTAATTATGCTATTGGTAATCATGTAACCATTCTACAGTAAAACAACAATATACTTATATCTATCACCAACACTTGGGATGGTGCCCTGTCCCAAAAGACACATCCTACCATCCCACCGGCATTTAAAACCTTGATGTCAATTCTACTTATTCATAAAACAATAACTTATTAGATTGCCTGGGTGTTAATCTTATGAAGCAAGGTTCGCGGACTCGGTACCGGAACCCATACCGATTGGAGTCGGTACCGTACCGTACCATATCGGACATAAAAAAATTCAAAAAAAAAAATCCCACCAAACAGCACAAAAAAAAAAAAACAAAGAAAACCGGACCGAACCGTACCGAACCGGACCAAACCATCCGGTATCGGGTGGTTCGGACCGATACCGTACAGAACCGACCGGTTCTGTCCGGTTCAAGCCATTTTCCAAAAATTCAGCTTGAACCGAACCGATTCCCCACTGGTACAATACAATACAGAGTGTACCGTCCAGTTCAAGCCAATACGAAATATCATACTATGAAGTATGAACCCATATAATATGCAAGTCACCAACTCAACCCATATACAATGTACAATAAAATAACTAACCATACATCTTTTAGCAGGTCTGGCTGGATTTTATTTTTTTGCTTGTAAGGCCCATAGTTGTAACTTGTGAGTGCCACTACCTATAAGCCATATAATGCACTAAGGGACAGCCATAATGAAGCATATATTGAATCTGGCATGAGCATGTATCTAAATAAATGTAGATATTTATATGCCATTCAAGTATAAAAGAGAATGTTCAATGAGAACCGCACAGAGTACCTCGATTTCCACTTAGCTGTGCCAATTTATTGATCAGTGCAGTTTTTCCACCACCTGCAGGGCCATGGAGAAGTACCGGCCATTTTTGACTCAATGCCATTAAAACCATCTCAAAACTCTTTTTTACCGTAGGAGTCAAGACATAATGGCTTCCCGATAAGACATCACTAAAGGCAAACATCAAAGGGGAAGTTAACATTATAGATAAAAATTGTACAATTTAAGTAACAGCTGCATCTATCTAAGATTATAAATATATTGATCACATCACATACCATGAGACCTTATTCCTGCAACTTCTACTTCCAGATTCCAGATCTCGAGAATGTATTGATGAATTAATGAAAGAAACATTGTCAAAAGATTCTAGACAAGGAGTAAATTTAGTAGTTCCAATAAGACAGCCTCCATTTTCCATTTCAGGTGCTTGAAGATACCAACCAGCCTTTTCCAATGAAGTATCCTTACAAAACTCCTCCCACCTGCAGTATACAAAATACAAATTATTAAAACATAGGACCATCTTGCTTGCATGCATGGAAAATTTTCTGAAACTATGTAATAAAACTAACCGGAGTAAGCACATAAAAGCTTCTTCTGGTGCTAGACCAAAATTTTCAGTAGCTCTATCACTTATCCTAAGAACAACCGATAATATCTGTACACTACACCATGTTATGTCCAGTGCGTCGCTCGATGTTTTGCCATCAACTAAACCAATATTGCAAGTCTGCTGGGGCACGTCTAGGAAACAGGACCAATCCCATAATTCAGCAAACACTTTCGGTTCCATGACCAGAAAACGATAGGACACACGAACAGAATCAAGCAACTGTTTAACATCCTGAGATTACAGCAGCGGTTAGACAATGTTAATAAGCAGAAGATTTGATCAAATGGCCTGGAAAATAAAAACGACTCACAAACTCCAATAAACAGACCACATATCAAGTGGTTTCTATGACATTTAACATCTAAGGGTCTGCCAAAATGGCCCTAAGAAATTAAACTCCACCACATGCAAATACACTTAGATACACACAGAGTCACAGACTACAAGTATCAACAAACAAAGCAGCTGATCCAAACAAATGTGTGCAATACAGTGTAATCCACATTAGCCTACAACCACAAGCACCCGCAGGCCATAACATATGATCGTAAATTCCCACAACATGTGAATCAGTCTTATTGAATAAATACACCAATATGTTATGGTAAAATAAATAGCATCCGAGGAAAGAGCGAGATATAAACTAACAGGCATTAAAACAATTATCAGAAATAAACAACTAAGACTAATTTGCAAATGCACTATTTTACAGATGTAAGAAATATTAAAACACTGAAATGTTAGTTTCTACTAATGAAGTAGAAACTGAACATTAATAGCCAAAGAAAACAAGCATGCATATATACTCTATATAAAGCAAATAGTGAAACCACATAAGAACCGTCAAAGGCAAAAAAAATAAATAGACAAAAATATGTTATTGCAAAATTTCATATATGTTTGTAATAATACAATTGAGATGTTGGAGTTCACTTATAATGAACGCATATTGATATTCCAAAAGAAGTACTAGACAGATTATCCTTTTATTTCCTGCTGTTCAATCACCCCTCCCTTCCCTTGACATTGAAAAATCGCTGCTACAAAAGAACCATGAAAGATATACATATATATACTACAGAAGAATTGCAATAATGATACGTGCCAAAATTGAAAATATTAAAAAAAAATGAAAAACAGTAGTACTGATCAAACAATCAGTAGGGTACCATGAACATACGCCAGCGTGGATCGCTACAGACCAATTCAGCCACTATTGCTACAGTGGATTTCAGCATCCCAGCACCCATACCGGTGCTGGTTTCACGTTGGAACAGTATGGCACCAATGGTACCATTCTGTTCTGGTGGCATTTGAATCCACAGTTTTAAATAACAGGTAGGACAGCCATCTCAAATGTAAAGACAGGATGAGTCCAAAAATGGACCAAGATGGGAAGGGACATCTGCCGTCCTAAGTATCAAAATGGGGGGTGTCCCATTCTACCAAAACAGGGGAGAACCCTGTCCCACAGAATCTAAACCTTGATTGATACTAATGAAACTGCTAGACTGCTAGTTAATCTATACAATTTTCCTACGGTTTTGCTACTATAATTTTTATTAGTTTATATGCAAAAGTAAAAAACTTAATCCTGGTCATCTATTTCCAAAGGGTTTTAAGGAAATTAGTAGACTACCAGCTGCATTCAGTTACTTGTATATGTTATTATTTTTTATTTTAAAAATAGCTACTGTTATGAATATTCCAGCCCTCCCCTCCCCAACCTCTTCATGCCCTCATCAACTATTAATTACCAAATGATTAAAAAAAAAAAAACCATACAGTTAAGAAGTATGGAACATCTAAAAAACAGATTACTTCCCTAGCTTCTGAAATAACAAGAACTTGACAGTGGTGATTGCACAAGAACAAGCATTTGGAGTAGGTAACCTATATCCTTATAGCTGCTAATGTTGATCGTATAAAAAATAAGACTATGAAGTAGTGATCTCCTCAATATGACGATGCAGTAATCTAGGCATCACTTTACAGTGCAATTGCATAACCTCGAGATGCTGTTAATCGGATGAGAAAAATTAGAAGCTTCTTCTGGCTAATCAAGAATTTCCAGTTGAATGCCATGATATACCAAAAATTCTCAAGAGCATTTAACAAAGAATGAGACAAAATTAGTAATCTTTTTAGACAACCCCACTGTTCAAGATACATGGACAATGATTTAGAGTATAATTCATCTGGATCAGCTGCTTACTCAGTGTAAGATTTTAGTAGCCAAAATATGATTGTGCTTGTAATATCCTCTAGAAAAGATAACAGTGAGACATGCATTTATAAATCTATAGGAATGATCATCTTTTGCATAAAAAATGGAAAACAACAAAGATAACAAAATTGATATGGAACTCCAGAAGTGAAGTAGATAGAACTTATATTTCTCTACATCTACAAAATGTCACAGAAGAGGTTCGATATTTAATTTTGATTTATGATATATCATCAATGGCAAATCAAGTGACAGATGTAACTCCATTGAAATTTACTTCCGCAAACAAACTACAAACCCATGAAGCTTTAAAAGAGCACCTTTTCTGTGAACTTTGAAGCAGACCGCAACAATAAAAGACGTCCGAAAGGAGGTGGGGAAAATTTAAAATAACTCAACAAACTCCTGCAAGAAAAGAAAAAAATGCATCATATGCTGAAAATATATGAAGCACGGACATTTTGTTGAAAGAAAGCAACTAGCATCCCTGGCAGTTGTAACCTATTGCACCTAATACCTATAACATGCAATAACACCAACCAAAAGAAGTTTCACTTTTAAAATAAGCTGGGTGCAGCTTTGTGTACGCCATGAACCTGTTTGGATGCCAGAAGATCTAGATCTAACCTTAAAAATTTCAACTGCACCAATTTGTTTGACTGAGTACTGTCGTGAAATGATGTGTCCCAGACATCTGATGAGTAATGAAGCTGCATGACAATAGGTTTGAAGCATGAAGTGATGCCACGACATGGTGCAAATCATACCACATATGATATAATATGTGAGACTGACAATACCTTGAACAACTTGCACATGTTACATCATATATGTGATCTTGATTTGTAATTCAGTATTCATTCTTTTTTATGAGCTTCTGCATAGTTTGTCCATGTGATCTTGTATCTGGGATCTCAACATTGACCTTATATTACCTAAACAATTAATTAGCTTGATCTAAGCTATCTATGCCAAGTACCAAACATAGAGATCCTAAGAGGACACTCAACAAGATATGCTTGTACATATACCCGAGATTCCCCAAAAACAGTCAACATATACGTGATGATTACAATTTACAAGACCCATCTGTATATCTAAAATCAATCGAGTATGATATCGTAATATTCTATTTTCTGTAAATTTTCATAGTTGCTCAGAAAACTTCTGTCTACCTGCTTCTAGAATATTCTATTTTTTGTATGTTATGCTGGAACGATGTTGGGAGCATTTGGCTCCAAATGCTTCCCCATCAAAATCAATAATAAATGGCCTCTCAAAATGAAATTTGACACCATTGATCATGATCTAGTTATTTCAATTTGTTAGAAACTAAAAATCACAATTTTTTTTTGTCTTTTGCTTATAAATCAAATAAAAACAAAATTGAAAATTTCAACGATATGATATCACAATTTAGTTTGATCTTAGAAACATCCAAATTAGCTAAAATTTGATCTGCATATGTCTTAAAATATTTAGATCATTATCAGTGGTTTGGATTTGTAAATTATAAAATTTATGATATGTTTTCGCTCATTAGATATATTTCTATCATTTTTTTTCCAGCTTGATGCACACATAACATAACTCCAAAACAAATGATTTTTGTTGGTACATATTTTATAGATCAGCATAGGTCCTCCATTGATTTTGATTGGAAGCATTTGGAGCCAGATGCTCTCAGAAAAATTCTAGCCTATATGCATATACATAAAAATGTCATACATATACAGACACACATACAAATATATATCCTTCTTAAACTATACAAAACAATAAATAAATTTCTATCAACAGCCACTGATGGCCTTAGATTTAGTGGGTATCATCGAATCCATCCATGCCGGATGTGACTTTATCAAAATCCACAAAATCAAATTCAGATTGAAATGGTCCATCCAGCCACATGGATGGCCGAGTCTAGGACACAGTCACCATCCCAATTGACTAGATTGACCAGGAAGACAAATACGAACAAAGGATACAAATCAAGGCACAACCGGAATCAGGACCTATGCTGATTGGCCGCAATACGAGTCGGTACGGGCCCGAAGAGGAAAAGGGAACCAAGGAGGAAGAGAGAGAGAGAAAGAGAGAGGGGGGAAGAGAAAAAGGAGGGAGGGAAGGTCTCCAGAGAGGTCTCCAGCTGGCCGTTGGATGGTGCCATCGAGGCCTGCGGCACCATGGGCATTAAACAGAGGCGATCACCCTTGTTCCACAAGTTTTTTTTAAAAAATCCCAATTACCGTGAAGCCAGCAACCCATTGCTAGCTTCACTATTCATCATCATTTTTAAAAAAACATGATAAATGAACATGGGTGGTTGCCCCTATTCCATGACCATAGCTCCGTCCTTGTATTTTCCGCCGCCCAATGGCCATTGTCTAGGGCTGAGCAAATAATCGAAACCTGAAGAAACCCACCCAATCCGACCCAATAAACATCGATTTCGGTCAATTGAAAAACAATTTGGATGGAATCGGATAGGAATTTGTAAAAAATCAGTTATTTACGATCGGATTCGGTTCCTACACTTTTAACCCCTATGAAACCAAACCAAACCGATGTAGTATTTCACAAACTCACTTTCATTTTTGGGATGGCGTCATTTAGACTTCTATACTTCATTTTAAAAAACACCCCATCACCTATTTGGATTCATGAAAATATTAATGTTGAATTGTTGATGGAAGCACATCAATTTAAGACAATTCTAAAGTGAAAGCTTTCAGATGTAGTTGCTTTCAGATGAGTAAATCTTTCCTATTTCTATTTTGTTTGGTACAGATTCAAAATAAGTCCAAAATTTGTAACTTATAAGGTTTAGACCTTTTTTGTATTAAATTGATAAAAAAAAAGTAAATAAGTTTAAGTGGGCCAAACTGGACCTAAAATCAGCATTGGATCAATATTGAAGTCCAAACCAACACAACCCACCCAAACCCGCTGCAAACCGTTCACTTCAGTTTCAAACGGTTTATACAAGATAAACGATTGACACGGGTTGAATTTTCTTCAATCCGATTGGGTTCGATCAAATGAAATTTTTCTCTCAACCTGATCGAACCCGACCCATGCTCAGCCTTAGCCATGCCGGCCACTCGACGCCCTCCAACAACCTCTCCGCCAGCTGTGCCTCCCTCCAGTACTGTCGCTCCTCCACTCTCTTTCTCTCTCAATTAAACATCCTATCGGGCGACACGAGCCGCGGAGGCCTAAGTAGCCCTCCGACGGCCTCAGTAGGCCACCACGGCCCCGGCAGCATCATCCCCTCTTTTCCTCCCCTCCCTTCTGTCTCTTTTCCTTTCCTTCCCTCTTTTTTCCTCTTCCTCCGATGTTCCGATTTGCTCGACCGAACTGTCCCAATTTGCCGCCGGTACAGCTCGGAACGCCCTGAACGATCCGATTCAGGATGGTTCGGCAAACCTTGATACAAATATTTCGATACAAAAAATATTGAAAAAGACATGGCATGGCTAGAATATGTCAATGAATGCATGTGCATTCTATGCATAGTTACATACACAAATGTGCATAGGCAAATAGATCTACATATGCACTAAACAAAGAATTTATAAATTGTAGTCCATACATATACAATATCATCAACTTTTACAAGTTCATCATCTAGTCATGATTCAAATCCATAGACTCAAATCTGTTAACATGAAAAGAGAAACAAAAGCCCTTCCCCTCATTTTTGGAGGTACAGGGAAGAATGCCAAGAGTATCCAAGAAATATTTGGACTGCTGTTTTTTTATTTTGGAAGGTAGGATACTTAACACTGGTATTTCACAGGTAGAAATATCTAACAAAAATTGTTATCCGATATGGACACGGCATGTGGTATCCATGCTTCCTAGTTGACAAGAAGCTTGGTGGTGTAGGCTGTAGCAATGTTGACAGCTTCTATTTGGACCAATTCGGACCTCCCAATAAAATTAGGTGCATTAGACAAGCAAACTGAATTAAATTTGAGAAAAGGATAGTCTCAAAACATATGGACATCCCCCACATTCCAACAAATTAAACAAGCAGGGATTGTACAATCCCATATCTAGGTTTCCATTTTGGGTGGCCCAAGGTCAACCTTTTCTTTTCCTCTCTCTCTCTCTCTCTCTCCCCCCCCCCCCCCTCCTCCCCACCTGTGACCGGTCATCACCAAGGTTATAAACAATTTATGAAACACCTCTTGTCGTTAAAGTTTTTTTTTTCCCACAAACTTTTTTTAAGCTAGAAACCTTTTGCAGTTAGAGAAACACCTAGTAGTATTAATGCTGCATGGACTACATTAAGAAGGAAGAAAATTGCCAAACATCAAAGAAATCATAGGGGCGCAAACTTTTTGAGTTAGAGAAAACACCTAGTAGTATTAATGCTACATTGACTATATTGAGAAGGAAAAAACATGTCAAACATCATAGAAATCATAGGGACACCATAATCATTGCCTTTGCCTGTCAATATGGAACAAAAGAAATCAAAAAAATTTCACAGAAAAACAATCCTCTGACGGGCAGATCCTCCTCAACGTCTTCCTCCTAGCCAAGGATTGGATTGTTTGGGATCATTCAACCCTTCTTGGTTGAAAACACATTATCTTTTTAACATTTTCTTGTTTACTCTATTTTTAGTTTGGTTCATTGTACTCTCTGCCATGTAATATTCGCATGGTGGGAGGTCCTCTTCCCTCCCTTATCCCAAAAGAAAAGGTTTTTTCCAAGATCTTTTACCTTGCATTTTAGAAAAGAGAATAGGTAAAGGATGACATATAATAGAAGGATCTTTATATATACCACCAATTTTTTTCTTTTAAACTTTGACAAATATTCTCTATTGCAACAAGTTGATCTACTGCTTGGTATATGATAAAGCTTCAACTTCACTTATTTGCAGGTAACAAGCTTTATAAAGAATTTTTCACTTTAAAATAGATTTCAAAAATTATATTGCAGGGCTAAAGAACTAATAAAATATTATAAATTTTCATACTGACAAAATATTTGCATTATTTTGAAGTTTACCATATCAATCATGTCAATTTTAAGAATGCAATTTTCAACATTTTTGTCTCGCTATAATGGCAACATGGACCATTTTCAAACTTCATAATTCAAGGCTTGCTATTTACTAGTTTATGATATAATCCTTATCAACCATTGATATTTTGTGCATCATGTTCTCATATTTGTATTTTCCATAAACTAATGTATATTATAGATATTTTATTATTTTTATATTTATTCATGTGGGTGAACTCTCCCAATTTTCCAATCTGCTCAGATTGGCTAAACTACAAGTTATTCAACTTTTGTTAAAACTGGTCCAAAACCAAAGCCAAAAATCATTTGATTTTTGGTCCTTCACACCCTTGGCCATGAAAGTCCAACACCATGGAAGCTGTCTTCAAACCAACTAAAGCACTAACTTCAAGTTATATGGGAAAAAAAAAATCCTTAAAATCCTGTAAACTACTAAGAAATAACAGAATAAACCACCAATTGGTCATAGTACAGAAAAGAAAAACAAAGATCTCTTTCTTATTGGATTCCATAATATATCCCATACTCGTCTTTCAGATTTTCCATAATCCAGGTCTCTGGCATAGAATGCATGGCCCCAGGTTACATGGAAGATTTCAAACTCTAGAATTGTCTCAATCAGTTCTCTTGGTTTCATAAGAAAAACAAACAATCTTGGTCAGGAAAGAGAAAAGGAACCAGATAATGATAATGAGTCATATAAACCAACAATTACTCTATATGCATGTTGCACACCTCATGATAACGCAAACTCAAGAAGCAACCCCCATCAACAAAGGGGTGAGTTGAGGGTTATTACCCACATGCCCTGTGGCAATATTAATTGCAAGAATATTCGGCAAAGTGCTTTTGAAGGCTCTAATGAAACCAATATAGTGCCTGGGAGGCGTAGCCTTGTGCTCTAAGCCATTAGGTAGGTTCCCTTTCAAAGGAGAGTAAGTGATACTTTAAGCCAAAAACAAAATTTCATCATTTTTAGGCATAACATTTATTGTTTTTCAACCATTTGTATTGTCAATTAAAGTTAATTGAGAATGCTTTGTCAACTTAGTGAAGAGAGATAATCTTAGAATACAAAGCAAAATATACATATAACTGGGTGATTCATATTATTCTTAAAATTAGAGACTTGCTCTTTCTAAATTTTTTTTGTAGAGCCTATATGAAAGTAAAATGGCTCTCGTCGTAATTTTTTTAAATAAAAAGAAAGAAAGAAAGGTGAGTCCCAAACGTGGTACGTTGTACCAGTGCATACTAGACATAGTTGGTATGCCATACCATACCGAACTAAGTGATACAAGCATACCATACCATACCAGTTCGATACCCATATGTGGTATGGTGAGCATATCGATACTCAATACGCCAAACTGGCCCCCATACCAGATATACAAACACAATAACAAAGTGGCATCAATACAAGGCTTGATACTGAGATGGCGTACTTGGGACATACCGTACCATTCCATTACCAAACTGATACACAATACGAGGGGCATACCAATGTGAGACCGCAGAACCAATCCCTACAACATGTGTAATGACATTCTACCAAGTTGTTGCAGCCACAGATCAGATATTGAGAAGGCAAACCATGATCCTAGTTATGTCACCCATAAATATCTATTAGTTCTTCCTTGATTAGTCGATGCATATGTTATTTACAACAAAATTCAATTGCAAAGTCTGTCCAGATTTCATCTCAATTTTGAATTCGCAAACTCTGTAAACATTTCCATAGCTTTTTATGCTTGCTACATGAAGATACCACCCAACAATCTAGAGGCTCAAATCTCGACCTTGGGAGCTTGAATTATGCACAAATAGCAATACATTAAAGTTTAACATTCTCTAGGTATCACTTCACTATTCATATTTATTGTGATTTAATTCTTCAATTATTAATAAATGAAGGATGTGTTGCTTGCTATCGTTGAGATGACCGGTGTTTATCATGATATTGTTGCTTGTTATTGTTAAGATGACCGAACTTCTAGTGAAATTTGGCACTCATAACAGCAAGTACTTTCAAAATTGAGTTAACATGATAACAAAGTTAATTTCATGCTATTGGCTATTATTTAGCTCGACATGCATTTGCATGTCAAATTTTACTAGTATACAATAATATGAAACATTAATATTACAACGTTCACTTGTATCCACTAATCTCGTTTTGCATCCACACCATCATGTCAATAGCATTTTCATTGCTTAAGAATTAAAATTCATGTGACTTCAATACTACTCATTCATGCTTCATGTGAACCAACCTCTTAAATCAGGTATAAACTCTTCTTGTCATCCATACGTTCTTGTCACATGGCTCTACAACTATTCTTAACATGTGTCACAACTATTGGTGGTTTCTCTCACCTGCAATTAGATGGATATTCTAGATATATTAATGCTTCACAATGCAGCCTGAGCTCATTATCACACAACTCGACAACTAAGTGTAGTCAACCTAGCCAATACATATTTTTCAATAATGACGGCACCAATTAAAGGTCCATTTTAGCAATTATATTAGAGATCTCTTCAAAGGTTCAATCATAGTTTTCACGTTGCCTTTGTTATCACACGGAAACGTATGAAACTATGAACCAAAAATAACATGTGCAAATGCATGAACTAAGAGTTGGGGGGAAAGCACACTAATGAGTAAGTGGACACAAACAACTGGCAAACACAAATTCTCATGTATAAATGATAATCCAGAAGCATGATTTGTTGTTTTGTTAGAAGCTCTAAAATAGAACCAAAAGTTTCATTTTTGGCCAAAGCCCAATCCAAATGGAATTTTAATTTATATTTATGTAGCTCATTCTAATTATCTAAATTTCTTCATTTCATTCGATGTTAAGACACCACAGTGGCAGGAGCCATGTGCACTAGGATACCTTTTCTATGATCCAAGCACTCAAATCCCATATTTTTGCTGTCAAGGTAGTGCGATTATGATTTGATGCCCTAGATTTCCTTCGAAGACATGCACAACAAAGATATGTTGGCCTAAAAGACCAGTATCAAGAATCACTTCGACCAAAAGCTAATAAAAATGGAGGCAGTAAAGACGAAAAGTTGACTCCTTGGCTCAAGAAACCAAGATCTTCCAAAAATCCGAAGCAACATCATATATCAAACCAGGGAAAGGCAAAACTAAGTAGTTAATTCCTTTTGATCACAACCAAAAAGCAACTAAAAAGTCATTAATGTTCTACAACAAGGATTAGGTCTTGCTAAAACAAGACAGTTCCATCAACCAAAGCTGTAGTGATACCATGCTGGTCGAGTGTTGGTATTGACTAATATGGGGATTGTCCGATGTACAGACACTCAATAAGCCTCCCATACGAGTCTTTGTTCAATACCATACAATATTAATTTGATACTCTATAGTATAGTATGCCCAATATAGGATGGTATGCAACAATACTACAAACCTTGATAGTATCTTTCCAACACAAAAATGAGACCTAAAACACCTACAGAGACCAATCCGTGAAACTAGGATGTCACAAATGGTAGGCCAAACTGATCAAGACCAGCTAGTACCATTCATGACCCAACCGAGTCACTTGAATTCATAATTAAAAAGATTTAGTGGAAGCAGAAAAACAAAAACAAGAAAGAAAGTAACCAAGAGGAGAGAGAGGAAAGGAGGTAGGTCTGTCCTACACTTATAACGATCTAGCTCTTGATGCTAAAAATCTTGCGCATATGGTAAGGCTGCCTCCCCCCTTTTCCACCACTAATTCAGCAAAAAATATAAAAGAATAAAAAAGACAAAATTAAAAGAAAAACAAACCAAAAGTCATTCTACATTGTCAAACCATATGAAGAGTCAAGATAACAACATCCTGGTACTATCTCGAGCCTCAACTAAACTGATACATGGCTCAATACCAATATTTTAAACCTTCTTCTACGTTATCTTTGACAAATGTTGAACCGGTCTAACTATTAGAAAACAACAAACTATCTTGTGAATTACAATCTATTGAATACAATAATTTTACATAAATTTTCATCCAATATGCTATATGTGGCAAGTGCAATGGCATGTGATGCTCTATTGGCACTGGAGTTATAATTAAGCCACAGTAGGGTGTGAATTAATTTCACGCCCAACTTGTTTGTCGTTTGATTGAGCCTAATTTGAACCAAGTTGAAGTCAAGCCTATTTTGAGCAGCTTGATAGTTGAGAATGGTTCATGCTCATATCAAGCTTGAATCGAACTAATATCAAGCTTGAATCGCACTCGAATTTAGCTTAGTTATACCTCGAGCCAATGGTTGATTATGACTCAATGAACTGAATGTAAGTTATTGGATTAGATTCAGCAATCAAATATATCTAATTAATATATAGTATATTGATAATACATAATATACTTCAACAAATTCAATTTTCAAGCATTGTCAAACCAATCTAGAGCAGGCTAAGCTATCTTCAGGCTTGGCTCGAAATAGATGTAAATCAAACTTGATTTGAGCTTTAGGACAATGACACGTATGAAAGGATCTCAGAGCTAATCCCAACAAACGTGCGGCTCGGTCTGCTCTTCACAGGGCTGAAGAGAGCTAATCAGCCTACCTAGCGTGGGAATCTAGTCTCTATGGCTTAGACCACGCCCAACAAGATTATGCAGTGGAACACAACACCAGGAACACCACGAAGAAGAAGAAATATGGGGAAGAGAACTTTTATTAAATAATCACTCACTTGATTACAATAGAAGCTCTCCCGGTCTCTCGATCTCTCACAGATACAAGAAGATCCCTCAATGATCTCTCTCTGATCTCTAACCCCGCCCTTGAGGGTCTTTTAAAGAGGAACAACCCTAAGTTACAAGTCCCTCACGAACTCAACTATCCATGTACAAGATAAGGATAAACTCCAGGTAGTTGCGAAATCCTCGCTCCCGCAGGATTCTGCGCAATCAGTTAGAACTGCCAAGTTCATGCCCCAAACGAACTCGGATTACAACGAAACTTGATCCGTTGGACTCGGAACGAAAAATCCTTCAAGATAGCACTATCCCCACTTTGAACCGCCTTCTATGCAGTTTTCAGAATACTCATCAAAGCTGCACCCCCGAAACTGCCTGAAACCGCATTCTGTTATGGAGATGCGTGAGAGACGCATTTCTATTATGGAGACACGTGTACAGCTTGTTTCTTGTTTTCTTGGGACTCATGCCACATTTCTCCATCAGTGGCACGCATCTCCATGCAGCCCAATCATCGAAATTAGGCCCATGCTTCGAGATAAGCCCGTAACACTGAATCAGCCTCATTGCAGCAGCTTCTCACCTGATAATGAACCAGCATGTATTCTCACCAATAGATGTCTCGGAGCACGTGTCCACATCTCATGCTCTTGGGTACTCCTTCTAGATCTTGTACATATTTTCCTAGATGATTATAGGGCTCAGATTTGGTCTCCAAGTTGCCCAAATCTCAAGAGAGCACGGTTAGACCTCGAACCCGTCCAGCGACACGATCTGGTTTGCACCTTGATCCGTGCTCGGTCCATCCCGATTCAAGGAGCCGTGACACCCTCCCCCACCTAAGCCGAAGTCGTCCCTGACAAGGCTCGGCGGTATTTGTTGATGATGTCCTCGAACTACCATAGCTCGTCACCATACTCCCAGCTTGCTTCTGAGTCCGATAGTCCTCTCCATCGGACTAAGTATTGCACTCGCTATCCTTCTTCCTATCTGCCTTGATTTTAAAAACCTTCTAGGTGTAATGAACTCGTACGGCCACCGGAGCTCGCCCGCTTTGAGCCCGAGAAGGGTCGGTTGTGTCCTCCTTGAATGGCTTCAACAGGGACACATGGAACACCGGATGCACTTTCAACTTGGAAGGCAGCGACAACCGGTATGCTGTCTCTCCAATTCGATGTGTGATGATGAAAGGACCTTCATACCTCCTCACGAGTGCTTTGTGGTAGCCCGACTTCAATTTCATGTGATGGTAAAGCTTCACCAATACCCGATCACCAACCTAAAATTCAGCTGCACGCCGCTTTATGTCAGCCCACTTCTTCATCCGTTTAGACGCCTTCGATAAGGAGACCTGAACCAAATCTGTATCCTCCTTTAGATCCCTCACGAACCTGTAGGCGGTTGGACTACGTCCCATGTAGTCCGCTGCGATACTTCCTGGAGTGTCTGGTTGCTGCTCTGTTATCACCTCAAATGGTGACTTTTCGGTTGACTCCAATCACTGCAAGTTGTAGCTGAATTGGGCTTGGTCCAAGAGTCGCACCCAATCCCACTGGTTGGCACTCATATAATGCCTCAAATACATCTCCAATAATGCATTTGTTTGCTCCGTTTGGCCATCAGTCTGAAGGTGGAAGGCGGTGGACATTTTAGCTCCGTTCCGAGTATCCGAAATAACTCGATCCAGAATCTTCCCGTGAAGCGAGCATCGCGATCAGAAATGATACTTCGATATCCCCCAATATTTCACCACATATATGAAGAACAACCGCACCACATCCTCCGCATGGCAAGTAGTAGGTGCTGGAATGAAGACTCCGTACTTTGAAAAGCGATCCACCACTACCATGATGGAACTGTACCCATCCACTGGAGGTAATCCGATGATGAAATCCATGGAGACGCTCTCCCATGGACGCTCCGGTGTAGGCAATGGCCCCAACAATCCCACAGGTCGCTGATGTTCACCTTGTCTTGTTGGCATACTAGACAAGTGCGAACATACTCCTCGATGTCATCCCGCATCTTCGGCCAATAGTAGCTGTGTTCTATGAGAGCTTGGGTCCGATGCACCCCCTGATGTCCCACCCACATAGAATCATGGTGCTCTCGCAACACCTCACGCCTCAGCCCTCCGCCCAAAGGCACATAGACACGCCGCCCCGTGTCAAAATCAGCCCACCTTCGGTCCAGAAACGGCGCGCCTTGCCGTCCTTAATGAGTTCACCCATGGATCCCTCTCTATCTCGATCTTGACCCTCTCCATTAGGTCACTTGCTGGTCCGGAAGTGGAAGAAACCGCAGCCAACTGTGCCTTCCTACTTAAGGCATCAGGGACCGAATTGGTTCGGCCTGACTTATACTCAATGTCGAAATCAAATTCAGCAAGAAACTGCTGCCATCTCACCTGCTTGGGGGTGAGCTTTGGCTGGGTTTGGAAGTAGCTTGTGGCCACGTTGTCCGTGCGCACCACAAACTTGGATCCGAGGTAATGACGCCAGGTTCGAAGGCAGTGCACAACGCTGTCATCTCCTTCTTATGAACCATATACCTACGGTCGGTGTCGTTCAATTTTCGATTCTCGTAGGCCACTGGATGCCTTCCTGCATGAGCACCCCTCAATGGCAAAATCCGATGCATCGGTGTGAACTTCAAAGGAATGGAGAAGTCCGACAGCACAAGGACTGGCTCCTCTATGACCCCTGCTTGAGACGATCGAACATCTCTTGACATTGATCCGGCCGCCGCCATGGTCGATCCTTCTTCAACAAATCTGTCAACAGGACGCATAACTTCTAATATCCGGTGATGAATCTCCTGTAGTAATTTGCCAATTCAAGAAAAGAGCGCAAGTGTGTAACACGTGTAGGTACCTCCCACTCGGCTATGGCTGAAATTTTCGAGGGATCCATCATGAGCTTTCCATCCCAATGATGTGCCCAAGGAACGCACCTTCTGTGTGCAAACACGCATTTCTCCCTCTTCACGAAGAGTTGGTGTTGCCGTAAGGTGGAGAAGACTTGCCTCAAGTGCGCCACGTGCTCGTGCAATGTCCAGCTGTATACAACAATATCATCCAAATATACTACCACAAATTTGTCGATGAAGTCATGGAGTACACGTTGCATCAAAGCACAGAAGGTTGCTGGTGCATTGGTGAGGCCAAAAGGCATGACAAGGTACTCGAAGCTCCCATACCTCGTCACACATGCAGTCTTCTCGATGTCCTCCGCCACGCGAACCTGATAGTACCTGCTGCGAAGGTCCAACTTGGAAAACCACCGTGCCTTACCAAGTTGATCGAACAAATCATCAATCCAAGGTATGGGGTACTTGTTCTTCACTGAGTTTGTTGAGGGCCCTGTAGTCAAGCAGAGTCTCAATGAACCATCGTGCTTCTTCTGAAAGAGTACTGGTGCTCCATATGGGCTCTTCGAAGATCGAATGAATCCGCTATCCACCAACTCGTTAGCTGCCTCCTCAACTCTTGGAGTTCAGGTAGGGCCATCCTATATGGTACTTGAGCTGGTGGAAGTGCTCCATGCACCAAATCAATCCGATGATCAATTCCCCTCTTTGGCAGCAATTGCCTGGGTAATTCGGGGGCATCACATCCCCGAACTAAGTGAGAACACCCTCGATGGGTGCTGGAATCTCTCTCCTTCCAATAGGTCTTCCTCCTGAAGGGACACAATATATGTTGAAAGTCCCCTTCTCAGTCCCTTAGCAAGTTGCATCGCCGATAGGACTCACTGCGGAGTCCCTCTAACTCGCTTCCCTTGAACCACGCAAGGCCCGCTTGAGTTCAGGACCACCACACATCTGAATCCGCCTTCACCATGGCTTATAGTGGATAAGCAAGGACATACCAATGACCACCTCGTAGTAGTCGATAGGGGCAACTACCATTGTCACCCATCCAATCTATGCACCGAATTGGATCTCAACATCTTTCGCTGTTCCGCTCGTAGCTACCTCTGCGGAGTTGACCGCCTTGAACGTGTGCTCATCACGTTCAATCTTCAGGTTGAGCTTCTTCGTGTTGCTGAGTCCACGAAGAAGTCGGTGGCACCCGTATCAATGAGTGCCTGAAAGGTGTGACCACCAATACTGATAGGTGCATAAAGTAAGCCTCGCGACCCCTTGGCCTTCAGGGCATTGAGACTGGGTGAACCCATCCTTTGGTCGGTCTCTTGCTGCTCCTCACCGTCATAGATCCATCTTGCCCCTCAATGGACAATCCTTCACCTTGTAAGATCCATTGCAGATGTAGTATGAGATAGTGCTGGTACCTTGCGCCACCCCTTTGCCCTTTGCTTGGGAAGCCCCTCCACTTGAGGAGCCCGGATTCGAGCCTTTTCCACCTCCTTTGTAACCTAATTTGCTCCCCCACCTTTGCCCTTTTTTGATGCTTGGGCTTTGGGAGCTGTAGGTTGAGTCTTGAACTCAATGAGAGCCTCTACTTGAGCTATCGCCTCGTTCAAACTCTTGACTCCCCTTGGCTGCAACTCCATCTTGGCCCATGGTTTGAGCCCATCAAGGAAGGTGAACAGAGAGTCCTCGTTGCTGAGGTCTGTACGTCCAACAATAGTTCGCTGAACTCTCGCACATACTCACGCATATCATCCTTTTTGCATGAGTCGCCATAGTCGTGCTCGAGCATCATCCTTAGCGAACTCGGGGAAGAATTGCTTCCGAAGTTCAGTTTGGAACTGTGCCCAAGTGGTGATTGGAACAGCCCCTCGCTTCACATCGTCAGCCCGACGTCGCCACCAAAGCATCGCCACATCCCTCGAGAACATGGCCGCCATGCTCACCTTCATGGCTTCCCCCTTACACTGTAACTTGCAGGTATTGTTCCACGGCAAAAAGGAAGTTATCCACCTCCTTCGCGGACCGCCGTCCACAGAATTCCTGCGGCTTGGGAACATCAAGCTTGTGCAGAGGACGTGTAGCTTCACTTGTGACCTCCATTGTCGATGTAGAAGAGGACACGCCCATGGTGGTTTTTTCCTTTAGAAGGTCAACCACCTGAATTTGGAGAGCCTTCATCATAGCCTCCAACTTCATTATGCTGCAGCACTTCCTTGTAGTGCTACTCCATATCAAAGAAAATCTGGTTCAACGAGCAGCGATCTCACCTCGAAGGATTGCGTCCTTCCCCTCAAGGTCCTCCACTCGCCCTTCAATCTCAGCTATCTAGGCCTCACATCTCCGTAATCGATGGTCGGCGGAGAAAATCAGAGATGCAATCCGCAGCCCTTGCAGGGAATCATCAACTGAGTGTGCTCCACCTATTATTTGCCTCCTCCTGAGGTAGAATTGGGATCCAAGGTCGAGGATGATGAATCCCCCATTCCCACCATGGATGCTGATGTAGATGTCGTCTTCTTCGTTTTCGGTATCGCTCTGATACCAAGTGACACGTATGAAAGGATCTCAAAGCTAATCTCAACAAACGTGCGGCTCGGTCTGCTCTTCACAGAGCTAAAGAGAGCCAATCAGCCTACCTAGCGTGGGAATCTAGTCTCTATGGTTTAGACCACGCCCAACAAGATTATACATGGAACACGACATTAGGAACACCACGAAGAAGAACAAATATGGGGAAGAGAACTTTTATTAAATAATCACTCACTTGATTAAATAGAAGCTCTCCCATCTCTCGATCTCTCACAGATACAAGAAGATCCCTCAATGATCTCTCTCTGATCTCTAACCCCACCCTTAAGGGTCCTTTTAAAGAGGAACAACCCCAAGTTATAAGTCCCTCACGAACTCAACTATCCATGTACAAGATAAGGATAAACTCCAGATAGTTGCGAAATCCTCGCTCCCGCAGGATTCTGCGCAATAGTTAGAACTGTCAAGTTCATGCCCCAAACGAACTCGGATTACAATGAAACTTGATCCATTGGATTCGGAACGAAAAATCCTTCAAAATAGCACTATCCCACTTTGAACCGCCTTCTATGCAGTTTCCAGAATACTCGTCAAAGCTACGCCCCCGAAACTACCTAAAACGCATTCTGTTATGGAGACGCGTGGGAGATGCGTTTATGTTATGGAGACACGTATACAGCTTGTTTCTTATCTTCTTGGGACTCATGCCACATTCCTCCATCAGTGGCATGCATCTCCATGCAGCCCAATCATCGGAATTAGGCCCATGCTTCGAGATAAGCCCGTAACACTGAATCAGCCTCATTGCAACAGCTTCTCCCTGATAATGAACCAACATGTATTCTCACCAATACATGTCTTGGAGCACGTCCACGACCCCATGCTCTTGGGTACTCCTAGATCTTGTACATATTTTCCTAGATGATTCAAGGGCTCAGATTTGATCTCCAAGTTGCCCAAATCTCAAGAGAGCACGGTCAGACCTCGAACCTGTCCACGACCCGATCTGGTTTGCACCTTGATCCGTGCTCGATCCATCCCCGATTCGAGGAGTCGTGACACAAGCTAGCTTGAGAAAATCAATTGAAAACCCCAATTGGCACATCAGAATAGCAAACTAGCAAAGAAACAGTATTGTGCACAAATCAAAAAGAATGATAACCAACAGGCCATAGGGATGAAAAACTAGTATTGAATGAAAGGGAAGAAAGGAACAAAGAATAACAACTACTAGGATGGCACATGCTTGCAACAACTCTTCTAAGCCTTATTTACTTGTATTTGTTTCTTTATTTAGTTCAAATTTAAATTTACAATTTATTTGTATATTTTTATCTCTTTTTCTTCAAATCCAACAATTCCTATTTTTTCATACGAAAATGAGTCACGTGATTTTCTACTATCCAAAGCAAATAATTAACTTGATAAAGCAGGAGAAAGACAAATATTTTTATGATAAGCATGATTGCAAGTAGATTATTCTACTAGCTCATACAGAGTTCTCGTGCTCATATGAAACTATTGTGGTAGATCAAAAGATTAGTATACCGCTGCAAGCGAACCAGGCATGAGGCTGCCAGGGCTCGACTTGTTCATCTTCACCAAGAAGTGCAACCTCATCGAGGGATTGAGCTCTCAAATATATAGACATGGCTAGTTTCTATCTTTAACAAGCATTTTAATAAAGCAAGCCTAGAACAATTATGAAGGGCCCAGTTCATTTACAAACAAAGGTTGGAAGCATAAGCATGTGTAGCTGGTCAGTTTTTTTCTTTATCAAGGATACAATCTGATTTCGCAATCGATGAAATGTCAAAAGAATAGTTCCAAAAGTGGGAAGTAAAAATGGTTCCATGATGGTAACAAATACAAAATTTCCATATTTGTTTGATAGCACTTTGATTCACATGTCACATTCTATTAAGAAAACATTAGCTATTCCAATGCAGTATGATTTTTTTCATTTCTGACATTTTCTGGAAGTTAGAAAGCAAGACCAAAGCACAGAAAACAAGGTTCATGCTTCTCCTTCTCGACAGGCTGCTTATGCCAAAACATTGAGGGAGAACAACATGGGAACCATGTGTGCCTTAGCTTGCAGATACATAGAGCCAATAGAAGGCAAAAAATGATCCACTCTTTGTAGAGATCTAAAGTATATGCTAAAACCATCTAACTGGATTGCTCCATAAGAAATTGTCTTGTTGGCAGCAACCAATAAAGCACATGTAAAGCATGCCAACGAACTTCTTCCAGATGCCACGTCAACAAATTTGCCACACTCACTAATCTTAGTGGAAATGTTTAATATGCACTTTAAGTACAAAAAAGCCACAGCCCTCGAGCTGTTGCAGCATTGTTGACCTCGAAGAAGGATGGATTTCATTGATAGTACTGCTATAAACAAGAAAACAATGAAAAGTTGGTACCCCATACATAGGTTGGACAGTATGATTGATATATGTCATTCATACACACTATTTTCTAGAAGACCAATATAGGGGTCCATACCATCGAGTCGAAACTTGATATTAAGAAGAGGCACAATACACTATATGGTCAAAATGTACCTTTCAGCCTTAGTATAGTATTTAGATTGGTCACTAGTTCCTATATGGTTACTTTGTTTTAATGATATATTTATTTGCATTCAGAGCTAGGGACAGCATAACAGCATACCTGACATTATGTTCAGTTTGTTGGAGATAAAAAATTCAATTCTAGTGTAAATCAAGAAAACAATATTAGAACTTTTCTTTAAATAATTATGAGTTATTCCACATAAACAATCAATAAGATCGATGCACATCTAGTATGCCACTTATATAACTATAATTCTTTGCACTTCTACAGTTAATTCTTTAATTATGCATTGCAATGTTCTCCATATATCATCATAACTACCACTAATTGAATAACACAGAGAATAAAGGAGCACCAGATTGAATAACAAAAAGAGAACAAAGGAGCAAAGAGTAAATAATCACCCCAGCAAGAAAGGTGCCAAGTCTAGAGTAAGGCAGAAGGCCAACGAAGCCAGCTCATGAAGCCTCAAACCTCTCCCTCTCTCAACATAGAAATCTATAACATGCAAATCATCCTCCCCAATCTCCTCGACAACCTCATTAGATTCTGATTCCAAGCTCGGGACGCTGCTGAGCTTCGCCACAACCCTCTCGACAATTTTCCGACAAAGTGGGCGGAAGCATCCCATGATCGGAATAGTATAACTCGGGTGAAGAAATGGGTCGGCGATCACGGCTACCACATCGTCCACCGTCAGCACTCCGCCCTGCTCAAACCACGAGAATGGACGACAAGAATCAAACAAAAGAGACAAGAAACGGAATTCGAGCGAGAGGAAGAGCAAGGAGGAGAAGAAAGAGCGCACCTTTTGCGAAAGAGCGACGAGCCTGGAATTCAAGCGGAGATTGGGGCAGCGGGCAAGGAACCGCTGGAGACCGGCCTCGCAGACGAAGCTCCCGTCGAAGGACATCGCTGGATTGAGAGCGGTAACCCTAGATGATCGAAGGGAGGACGAGGGAGGCAAAGGAAGGCGTTCCCACGGAATGGAGCGGGAGAGTGGGCGGTGAGGCGGTGGCTTGGTGGGGTCTATAGGGAATGGGAGAGGCGGTGGGGGTTTAGGGTTTTAGGCCGCAACGTCTCTTTTGTTTGGGGGTGAGAGCCCCCCTCCGGAGTCGGCAGCTGGGTGGTTGGAACCTTTATAAGAGGCTCCCCCGCGGTTCGACTCGACCGGAATCGGACATGACTCGGTAAAGGCCGATCCAACTAGGGCGTCGACCACAGCGACTAGGGGAACATTAAAAATAAAAAATAAATCGCAAAGCTCCGGTAACCGAGAAAAATCACAATGCAAACCCAAGGAGCAGTGAGAGGAGTGGTTCTTTAAGTTCCATTTTTTGAATTATTAAAGCATTTCTTAAAAAATGAATTGCAAAACCCCCCGCATTGGCATCACATAATATATCTCAAAAAAAAAAAAATAAAAAAAGCTGCTCGTCTTTACCTAGAAAGATGAACAAGAACCACACATTGCGTGCTTGAGCATGTCTTGCATTCAAAATCATCTGACAAGGTATAACAAATAATGTAGAAGGCATTAAGACCATGATTTGATGAAGATAAGAACTTGGTCAAATATGAGGAAGAATTCAAATGTAACATCAAGAGTCCAACCATCAAATTCTTACCATCAGCACCCAAAATAAATAAATAAATAAATTTTTGCCATAATTTGTTCAAGAGTTCAGCCCAAAAAATTCTCTAAGGGTTTGATTATCTATATTAATCGAGCACTCAACCAATAACTACTATTTTGCATGTTCTTAAATGAATTTGAATTATTGAGACCTAAAATGAGACTCCCGTCTTCGTAAATCAAAGTATATAAATATTGCTACCTTTTTTTTGGTTAAGAAAAAGGAGTGAAGAGGGGGGGACCAGCATAGCTACCCCTCTGGGCGTGACCATGAGGGCCCTCACTCCACTGAAGAATGTTTGATGTGTGGTGACAATAATTAAGGTTCAGCCACTTCAGAGTCCAGATACTATCCCACGAATCACGTCCAGGCATCCAGGAATTAATTCTTCATTTAATCGAATTTCGAAGGCTCAAACCTCGAATGTGAGGGCGTGGAACTAACGGTCCATACCAACTAAGCTATCACTTTGATGGTAAGTATTGCTATTTTTCAACGTGAAAGTGGACAATCATAAATATATTTGCTTGTAAATATTATAGTTCGTAAACATGTATATTGCAAGGGATGCTGTGTTTTATATTCTTATTATGTGTTGAGATTCAAAAGTGATAATGTATAAAAAACAAGCGAAGTGAATACTATTCTTTTGGAGGGTGCCTAAGTGAGATACATATTTATCATATCTTAGTCCATCCTAAGCCACAGTTTGTAAGTAATACAGCTTTCTGATATTACCTAAGCAACATAAAATAGTGTAGAAAGTAAATTTCGAACATTACCTAAACCACGTGTAAAAGGATAAGCATAAATATATTTGTCTATATATGTTGTAGTTCATAATATGTATTGCTATATTTTATATTTTTTATTATATATTGAGGCTTGGGGTAACAATATATAAAAAATAAATAATTTTGACACAATTTCTTTTGGAGAGTGCCCAAGTGAGATAGTATGTACCATTTCTCAGTCCATCCTTCAATCATGAATTCTATTAATTTAAAATTTCTCAATATTCACATTCTTCCTAACCGCCAATTTTCCCTCCCTCTCTCCTCTTTCATCTTATCATTTTTTTTTTAGTGGCTACAAAGGTGGATGACAATTGGGCTATCCCAATCTCCATACCATCTCTTGATCTGCTCTCAATATAGGTATCAATAACTTTATTTTCTTCACTTACTACAACATCATTGGCCTCATTTTTCTCACCCCCTTTGTCTATTTTTTTGAAAAGTAATTGCTCTCTCTCTCCTAAAAAATTAAAAAAAAACCCTAAAATTTCAATATTGTGTATATTTGTAGCTATGTAAATTTTATAGAAACAAGCACTTAGCTATGACACTCCTTTCTCATTCAATTCTTTATCTTTGCACTTTATGGGTAAGATCATATCTTATATTACTTTTAATTTTTCTATTTTAGTATTAAAAAGTGGAGATATTTTATATGTGAACTCTCTTTTACCATCATCAATATTACCGTTATTACTATGATTACTATTATTGGTGTTGTTGTTATAGACTACCCTTGTCACTACACCGTCGAATGGAAATGGCTAGGGAGAGGAACTCAAAGAGAGGAAGGGCAAGATGACCACTCAGGGAGGGCTAAGAGAAAGAGAGATAGAGAGGAGAGATAGAGAGAGAAGAAGAGAGAGAGATGGGGAGGGGAGAGATTTGATTAAGTCTAATTACTCATTACGTATCAAAGCATATGAAATAAAGAAATTATATATAGTTATTTCAGAAAAACATTTTTGTAGTATGAAATTTTCAATTTATTTTTACAAAGCAATCAATTTGTGATATTCTTTTTGGATCTTTATTGGGTTGGTTATAGGTTGCATATGATAGTCCATAAAACAAAAGAGAAGGGATAACACTCTTTAGCAACATTATGTTAATTTAAATCGTTGGCTTGCAAATTGAATAATGTCATCATTTTCTAAAATTTTAGATTTTATGCAATTTCATGTGGCAAGGAACATGAATGGAGAGGAAATTTAAGTTAAATACAACAAAAGTAGTGGTAAAATTTAATGAGAAGAATACAAGGCAAAGAAATGAATTCTTAAAGAATAGTTGGTGCTTATATAGAAAAAGGTGAGTATTACAATACTAGAGAGGTATCAGATTGTGGAACAAGAGTTGTCTTTAAATTTTTTAACCATTGGCTTTTATATTGAAATAAATATCTCTGATAGTGGTGAACATAGATTAGGCTACCAAGTTCTCTGTTTTTTTCTATAAACGATAAAATAGCTTTAGAAGAGATTATAGAGCTCCATATATAAGAATAAAAAGCTATTATTTTATGTCCTATTTGGCAAAGCTTTTGGGGAGTAAGAAAGCATTTTCTGACTCCCCAAAAACACATTAGATGATTATAATTATATTTGATAATAAATATAAAAGATGTTTTAACCTTGGTAGGAAGTTGAAAGGTTTATTTGGGAGAAGCTCCAAACAGCTTTGTCGGAATTGAGCTTTTTTCTAAAAATACCTTCTACCATATGTCAGGAAGTTGTTTTTGCTTTATAAAAATTAGCATTTCGACCAAAATACCCATGATAAAATATATAATCATAGTTATGTCCCTTTAAAAGATAAGGAATAAAAATATCTCCAATGAAGATGACACCGTCAAGATTTCTCAAGAGTCCCAACGTATGAGGAGAACCCATCCCACAATCCAAGACTTTTGAGGTGTCCCATTTTTCCATCATCCATGGCCTTTAAGGCTTTCTCCCTTCCCATGGCTTCTCTATTGCTTCCAAAATATGAGCATCATAATTTTATAGAACAAACTCTAGATCTTCTTTAGGTCTCTCCTGGCTTCCTATTGTTTCTCCGAGTAAGCTCTCTTCCAAAGGTCTGACATTTTTGGATACAAGATTTCAGTCTCCACTCTCTCTAGATTAGGATTCAATCCAATCTCTTTATTTGGATGCTCTCCTATTTGTTTCTATGTCTTTTTGTTGGAAAATATTAGATTTGAGTGGTTTTCTCAATTCAAAATATGTTATTGCTATGAAAAAGAAATACTTTGCAACAAAGTCCTTTTCTTTTGCAATAATCTGGATTCTTAGTTTATTTCTAAATCTTCATATATTATATCTTTCTCTCTGTGTGGGGACATAAAAAATAAAAAGATGGAAACAATGCATTTATGCGTCCTCTTTAGGGTTTGTTTATGTTAAGGTGTGAAGTTTCTTTATTAAGAGGTTTTAGATAAGATAATTTATATTCTAAGCGAACAAATAATTCCCATGGGACTTGGATTTTGATTTTTTTTGTGAAAGAGATGTTAGAGAGGATAGGGTTGATTATATAGGGATGGATTGTAATTTTTAAATAGTTACTGATCATGCTGAACTCTACCTTTCTTATATGATTTTCTATCACAACCAATCTTCAACTTTTGCATAGCTTCTATGGCATTCTAATTTGATTTTTTTTTTTTTTAAACTAGATTCCTCCAGTAGGATTGCAATTGCATGCCTATGGATTACATCTGCAATTGCAACTACACTTGAGCTTCAGCTTATGCCTTTGTTATTTCTCTTTCTTAATCACTGTTGAGTTGTTTTGCTCTTAGTTTTGCGGTCTATTATGTTTATCAGGCTTTTTCTATATGCTCTATACATCAGTTGAGTTTATATTTTTGTATCTTTTTATTTTTAGCTTTGTTATTCTATTGTAAAGTTCTTCACTCGGGGACATGCTCACAAAGGGAATGCAGAAAAAAAGATATAAAGCCATGGGTTTACTAAAAACTTTGTAATAAAACTTTATGGCATCTAGTATTTTTTTTTTAATTTATACAATCTATAAAGCTTCTTGTCATGGTTTATCAAAAAACAAAATCCTATTTTTGACAGAATTTGGCTAGGGAGGTGAAAGATTTAAAGCTAGGATCCATGAACCAATGTTGGAACATATTTTTTTTGTAAGATTTATATATAAATCCTGCTTTACAAAAAAGTATATATAAACCTTGGCAACTAAGCAACTTTTTGGCATCTGCATGGAATATAGTAGTTACGTATTTTATATGGATTTGAGCTATAATTAATAGGGTTCAGATACAAAATTCTTCTTCTTGCTTTTAACTTGTTTGTCCCACCAAATTTCTAAAAAATTTTGGTTTTTATACATTTTGTGACCCAATAAATTAGATAATGCCTTTTTCTTTGGTAGCATTCATTCATCAATGTCTCTGTAATTGTTTATATATTGTTTTCCATGAAACCTTCATATATTTTTCAGAGAAAATTTGAAAGTAGAAAAGTTATTTAATTGCATTTTCCTTTCATATCCTAATCACAAAATAAAAATCCCTCCTTAAAAATGCATAGACCTTGATTCTTCTTGTTTATGGAAATATTAGTATAGATCAAGGATGCTTTCTATGAGTGATGACCTTGAACTACGTGGAAAGCCTGTTGTCTTCCTTATCCATAGGTTATTCTTATTTTTCTTGATTAAGCTCTTAGAGATGTCATGTGATCGGAAAAAATGATTGGTAATGGTCATATTGCATTAAATTTTTATTGTTGGTTTTGCTTTTTATGATATATTGTTCTACAATGGCCATGATATATTGAACTCAGATGTTTCTATGAATGGATATTTAGAAGAAATGAATGTATGTATGTATTGTATGTGCATGCATATATGAATTGGATATATTTATGCATACTTTACAAAGTATCTTGTTGCTAAAACAGTGCCTTATAATTAATAAAGTATTTTATGTATTTATTGTTGCATTGTAAAAGAAAAAAAAATGCTTAAAAAGAACCAAAATACCTCGATCCATCTGCCCAAGATGAGCAGAAGACGAAGGCTATTTGGAATGACATATTGATGGAGTTTATTGATATATGTATCGCTGAAGTTGAAGCTGGTAATCATCCAGAAACACATTTCAATAGGCTAGGATAAGTCTATATAATTAGAAAGTTCGATGACAAGACTGGAAATCAATATGAATACAAACAATTTAAAAATAAATGGGATAACTTAAAAGCAAATAAGAGTATTTGGATGAGATTGGTAAGAAAAGAAATGGAGTTTGGATGGGATCTTGTTAAAAACACAATAGATAAGCTAGATGCATGGTGGAAAAAAATTGTAGGTATAATAACGCTAGTTTTATGTTTATAAGGTATTTTATACTATCATTCAAACAATACTATCGATAATTTCATATCCTTAACTTGCAGAAGATTCTTCATGCTGTTAAGTTTCGAAAATATGGTTTCGAATATACCATAAAGTTAGATAGGTTATTTAATGTATTAATACCATTAGGGAGGGGCCTTAGGCACCAACTCTGTCGATATGGGAGGATGTTGATGGCATATTAATTTGCAGCAGATGAGGGATTGGATGGGGTTAATAATGATATGTTTATGGCCTTAGGTGACTCAAATGAGGATCCTAGATTAATTAAACATGGAATTAATGGCATTCTCATTAACATGGATAATATTAATCCTATCCCCATATTTTACGCTGCCAAGAAGAAAAGAAAGAAAAGAATAAGCCCTAGGGATCAAGGTTAAAAATACAAGAATATAGGAGATACTGTACAATTATCTCACCAATTGAGTCATCTTATTCATACAGCAGAGAAAAAGAGTACAATGCCATTCAGGATGATTGATAAGCCTGGACATAATATCAATGAGGTGATGAAAATAGTACATGCTATATCTAAGATGATAGCACAATTTGAACTACTTCTAATTATTGCTAAGGTGCTCTTTAAAAGAGAATATTGGAAGATATTTGTGACCCTTCAGGACACCCATCTTTAGAATGAATAACTCAAACGAGTGTCAAATCTATAAAAATAGTTCTTGATATATCACTATAACAAAAATAGCCTATAGCGATAGAATTTTTGTAATACTCATAAAAAAGTATTACTATAAATACTCTCTAGTAATAAATTTAAAAAAATATCATAAAAGCTATATAATATTATAGCACTCTATCAAGAATATTACTTAAAATTATTATATAACGATGGTATCTTATAACTATTACAAAAAATTATATTTTATTATAACAATTTTAAAAAATATCATAAAAAGTTTATAATATTATGATGGTTATTTATAGATATTACTAAAATTTATAATGTTATATAGGTATCATGTAAGAATAATATTTTATGGTTAAATAGAACCTAATCGATAATATTTATAATTTTATTATAGAATATTAATTATTTATCAATGAAATAAATTTTACCATTTATACATTATTATAGAACTAATAGTTTTTATTATTAATTATTTATAAGTTATTTTTATGATAAATTAGTATCATTGCAAAGTAATTTGAATTTTTTGTGATGATAATATTCGATCACTAAATATGTATTTAAATTTTCTAGAAAAAGATATTACATATATATATAATAAATTTTAAAATTAATAATATTCAGTTATATGAGTTAAGATAGTTTAATAATTAAATAAAAATAATTCTTGATATGAATGCATAATATCATAATCAATTGTTGATTTATGATGTAATTATTAAAAATTTGAATGAAAATAGATTTAACCAAGAATTTGGATATGATCCAATCCAATTTATATTAAAAATATATGAAAAACTGAAGGATTACTTATATAAAATGTATAATATAAAATTTTAAAATATTATATAGTAAATACCATTATTATTTATATTTTAAAAATCTTTTAAATAATAACTTTTTCAAAATATTATAAAGAATAAAATGAGGTAATTTATTTGTTTATTTTTTTCGTAAAGAAGAGGATTTATTTTTTGCAAAAATTATTAACTATGAAAATTAAAATATCTTAATATAGTTGAAATAAGTATACTTTATAATATGAATAAGTTTTGAATAAGTATAATAAAATATAACTTTACATAATTTTATATTAGATGTTAATATTATCATGGTGGCTAAGTACTACATAATTATTTAATAGATCTTTAGTTCAATTCTCTTAGCTTTTAATGATGCCATCCATTACCACGATTTACTAGCCATTGGTATATAGATTTTATATTTTTTGTTATAATTTTGATCGCTACTATCGATCATTTTTGTTGTAGTGTATATTATGACGATATATTTTTTGTAATTTCAATTACGAACTTTTATGTTGGACTTATGGTCGATTATATGTATTAATGTTGATTCTTGGATAATATTGTTGGGAATAGTGTCCCAAAGCCAATCGTCAGCCTGTTGACGGTTGTGCTCCTTTTGTATTAGTACATGAATTATAAATAAATAAAAGTTATTTTGATATTTTTCATCACAAATATTTCATCTTCTAATGAACTCATGTGTTGTGGTAAAGTCCTTAGGACTATTTAGACTCGACAAAGGAGGATTTGTCGCTTAGTCCTTAAACATGTTCGCGACCAAATGATACGTTGTTACCAAGGACGACAACGTTTATCGAGCATAGGTCGTTGTGTGCCATATGGGTTGGTTGTCCTCATAACCTAAGAGTGTGGAGACACTGGTATGGCATACAGGTGAGATGTAATGGTACATCTGCACTGAACGTGACCAACTCCGGAGCTATTTCTGCTGTCAAGATTTGCTCCGATGGGATATGGGTATAAATATCCCTCAGACCTGAGACCGTCACGGTGACTTGCAAGCAACTCACTGCACTTAGGCACTGGACTACCTGAATTTCTAATTCAGTGACGGAAGGCTGCTGGGTGTAGTCAAGTACTTGACTTGTCGGTGCGTGTGTCAAGATGGGATTGACCACTCCAGTTTAGGAGCTGTGTATAGTCGTGTTTCAATTTAGCAAAACCTTGGCCAGGGTAGTCCTAGTGAGGAGTCACAGGACTAATTGAGTTGAGCACGATTCGGATGATCTCATCAGGGTTGACAGTTTAACCCTGAGTCGTCCTAAACACAGGGGTCAAAAGGGATGAATTATACGGTAACCATATTCACGTAGATTTTGAATATTGCGATTGCGATTATTCGACCTATCCGATCGTCGGGTACCATTGCTAGATGGTCACTTCGATTAGTACAGAAATTGGTTCCTGTGCTACCGGCTTAGGTTCGAACCTGCAGGGTCACACACATTAGAGATTCTTCTCTGATCTGATGGCTGATTATGAGTCTTATCTATCTGGGACTCTATGATTGAGAATTAAGATTCTCTGATCATGAATTCCACACATTTTGGGTACCGGGGTCAAAAATTTTGAATTTCAAATTTTGAATTTGAAATTTGAATTCTTTGATCAGGATTTCATATCGATGGTCTCTGATGCCTGATTGCCCATCGAATTTGGACTCAATATTTATGAGAGATTTAATTAGTGATTTGATCGCTAATTAACTCAATTTGATTGAGTAATTATTTTTGGATCAAGTCCAATTGAATTGGATTCAGTTTGGATTGACCCGATTAGGTTAAATGTTGACCTAATCGCTAAGGTGGTTTAGTCCCTGATTTGATCAGGGGTTAGGCTTAGTAAATTTTTGATTTAATTAAGATTTTATTGAGCCTAATTAAGCCTAATTATGTTGGGTTTAATCTATTCTAATTGTGCTTAACCTATTTAGATTAGGTTGGCTCAATTTGAATCAAACCACCTTGTTTTAAATTTCCTGCGACACCCAACTTCCTTGAACCCATTTGAATTCACGAGAAGAAACTTCTCGTGAAAATTTTCTCATGCAAAACCCTTCCCCACGCCCTCATTTGTGCGCCATATGGATGGATAAAATAATTAGTTAGCCATTCAAATTCAAAGCATGTTTGAATTTGAATGGATAACTTATCACTTGCCCCTTCATCCTTATCCATTTTGTGCGCCACATTACTTACACGAGAAAAGGTTTCTCGTGAAACATTTTTACGCACAAAGAGCCACGCCCCTTCTCTTCTCACGCCCAAAAGGATAGGGATAAGTTGGTTTTCGTTTGAATTCAAATTTGATTTGAATTCAAATGTGTAACCACTTGTCTTTATCCTCTCACGTGGATAAGACACGTTTGACGTTGTTTTAAAAATGGAAGAAAGGTGGGGCGTGCGCAAAAAAATTAAGAAAAAGAAAGTAGGGCGTGAGGAAGGCTTGTGTGCGAGGTGAAGGTCCAAAACCTTCCGAGAGAAAAAGAAAGAAAAGAGAGAAAATTGGACGCAGGGTTTTTGGTGTGTACCCTAGGGTTTCTACCTAGGGATCGGGAAGTGAGATTGGTGTGCCACAAGTGTCGTGAGTCCACCAAATTTTAGAAAGAGATCCATCAGCCTCTCAACCAACTGTGTAGATGATCCGGAGCATCCAAGAAGTCGGCACACATCGATCGAAGGAGTTCGATCAACATCTACCATCAAAAGGATGAAATCACGAACTAGCATTCGTGAGGAGCTGATCAGACGGGAGCTTCGTGTGGACGATCCGCAGAGGCCAGACATTTGTGTGGCTGCGACGTGACGATCAGAGCCCTCCGACGGTGATCAGATTGCGGTGATCGACTACCCGTAAAAGATGATGTGTTCTGAACAGTATTGTAAAAGGTTTACTAATTCAAATTTGAATTTCAAATTTAAATGCATGCTGTTGTATCATATTTAGATCCTAGTGTAGGATTAATTAGTATTAATTAATGAGATTAATTAATAATTCTGCTGTAAAATAGTAATTTTGAAAAAGTTTTTAAAATTACCATTTTACCCCTGCACAAAATTTTCGCTACAAATGGTATCAGAGCCAGGTTCTAGAATATGATATACATATGCATGCATAGATTAAGGTGTAATCTATAAGTTTAAATTTGAAATTCAAAATTCAAAATTCGAAATTCAAAAAAATTTAAAATTTAAAATTTGAAATTTGAAATTTGAAATTTGTTAGAAGTTTCAAATTCGAAATTCAAAATTTGAAATTTGAAATTTGGTTGAAATCTCAAATTTGAAATTTTAAATTTGAAATTTGAAATTTGAAATTTGAAATTCAAAATTCAAAATTTAAAATTCAAAGATTGGAAATTCGAAATTTAAAATTTGGTTGAAATCTCAAATTTCAAATTTAAAAATTTGAAATTTGAAATTTGAAATTCAAAATTTAAATTTTGAAATTGGTATATTTAGATATACTTGATCCAAGTAGCAAGTAATCTAATTGGGTTGGTTGCCATGGCCGTCCGGTCATAGGAGAAAAGTAGGGTTTAAAGGCCCTCTCTTCCCATTCGATGGGATCTCCTATGGCGGTAGGGGTGCCGATGCAATTATATCCCATGTCGATGAAGCAGCGAAAGGACTTAATTATAAAATTTATCATGAATGTGTTAGATTAGATCTAAAAAAAAATTTATGATTTATTTTAAGTTATTTTCTATTATGAAATGAGCAATGAGATTGCTGTTTATGAAATGTGCTGATCCGTTTATGAAATGAGTCAACACATTTGGTGAACAAAAAATAAAATCTTTCAAAATTTGAAAATTTATTTTCGAAATGCCAAACCCTGACCCATCAGCCCAAGTACTTAATTAAAAGAATTAAGTGTTGTCTAGTAGGTCTAGAATTGTGAATTAAGACCTAAGATAATTGCATAAACTTGTGGGTCAGTGGGTTAGATGAATTAGGTCCATAATTGGGTTAGACCTAAGGTTAGCTTAAAAAATGGACTAAATGGAGTAATTGATCAAATCTAATCAAAAGTTGAATTAGATTAGGTCAAGGATACTCTAGACTCAACTTCAATAGTTGTAGTTGAATGGGTCCATGTCTTTAACTAGACCAAGATGGACTTAATTCATGGCTACGCGGTGGAGCCCTATTTACTAAGTTGATCAAAATTAAAACTAATGAACCGGTTGGTGTCTAAGGTAAGTTCGACAGTTTTGACCAGTGGTTCTTAAGCGGGAGCTACTCGCATTGATTTGATCATTGACGAGTTAATGGCAAATCCCCACCACTGATCTCACTTACCTGGCTAATCTGGTAAGTTAGATTTTGATTAGATCACTTGGTGATTAGAGCTCACCCATGTCATTAGGTAAATCAGTGTGACTGATTTAGGTGCTCCTAATGCCAGCTTTAATTAAATCCTTTTTAATCTGACTTGGTGAAGTCAGTGGGAGGATTGAAATTGGCTGGATGATATCTTCTCTACTATTCTTTAATAAAATTCTCAAAATTATTAGGTCCCTAAAATGATTAAGTTATAATGATAACTAAATCATAGCCTCCCATTAAGTGAATGATAATGAGTCCATTAGTTCAATGATCATTGGAGGCCCAAAGGCCTGGTGCTCATTGGCTAATGGAATTATTATTCATAATATGATAATTTGATTGAGTCTTTCTGATGGTGGTTAGGTTGGTCGGTCAAAGTCGGGCCTGATCATTTATTGGTTCGATTCACTAAATTAAGTCATGTTAATAGTTGGACCTAACCAGATCTTTTCAGTGGAGGCCAAAGCCTACTGATTAAGTTCTGGGGCAAAATCAATTACTAGAAGTTGTTTAGAGAAACAACTGGTTAAGAACCTACCCATAGATGCACAAGGGTTGACCAACTAAAGTTGGGCTCGTGTGTAGTCTGTGTGGATTCTAGTACCCATTAAGGAATTAAAGTAATTCCTCGAATTGGAGGATGTGGCTACCAGTTCGTAAAATATTGGAAAAAACTTTAGACTAAAGTCCAAGTCTTTAGTATTAATTTATGTACTAATAGAGGTCTCGTTTTTCTTTATGCAACTATGGCCACTACCCTGTCGCTCCGGTCATTATTAGATAATGACAAGCTCATGGGACCCAATTTCGATAGCTGGTATCGAAAATTGAAAATCATCCTTGAGCATGAGCGGATCCTTTATGTAGTAACGGATCCAGCACCTGAGGAGCTAGCTCCGAACGCTAGTAAGGTGATCCGAGACACTTACTTGAAGTGGCTCAATGACCGCACCACCGTTCGATGTATTATGCTGGCAGCAATGAATGACGAGTTCAGCCGAAGGTTTGAGAATGCCCAGCCACAGGAGATGCTTCAAATGTTGAACGACTCCTTTGGCACGCCTGACGATGTTGAAAGGCACAAAACTAGTTGTGCCATTTTCAATGCTCGGATGAGGGATGGGACCTCAGTCACTGATCATGTACTGTACATGATCGAGATGATTGAGCGCCTAAGCAAATTAGGCTTTCCTCTGCATGAGCAGCTCGGTAAGGATGCGATCCTTAATTCCTTGCCCAAGTTCTTCCTCCCATTCCTTACTCATTTTCGAATGACAAAGCCTGCAGTAAACTACCACGGATTGTTGGGGTTGCTGCAGAACTTTGAGAAGGATCACCAACTCCATAAGGAGTCGGTGAATGTAGTGGGAGGGTCTTCTTCTCGTCGTCAACCCTTTGGGAAGGGGAAGAAGAACAAGAAGAAGAAAAATAAGAAGGTGCAATCTCATGCTGAGACAGTAGCACAGGGTCAGACCAAGAAGCGCAAGCACGACCAGAGCCAGGCGGAGTGCTTCTTTTGCAAGAAGCAGGGGCATTGGAAGAGGAACTGTCCTCAATACATTGCCTCCCTGGATCCGAACAGGCCAAAGAAGAAGCAAGGTAATTATATGATAACTCCTTGCAACTTTTCGATTTGTGATACTACTGCCTCGGTATTGGATATCGGAAGTCCTTATCATATTTGTAATTCGATGCAGGGTCTGCAGGTCAGTAGGAGATTTGATGAAGGCGAGAGGTTCCTGAACGTTGGAGATGGAAGCAAAGTTCCAGTTCTAGCTTTAGGAATCATGAGTCTTGTAATCAATTCTCGTAATATAATTCTGAGTGAATGTCACTATTGTCCAAGTTTTTTATTAAATATTATTTCTGTAGGCCTTTTGGCCATGTACGGTTATGATTTTTTAATAAAAAAAAATATTTACAATATCATTTTGAATGGTGTTACAATATTTGTTGGATAATTAAATAATAGAATTTACTTACTATCACAGCCTGTTAATGTGGTTCAAAAAATTTCGATAAACGCTCTAGAATAGATAATGTGTCAGAAGTCTACCTTTGGCACTGTAGGCTAGGTCATATCAATAAGAACAGGATAAACAGGTTGGCTCAAGAAGAAATTCTTGAAGTTAGTGATTGTGAATCACTTCCAACCTGTGAGTCCTGTCTTCTTGGGAAGATGACCAAGTCACCTTTTACTGGAAAAGGTGAGCGAGCCAGTGAACTCTTAGGTCTGGTACATTCTGATGTATGTGGACCCATGAGCTCAAGTGCAAGAGGTGGATTTTTCTACTTCATAACCTTCACAGACGACCTATCTAGGTATGGGTATGTCTATTTAATGAAGCATAAGTCGGAATCATTTGAAATGTTTAAACTATTCCGAAATGAGGTAGAAAAACAAACTGGGAAGTGTATTAAAACTCTTCGATCTGATCGAGGAGGTGAATACCTTTCCAATGAGTTTCTGACGTATCTAGGAGAGAATGGGATTCTCTCTCAGTGGACTCCTCTTGGAACACCACAGCATAATGGTGTGTCTGAAAGGAGAAATCGGACCCTGTTAGACATGGTTCGATCCATGATGGGGTTTGCTGGTCTGCCGATCTCCCTCTGGGGATATGCGCTCGAATCGGCTTGTTACCTTCTAAATAGAGTTTCGAGTAAGTCTGTAGCCAAAACGCCATATGAGATATGGATAGGACGTAAGCCAGTACTCTCGCACCTTAGGGTTTGGGGGTGTCCGGCTTATGTTAAACGTTTAATTACAGACAAGCTTGGACCTAGGTCTGACAAGTGTAATTTTATTGGGTACCTGTTGCCCAGCTATGCAACCCAAGAGGGGGGGTGAATTGGGTTTCAAAAAAAATTTTAAGCCCAACAGATTACTTATGAAGATCAAAATAAAGACTTTAATTCAATATTAATTACCTAAAGCAGGAATGCAAGAATATAATAAAGAAATAAAGTGAAGAGATAAAGCACACCACAAACACAAGGATTTATAGTGGTTCGGTGCTAATCTTGCACCTACATCCACTCCCCAAGATCCTACTTGAGAATTTCAATCTACTATCCTTTGTATTCAACCCGAATACAAAACGTCGAAAACTCCGACACTAGCTATCCCAAGCTAGATCACTTATTTTTCGGGTACAAGTAAACTCAAAATACTCCGATTTCAGGTTCGGATCAACCTTTTCTTGTTTTGGAAATCCTCCAAAAACAAGAACAAAAACTCACAAAGAGTTAGAAAATTTTGAGCACAGATTAATACAATAACAGCTCCTTAAATGAGCGAATATAACAATGAAAGCTTTACTCAAATGAAGAACCCCTTTTTCGAATTTTCTCAAAGTGGATGAACGCTTGAATGCTTGAGAAGAGGTTGATTATTGATTGAAGATCTCTTGAAAGCTTTGAACGATCTCTAGATCAAGGTTGAAACAATAGGCGTGAAGAATTCTCTCCTTGAAAGATCTTGCTTTTCTCTTTCACAATCTCTCTGGTATATTGTGGATCCTCTCTCTTTTTCTTTTTGGATTTTTCGTTGATCTCAGACTTTTTCGTGCAGATTTTGGATCCTTTCTTCTATTCTTCTCTCCTTTTTGATTTCACGTTTGATCCGCTATTTAATCTGAATTTCTTTCACCATTTAAAGCATTTTGTAGCATTAGAAGCAAGAGAAAACAATTTAGGTAGATAAAGAGCCGTTAGAGGATTTTTAGGAAGCATAAATGACAATTAAAATGGGCAAAAAAAATAGCCGTTGCTGACATTTTCCGTCGCAGGGGTCGACTCATGAGTCGACTCATGCTTCAGGGGTCGACTCATGAGTCGACCTCTGTTGCAAAAATCAGAGAATGCGTTTCTGGAAATTCTTGGCTCAAATTAGCAGGGGTCGACTCATGAGTCGACTCATGCCTTGTGGGTCAACTCATGAGTCGACTCACAGGTCGTGCCAAGCCAGAAAACTAGCATGCCAAGGAGAATTTTTGCGTGCCAATCAGCTCATAGTGCCATGAGTTGACTCATGAGTCGACTCATGCACTTCAAACCTTCATAACTTCAAAAATATAAGTCCAAACACAATGAAATTTTCACCAATAGATTTCAAATCATTTGTTCTACCAAATGGTACTATCAAATCAGAATTTTAGTGAAATTACGATTTTGCCCTTGAAGAGCATAAGGACTTTTTCATTTTAAAATTATTTGTATCCCTTCAATCTGCTTTGTAATCATCAAAATCAATCTAGGAGCAAACAATCTCCCCCTTTTTGATGATGACAAAACATTTGAACAAAAATATTTATGTTAATGCATTAATTTCAAAAGAATCCATTATAGGTGTATATGCTTGAAAAGAGTATGATTCTTTTGGCATGTAATATAAATGCAAAAATAGTTTGTCCATTTTCTTAAAGATTTGAAAAGGGTATTAGATCATTTTGAGTTCAAGATATATCAGAGCAAGAGAAGAGAAATAAATTTTGCAATGTATCAGAGCAAGAAAAATATTTTTTTTTTTTTTTTTTACAATGTTATCAGAAAAGATTTTATAATGTATCGGAGCAAGAAAATTTTATAATATATCAGAGAAAATTTCACACTGTATTAGAGCAAATGTCAGAGAAAATTTCACACTGTATCAGAGCAAATGTTATAATATATCAGAGAAACTTTCTCACTGTATCAGATCAAATGTTATAATTTATCAGAGAAACCTTCACACTGTATCGGATTAAATTTTATCATGTATCAGAGCAAGTTAAAAGAAATTGTAGGGTGTATCAGAGTAAAACAAATTTCTTAAGATGTATCAAGGTGAATAAAATTTCAAAAGATGTATCAGAGCAAGTTTGAATTTTGAAATATATCAGAGCATATAAAAAAAATACTTATTTGCATTGTACTTATGATTTTGCTTTTGATGGATGACTTTTTGTTTAAGTTCTGTCTGATACCAAATTTTGATACCAAATTTCTCAAAGTTTTGTTTAATCTTTCAATCCTTGTTTTTGTTTAATTTCTCCAATATTTGTTTAATTTCTCCAATATTTATTTAATTTCTCCAATATTTGTTTTAATCTTCCAATCTTTGTTTTTGTTTAAATTCTCCAATATTTGTTAATATTTGTTTTAATCTCTCCAATCTTTGTTTTTGTTTAATTTCTCCCCCTTTTTCTCATAATTTAGGGTTTTGCTTTTTGTCTAATTTTAATTTTTGTTTTTGTTTAATTTCTCTCCCTTTTTGACATCATCAAACATAGTTAACTCTTCCTTTTCTTTTTCTGAAATATTCTTTAATTTCTTCCCCTTTAGAGTTTTTCACAGATGTTTGCTCCCCCTTAATATAGCAATTATCAACAGCAAACAACAACAAGGAGAAGACAATATTTCAAGAAGAAAATATATAACCAAAATATGATCATTACAAGGAGGTAGAAATATAGGTAAAAGATGATTCCATTAATATCATAATTGTTTCAATACATAGTTCTTAAAAATAAAATTCAACCAGCTAATTGTCAATACATGGCCTCAAGGTATAGATCCTAGAACAAGATATTAACTCCTATGACCTAGTAAAGATCAAGATAAGTCAATGATCGGAGTCATCAGATATAGGGTGAGGAGATGATGAATCAGAAGTGCGTCCTCTACCCCGTCTGCCTCTGCCACGAGTAGGAGGGCGAGATGAACTGGGTGGCTGAGAATGCTGAGATGCTAGGGCTGATACCATGAGTCTGATAGAATCAAGTACGTTCAGTGCTCTGGAAATAGATTGAAGTAGAGCAGTGAACTGGGTGGTAGCATGCTCACTCGATCCTCGGATCTCTTTCCTCATTAATTCATATCCACCTTCTAGTGCTCCTCTGAGCCTGCCAGCCTCTGCAGTGAGGTCTGTGACCTCAATAGTAGACTCCTGTGGCTGAGGATGGGCCAATGCAAGGACTTGCCCTTGCAAGTGAAGAACTCTGCCAGTCAGTTTCCAGACTGTGTCCTCAAGCTGCTGTATCCTGACGGACTGATCTGAAATCATCTGAAATACAGTGGAGATGTGGGGAGTAATGGTCTGATCAGAAGAGGTAGCTCCAGGTGCAAAAGAAGTACTACTCCACTGGCTAGACAGCAAAGAAGCCACACGCTAAGATATATGCTCGATCTGATCATCAGCCAGTCTGAACTCTGAATGAGGTGCTCTGCTCTCTGGCTGATAGACTGGTGTGGGCATCCTAGTAAACTCAGAAGGGCCAGTCTCAGTATCAGGAATGAACTGGGTATCTGGTGAAGCTGCCCTGAAGTCATGTACAGGAGAAGATGGACCTTCTTCTTCTACTCTGCCTTCAGTTCTGTCTTCAGCTCTTTCCTCAACTCTCTCCTCAGTTCTTTCTTCAGAGCCCTTGATCCAACCACCAACAGTCTTTGTAATTCCCATTCGATGCAGGCTGTGTTGGTTGAAAGTGTCCACATGTGAGAGCTTGGTAGGTGTCTCCCCCTCACAGCTAACTCCAAACCTCCTAAATACTCTAGTAAGGGCCATACCATAAGGCAAGTGTGTCTTGCATCTGTTCAAAGTTTCTCTCATGGCCTCTATCATAAGTGCAGGGAGGTTTAGGGGGGTCTGAGTGATGATATGAAACATGACACATACATCTCTGCTGGAAAATAAGTCATGTCTACCACTCCTAGGAAAGAATAGCTTTGTTACCATCTGATGCAGGACCCTCATCTCAATGGACAAAATCTTTGCTTCCAATTTGTTTAAATTTTCTGAAAAAGCTTCTCTTAAGATAATTCTGATCCCTTCTTCTTTAATTGAGAGTTCCATATATGAGTATCCTTCACTAGGCAACTGAAGTATTTCTCCCAATATCCTAGAATCCAGGCAGATATCAATTTCCTTGACTGTTGAAGTCACTGACCCATTTCCATAATTTAGGTTTTGGTAGAACTCTCTAACTAGATCAACATAGGTGACTTCCTTAAGAGAGCAATAAAGTTCCCATCCTTGATTTTTGATCTTGGTAGCAAAAGTAAAGCCTTCTTTCTCAAAGAACCGAAAATCTATATTTTTCCCGATTTCTACTTTTCTATCAGAAAGAGGATTTACACTGGGGCTTATGGAGGATTGAGAGAGACCTTGAGCAGGTACTGAAACTGAAGTGGGAGCAGTTGAAAACTGAGCATGCCTTTTCTTTTGGACAAAATCTTCAGGCTCACGGATTGATTTCCTTCTTTGAGGAAGCTTCATCTTTGGAGCTATATCCAATAAAGTAGCAGACAAGAAGACTTGAATTGAGAGGAGGAGGGATCACAAGAGAGTAAAGAGGAATTTTAGTGGAGAAAGGAAGTGGATTTTGGAAGTTCGGTGAAGTGCTAGAGCACGTTCAAACCACGCCAAGCAAAGCGAGAAAGCACAGAAAATCTTTTTGAAGGAGGCAATTTTTGGTGGAGAGTAGGAGGGAGAATTGCCTCAGAATTGATCCTTGGATTTGGAGCAAGAAGAGTTGGAGAAGATAGCTTTTGGAAGAAGAACGATGGGAAGATGAGTCGTCTCACAAACAGTAACCCTTATAAAAACAATGAATCCGTTGAAAGTTGGTGGGATTTACAAGTTTGCCATTGAGTCGACTCATGGGGGTCGACTCATGAAGTTCAGAAATTCAGAAAAAATAGAAATAAATTCCAGAAAAATTCGAAATTTTGGGAGAAGGAATTTTGCTCAATGATAAGTTTTTAGAGTGATAAATCTGAACTTTTGGGACCAGGATGGATGTTGAAAATTGAGCTCTAATCAATTCTTTGAAAATTGAGAAATTTTAGGTATATGGATCTAGAATTCCTAGATTTCTCTTAATTTCACAGAATCTATCCTCACTAAGGGCCTTTGTAAAGATATCGGCTAATTGATTTTCAGTGCAAACATATTCAAGAATTATATTTTTGTTTTGAACATGTTCTCTTATGAAATGATGTCTTATTTCAATATGTTTAGATCTTGAGTGTTGAATTGGATTTTTAGATAGATTTATGGCACTTGTATTATCACATTTTATAGGTGTTTCATTAAGTTTGATTCCAAAATCTTCGAGTTATTGCTTAATCCACAAGATTTGAGCACAACAACTTCCGGCTGCAATGTATTCGGCCTCAGCCGTAGACAGTGCCACCGAATTTTGTTTCTTGCTAAACCATGAGATTAGGTTTACTCCAAGAAATTGGCAAGTTCCACTTGTGCTTTTTCTATCTAATTTACATCCAGCAAAATCAGCATCAGAATATCCTAACAAATTAATTTGTGAGTCCTTAGAGTACCATAACCCTATAGTTTGTGTACCATTTAAGTATCTAAGGATTCTTTTAACAGCATTCAAATGAGATTCCTTAGGATTAGATTGATATCTTACACATAAGCAAACACTAAACATGATATCAGGCCTACTTGCAGTTAAATACAATAATGAACCAATTATACCTCTGTAGTATTTTAAGTCTACGCTTTTACCTTCATCATCCTTGTCAAGCTTACTTGAGGGACTCATTGGTGTGCCAATTGGTTTGCAGTTCTCCATTCCAAATCTTTTGAGTAGTTCCTTGGTGTACTTGCTTTGGGTGATGGAGATTCCCTCTTTTGATTGTTTGATTTGGAGTTCGAGGAAGAAGGTGAGTTCTCCCATCATGCTCATTTCGAACTCTCCCTGCATAAGCTTAGCAAAGTCTTGACAAAGGGATTTATTAGTAGACCCAAAAATTATGTCATCAACATAAATTTGTATAATTAGCATATCATTTTGGTTTCTTTTAATAAATAGGGTTGTATCTACATTGCCTCTTGAGAAACCATTATTTAGTAGAAATTTGCTTAGCCTTTCATACCATGCTCTAGGTGCTTGTTTTAGACCATATAAAGCTTTATTTAATCTAAAGACATGATTGGGAAAAGCATGATTTTCAAATCCAGGGGGTTGTTCTACATATACTTCTTCAGAGATATATCCATTTAAAAATGCACTTTTAACATCCATTTGAAATAACTTGAAATTCATAAAGCAAGCATATGCAAGTAGAAGTCTAATAGCTTCTAATGACATGTACACGACCAGATGTGGCATACTCACTAGGGATAGTGAGTAGATACCAATCTGATCCAGGAGAGAATCACTGGAAGGTTGTTAAAACCATCCTGAAGTATTTAAGAAATACTAAAGACCAGTGGCTTATATATGGTGAATCGAACTTGAGACTTATAGGGTTTACAGACTCTAGTTTTCAGTCTGATCGCAATGATAGCAAGAGTGTGTTAGGATTTATTTTTACCCTTAATGGTGGGGCTGTCTGCTGGAAGAGTTCCAAGCAGCACACTGTGGCTGATTCAGTATGCGAGGCAGAGTATATTGCTGCATCAGATGCTGCCAAAGAAGTGGTGTGGCTGAGGAAATTCATCATCGAGCTCGGAGTAGCACCCTCCCTTGTTGGTCCAGTTCTGCTCTACTGCGACAGCTCTGGAGCCATTGCTCAGGCGAAGGAACCAAAGGCACACCAGCGGACGAAGCATATTCTGCGCCGCTACCATCTCATCTGGAAGATCGTGGATCGAGGTGACGTCGACCTTCAGAAGATCGATGGGAAGGAGAACCTGGCCGACCCATTCACTAAAGCCATTGCGGTGAAGGAGTTCAACGACTACAAGTCGAAGATGGGTATTAGATACTGCACCGATTGACTTTAGGCCAAGTGGGAGATTGTTGAGAATAGTGTCCCAAAGCCAATCGTCAGCCTGTTGACGGTTGTGCTCCTTTTGTATTAGTACATGAATTATAAATAAATAAAAGTTATTTTGGTATTTTTCATCACAAATGTTTCATCTTCTAATGAACTCTTGTGTTGTGGTGAAGTCCTTAGGACTATTTAGACTCGACAAAGGAGGATTTGTCGCTTAGTCCTTAAACATGTTCGCGACCAAATGATACGTTGTTACCAAGGACGACAATGTTTATCGAGCATAGATCGTTGTGTGCCATATGGATTGGTTGTCCTCATAACCAAAGAGTGTGGAGACACTGGTATGGCATACAGGTGAGATGTAATGGTACATCTGCACTGAACGTGACCAACTCAAGAGCTATTTCTGCTGTCAAGATTTGCTCCGATGGGATATGGGTATAAATGTCCCTCAGACCTGAGACCGTCACGGTGACTTGCAAGCAACTCACTGCACTTAGGCACTGGACTACCTGAATTTCTAATTCAGTGACGGAAGGCTGCTGGGTGTAGTCAAGTACTTGACTTGTCGGTGCGTGTGTCAAGATGGGATTGACCACTCCAGTTTAGGAGCTGTGTACAGTCGTGTTTTAATTTAGCAAAATCTTGATCAGGGTAGTCCTAGTGAGGAGTCACAGGACTAATTGAGTTGAGCACGATTCGGATGATCTCATCAGGGTTGACAATTTAACCCTGAGTCGTCCTAAACATAGGGGTCAAAAGGGATGAATTATACAGTAACCATATTCACGTAAGTTCTGAATATTACGATTGTGATTATTCGATCTATCCGGTCGTCGGGTACCATTGCTAGATGGTCACTTCGATTAGTACAGGAATTGGTTCCTGTGCTATCGGCTTAGGTTCGAACCTGCGGGGTCACACACATTAGAGGTTCTTTTCTGATCTGATGGCTGATTATGAGTCTTATCTGTCTGAGACTCTATGATTGAGAATTAGGATTCTCTGATCATGAGTTCCACACATTTTGGGTACCGGGGTCAAAAATTTGAATTTCAAATTTTGAATTTGAAATTTGAATTCTTTGATCAAGGTTTCATATCGATGGTCTCTGATGCCTGATTGCCCATCGGATTTGGACTCAATATTTATGAGAGGTTTAATTAGTGATTTGATCGCTAATTAACTCAATTTGATTGAGTTATTATTTTTGGATCAAGTCCAATTGAATTGGATTCAGTTTGGATTGACCCGATTAGGTTAAATGTTGACCTAATCGCTAAGGTGGTTTAGTCTCTGATTTGATCAGGAGTTAGACTTAGTTAATTTTTGATTTAATTAGGATTTTATTGAGCCTAATTAAGTCTAATTATATTAGATTTAATCTATTCTAATTGTGCTTAACCTATTTAGATTAGGTTAGCTCAATTTGAATCAAACCACCTTGTTTTAAATTTCCTGCGACACCCAACTTTCTTGCACCCATTTGAATTCACGAGAAGAAACTTCTCATGAAATTTTTCTCACGCAAAACCTTTTCCCACGCCCTCATTTGTGCGCCATATGGATGGATAAAATAATTAGTTAGCCATTCAAATTCAAAGCATGTTTGAATTTGAATGGATAACTTATCACTTGCCCCTTCATCCTTATCCATTTTGTGCGCCACATTACTTACACGAGAAAAGATTTCTCATGAAATATTTTCCATGCACAAAGAGCCACGCCCCTTCTCTTCTCACGCCCAAAAGGATAGGGATAAGTTGGTTTTCGTTTGAATTCAAATTTGATTTGAATTCAAATGTGTAACCACTTGTCTTTATCCTCTCATGCGGATAAGACACGTTCGACGTTGTTTTAAAAATGGAAGAAAGGTGGGGCATGCGCAGAAAAATTAAGAGAAAGAAAGTGGGGTGTGAGGAAGGCTTGTGTGCAAGGTGAAGGTCCAAAACTTTCCGAGAGAAAAAGAAAGAAAAGAGAGAAAATTGGGCGCAGGGTTTTTGGTGTGTACCCTAGGGTTTCTACCTAGGGATCGAGAAGTGAGATTGGTGTGCTACGAGTGTCGTGAATCCACCAAATTTTAGGGAGAGATCCATCAGCCTCTCAAGCAACTGTGCAGATGATCCGGAGCATCCAAAAAGTTGGCACACATCGATCGAAGGAGTTCGATCAACATCTGCCATCAAAAGGATGAAATCACGAACTAGTATTCGTGAGGAGCTGATCAGACGGGAGCTTCGTGTGGATGATCCACAGAGGTCAGATATTTGTGTGGCTGTGATGTGACGATCAGAGCCCTCCGACGGTGGTCAGATTGCGGTGATCGACTACCCGCAAAAGGTGATGTGTTCTGAACACAGTACTGTAAAAGGTTTACTGATTCAAATTTGAATTTCAAATTTAAATGCATGCTATTGTATCATATTTAGATCCTAGTGTAGGATTAATTAGTATTAATTAATGAGATTAATTAATAATTTCGCTGTAAAATAGTAATTTTGAAAAAATTTTTAAAATTATCATTTTGTCCCTGCACAAAATTTTCGCTACAAATGTATCATGGATATTATGAATAATATGATATTATGGATAATATATATTGGTGTTTCATATTATTTATTTTATTTTTATTTTATATCTTGGTGCCATATATTGTTTGTTTTATTTGTTATCGATATTTTATTTTTGGCATAATATTTTTTTTACAAATATGGATAGCATTGGCAACAATTCTGAGAATACTGTTTCTAGTGGAGATGAGATAGTTGGTGATATTGACTATTATATATTTATGACTACCAATGCTAGTGCGGCTGCTGAATATTATACAAAATATATTGACAAGAAGCTTCGTAGGACCTCTCATCAAACTGGATCTATGTTTGTAGTACATATTCTATAAAATAATCTAGATAAATGTTGCAGTAATTTAGAATGGAAAAACACATACTTATTGATATGTACAAAGAATTATAAGTCACATACGGTTTGAAAGCTTCCAGCAAGAAGTATTCCTGTTAAGGGGTTTGTAGCAATATTTTTGATAATTCTAGGATAGATTTGGAAATAGGATGGTTCAAAAAATATTTTAACATTCTGAAGAAATAATTAGTAAATATTTTACTCATGTATTAAATATTTATCTTGAAAATGATGAAACATTATTAACTCAATTAATAGAAAGTTCAAGAATATTTCAAGTAAAGTCTATGATGACAATCGTTGGTGGTCTTATTTTAAAGACTGTATTGAAGCAATTGATGGTACTTGTTGGTGCAAGATATCGGCCGGTGCTAGAGAAGGTGGAGATGGCTGAGATCGATATGCCTGAAAGAAAAACCTGCAAGACAAAGTCCCGACCGAAGGCGGCTCCAATGGGGACCCTCCGACGCTCAAGTCAGTATCTCGTTCCACAGAGGAAGGAGCATAACAGGCAAAATAATAGTTTACCTTAGGGTCTCCTTTTTTGCCTCCCCTTATAACTAGAGCCCAGAGGTTGTTAGGTTCCAGTCCATAGGCTGCCAGGCTAGGCCTCCTGCCGCCTGTTTGTCGCTTAGGTTGTTAGTCGTGAGCACCTGCCATAATGCATGGCCACGTACTAGTGGCTCAACAGGATATTCTGTCTACCACGTTTCGAAAGTTTGTTGGGATTCCTTAGGGGATCCTGTCCGCCACGGTCAGAGAGTTTGTTGGGATTCCATCAGATCGTGTGTAGGTGATCCGCACATCTAGATCGTCGAGATGAGTCCAAGGTTGTGTCGGTGGTGTCAGGTGGGCTATCAAGGGTGGTCCACAGGCATTCTTCCAGAAAGGTGGACACATTCTTCCAGAAAGGTGGACACAAGGTGCGGGATCTAGTTGCCACCAAGGACTGCTCGGCAAGAATTTTCAGCTCAGGAAGGGACGCTTCATCGATCTGTGCTTTGGCAGGCATCCTTGGGGATCAAGTTACGATGGATCAGGTGCCTGACTTGCCATGAATCTATTGAGGATCCATCAAGTTCTGTCGATGGATCCTCGATGTTCGCCTCCTCCCAGACCTGACCATCTGGGAGTCAGGCATGGGCATAGAGGCTAACCAAAAGTCGGGGCTGGTTCTAGGCTCTTCGGAATTGGGCTTGGCCATCCTGGGCCTTGAGCCTCTTCACATCCATAGGCCATACAGATTTTCCGCCAACACATGCCCCCTACTCTTGAGTTTTAGCTATGGTCGGACGATGGGAGTATTGCCTAGTCTCGGCACCGAGGATGTGGAGAGTCCGATGCAGGGGGCATACAGCTTCAGGGGTGGATATGCGAGGCCTTGGTAGGCAGTTGTGACTGAACATGGAGCTTCAATTTTAAATTTCGATGAGCGTATTTCCTGGCTGGGTGTATTAATTTTGGATGACTAATGGGAGGAAGGCAATTGATAAGGAGGAGCCACGTGTAGGCTGTCTGTTCGTGGGCCATGATTCGTGATCTTCTGGATTCATCTTTTCTTAGCTATAAAAGGGGGTGCCAGCTTTCCTACCTTTTTACACTATTTAGCGATATTCCTTTTCCTTCTAGCTTTTCCTTTCGGTGCCTTTTGATTCACCATCACATCGAGTTCGCTCTGCTGAGGATTTTTCTTCTCGACGGTATTCTTAAGAGCCGCCTAAGAGTCACTCTTGTTGTTTTCTCCTTCCTTTCAGGCGGGTCTTCCTTTGCTGCCCTCTTTTGCTTCTTTGGTCGAGGTATATTTAGACCTTTTTCACTTCTCTAGATTTTGTCCTTCTCGATTTCTTTAATGGTGGGGTTCGCTGGTTCGGTCGGAGAATGGTCCACCTCTTTAGGAGTAGTTTTTGAGAATCTTGTTAAAAAATGTAGGGGTTTTGAGGTCGATTGGCTTCTGGGCCCGATAATTTTGATTCTGTGCTAGGGCTAGAGGATCTAAATCAAAATTTGGGCCTCATATAGAGTTCAATCGGAGTTTGATCTGGAGCTTTTTGGAACTATGGGTAGGGCAAACAATCTACCATTCGGTCGATTGGTTGTGTACGAGGAGATGTTAAATGTCAGCTTTCGGCTTCCTATCTCTTCCTTCATCCTTGGCCTTTTTTGCTTTTATCGTATCTTTTTCTGCATCCTTGTTCCAAATTCTTTTCGCTTTATCACCAGATTTTTGGTCGCTTATGCTTTGACGAATGCACGGCCATCCATCTTCCTTTTTCGAACTTTCTTCACCATCAAGAGACACCTGCATGTCAGGGACTAGTGGTACCTTTCAACCCAGAGGGGTGTGCCTCCTTTAATTAAAAGCACCCCCACCTCTGTTCATGCATGGAAGAAATGTTTTCTTTTTATTTCTCAATTGTAGCTCGATAGTTGGGATTTGCTGAACTGGGGTTAATTGGGGGATTCGGCTGGCAACATCCTAAGACTGGAGGTCGAGGAAGAAGGTTACTTTAAAATACTTAAGGACTTCAAGGTTCCCCCCTTAGGAAAGCTGCTGTTCGAGGAGGCCCTGGTAAACACAGGACTTAGTCTAGTCGTCTCCAAAGGTGAATAAGAAATAGTGGTCTTTTCTTCGTTTTCTCATCACACTTCTAACCCTTACTATATTATTGCAGACATGAAGCCCGACGTCTTAGCGAGGCTAAAGAAGAATGCTCCCAAAAGAAGGACAGCTTTGGCCACTGAGGATCCCTCGAAGAAAGCGAGGGCGGCCATCGAACCTAGTCGATGAGGGAGACCTGCAGGGCGATTTCTAGTTAAAGATACCGTCGAGGGTGCGACTCTTGATCGATCGAGCACGTCTTGCCTGGATAAGGTTCCTATGACCCCTCCTCCGAGTTTTCCTTATATGGCAACTTTCTTCCTTACACAGGGGGAGGAGAGACCTCCATCCCCGACGATCAGGCTCGTCAGACTGGCCACCATGGAAGGATTGGCTGATGGTGGGGTTCAATCATCCAGTGCTCCCAAGGGTACTGCTTTCGATGATTGGAAGCTTGTTCGGGGTCTGATGGAGGGGATACTTATTCTTTTAGAGGAAGGAAGATTTAGGAGGCAAAGCTTTGTCAGCCTATGGAAGCGCATCGTGACTTCTCTCCATGAGATACTATGATGATGCTTTAATTTTCTTATTCTTCTCTCCTCCTCTTTCTTACATAATTTTTGGACAGATGTTTCATCTTCTTGTCGAGCTATCGAATCGTGTGAGCAAAACAGAACAAGTTCACACCCGAGCAGAGGCGGCGGAGGCAGAAGTTAGGAGCCTAAGAGAGTCATTGGGTAGATCAGACTCTGCTCTTACTTGCAAAGAAGAAGAGCTACAAAAGGCTGAATCGTGGGCCATCAAGGTGGAGGAAAAGGCAAGAGTTGCTACGGAGGTCTTAATAAGAAAGACAGAGACCTCTGAGCAAGAATTGCGGAAGGAGATGGCCTCGAGGATAATTAAGGTCAAGAAGAAAGCCGATGAGCACGTCGCAAAAGCTAGATGTTTGGCGATAGAAGCATTTGAAACCTCCGACGAATTTAAGGACATGAAGGTCGCCTTCGGGCAAACATCCTTTAATGTTGGTTGGAAGGTGGGATTCGAGGAAGGCCGATGTTTGGTTATCACTCAACTATCTGCAGCAGATCTCTTCTTTTTGGATGGGATGAGGAAGGAGTAGCACTAGAGCCTGTTCCTCCTGAACTCGGGATCGTGCTAGGATGGTCGGGAGGAGAGCAGATGGTTGTTGAGGTTTCTTCATCCCCTACCATTGATGCCATCACCCCAACTGCCCCAGTGACGGCACCTATAGGCCCATCGGAAGCCGTTCCGAGTTCGATAGCTCCTTCTAGCAAGGTCGACAATGTGAATCCCTTATAAATTTGCTTTGCCTTTTGCCCTTTTTTATGTAAAAAAAACTTTCATTAATGAAATGAGCTCTTGCATTTTTTTGAAATCATGCCGCTCTTTACATATTCATATAGTCTCGATGAGTCACCAATAGGAGTAGCCTTTCCATCCTTGATGCCGAGCCCTTGTCGGTGCCTATTGTAGTGTCATTCAAGGCCAGCATCGGCGAACTGGAGAGGAAGGTAAGAGCATGGAGAAAAGGGGCTCTTAGTTGGAAGAGGGAGCTTATCGAAGTCTGGGAGGTGCTCAGGAAGGCTTCAGCAGAAGTCGAGCATAGTCAGGCAGCTATTTGGTCAAGGGACAAAGCTCATGCCGAGGAAAGGAACAAATTGGCTGTCAAGTGTAAGAGATTATCAAAGATCATCGAGGAGGCAAGATGGGATGCAACCTCTAGGGTCCTCTGCTATAGTTGTCAGCTCCAATTGGATCAAAGAGGATTTCAACATGGGAGTCATCGAAAGTAGCCAGAGAGGATAAGTGGGAGTCAGCTGTACATATCGTGCAGCTCAAATGCGAGTTGTGTGATGCCAGGGAGAGATCTTGAGCCTTGAGCGAGCCTCGAAGAGGGCTGAGCCCGATACGTGGGTGGAGCCTGATAATGCGGCAGCTCCGATATTCATGCCATAGGGGGATCATCCTGCAATAAAGATTTTTGGCCATGATTGGGCCTTGGCTAAGGGTTGATCATCAATAAATTTTAGTCGAGCCCTTGTTGAGAGGAAATTTGCTTGTTTCGATGAGACCTCGAGCTAGTAGAGAGCTCGGTGATTCTTCTTTTGGAGGTTCTGATGATGGGATCCAGCGCATGTTTGATTATGGCTTTGAGACGGACTTCATGAGGTACTAGAATTGAGTCAAAATGTTATTCTCCGAGCTCGACCTCTCTGACCTTCCAAGAGACAACCCTTAGCTTGCGACGTCCTGCAGTCTTTCGAGTGAGATGGCGACCTAAGAGGTCATCTCAGAAATATTCCGACAAATAATCGGGGTGGAGCTGATCCTCCCATAGTTATTTGCATGCTCTTTTTCTTCTTATACAGTGATTGTGTCGATACCAAGCTTCTGCGCTTGAGCAGCTTTGAGAAAACAGTCTCTGACAAATGAGCAGTCTTCAAGGTCCCTCTGGATTCATGGTCCCATGCAATCATTATGGACAACTAGGTGCTTTTGGAAAATGGTGCTTCAAAAGCCTTTATAAAGCGATGGGCCCATTAATTATTGCTTCAAGTATTAGATACAGAGGTTGTCGCTCCCCCAAAAGGAATCGAATTGAGGGAACGCCCCTCACTAACGGATAGCCGTTGCGGAAATGAGCTGGCTCATAAAGAGTCGCTCTGAAATAACTTTTTTGGGACTGCAAAGGATGCATTGCTCATCGCCAGGTGGATCATCGAGGTCTTTTTGATGATTGGGTTCTCGAGAATCAGAGTCTATATAAGGAAATTGATGGCTTTCAGGCATTATCATCCATACCTTTTTGAAGCATTTGTGATTCTCTGCCACCTTAACCATAATGAGGCCCTCCAAGAGAGAAGTGAAGTTGGCCATTAAGGAGAAGCAGCTTACAGCGAAGAGGGGGGCTGTCCTGCTTGAAAGGACGAGAAAAAGAGGATCAAGACAGTCCTTTGACACTAGCTCTCGGTACGTTGTCTCCCATTCCTGCCCCCCAACCTTGTCAGATGCAACCCGAATAAGCTCCAACCGGGAGGGAGCGATTGCAGCTTGTAGGAGAGGTTCACACCCCGGGTGACTCCTTGTGGATTCCGACGGTCATTCGGGATCAATGTGTCAAGAAATTTCGGGCCTCGACCATGTTTGAGGAGGAGGTCACCGATGTCACCATGGCTGCTTTTGTCCAGGGCTTTGAGGATTGCAAAGTCCAACTTTGGAAGATAATGCTGCAGCTGGACCTTCATTATCTCCAGCTGAACAATAGTGATGAGTTGTTCAACTCTTCTTTTGATGAGGAGTGAATCCTCAGTTTTGTACTTGCCTTCTTTCTTCCCTCCTCTTTCTTCTTCTTCTCTCTTTTTTTTTGTTATAAGAACCATCGTCTTCAATAAGAAAGGCAAGTTTTTTTTTAATGTATATTCCTTGTCTGTGTCTGAATTTTTGCTTTTGATCGATTGAACGCCATCTGACATAAGGTCAAGACTGACCTTGTGAGGCCAATTAGGGGTCAGACCGTCAATGATTGTCAATAGGGACTGACCCAAGGTTGCACCGAACAGAGGTCATCTAGTATAGGGTCGATGAAAAACCATCAGGCTGACGCTGCTCGCCACCTTTATGCTGACTATCCGAGGTCCCACTGACCATTCACAACATGGCTCTCAGCACGCAATCCAACATAGTCAGATGAGGATGGGTGGAAAGTCAAAATGGTTTCACCCCAGGTGACTAACTCGCTGTTAGCCCGTGAAAGAATTTTTGTCTAGTTGAACAAGTGAGCTCGTGGGTCAACTGTGAAAGCCTCTGAGACTCGGCTAACAGCGTTCCTATTATTCAGTGAGTTATATTCTGATCATGTGATGGCTATGTACTCATCAATCGAAAGTTGCCGATGATAAGTCAAGAGCAACGTGGAGCTATAGCATGCTATGCTTTAGCATGTCATGACCCCAAACGAAACTTCCTCGATATGTGCCCCCTACTCTAGAATCTAAGCTTGGGTCAGGCGGAGGGAGCAGTCCTGCCTGTATTGACAAGGAATGCGAAAGGACGGTGTACTCATAGCACATGCACATGATTTTTAGGATGCATCTATGCTTCTATGCCTATATTAAATGTGATCTATCACTGCAGTCTGGCGGAAGAAAATGAAGCGATGCAGCTTTTTCACTGGTGTCTGAATTAAATGCACACCAGGCAGGGGTGGTGCCTATGGCCAATCTCCATTTGACATTTTTTGGGCATAAATAGGACCTGCTCCTCTTTTTATAGAGGGAACTTCTTCCCACTCTATCTACCAACTCACTAGAACCCATCCCAAATCCATCCTCTCTGATTTTGAATGAGAGTTCACCTTCCAGTAGCCATACCATGGCGGAACAGCCTCCTAAGAAAAAATAGAAGCTGTGTTTTTGATCAGAGCCATCGGGACTCACCTCGTGGGCTTCAGCTTGGCTTGGGAGGTTTTAAAAATAGCCATCATACTTTGTGGCAGCAAGGATCCACTGCTTCAGAGGTCTCCTTAGCCACAATACCTGGGATGGGTGTGGCTTCAGAGGCTCCATTGAGGATATGCTTCTGAGAGGGATGGATACCGCACCGCATCTCCGATTGCGGTGGAAGCCACAGCCTTCGCCTTCGGGAGGCAGCCTCTGTATGGCTCTCAATGGCCTGTTGAGGTGATTTGGACATATCCTCCACCTACCGACACCGACTTTCCATCGGACTCCTGACTGGATTAGGACTCCATATCAGGGCAGTGGTGGATAGTGGTTGTATTAAACAGTCGGATGTGAGAGCACCTCTTTCTCCCTCTCATGCTTCTACTAGATGACCGACCTATCCCTCGTGCTCCTGCCTTGGTAGAGGCGACAGGTAGCCAGCATCCTTCAGTGGGAGAATATGGGGATCTCGTCTGGGGAGCATCGAGAGGCTCCCCTCGGCATCCGAGGCTGTGGTTTCTTCCAAGATGAACGCTCGGGATGTCGAGGTCAAGTTGGGGAAAGAGCCTTCTGGCCTAACTCTGATGGTTAATGGGTTCTGAATCCAGAGAAGCACTCCCATGATCTTCGAATCGTCCATATCCAAGTATGGAAGATTTTCTTAGGCAAAGTATTGTGTTCATTCCATCATGTATCACTGCTTCATTATCATTCATGTAATACTTCATGTATTGTCTTTATGAAAACTTATCTTCGATTGAAAAAACAAAATTTTCCTTATATTTTGGTGTGCTCGATCGACTAAGGATCGTTAATTCAAATAGGGTCCATAGGTTAGGCATCTGTAATCTGTGTTGAGGATTGATCATAGGGTGCATCGGTCAATGGCCATCCCATGTTGAGACTGACGATCGGTCACACCAACTGGAAGCTAAACAAATGGCTCCTTCAACGTTGGACCATTCAAAAGCCATTGATTATTAAAGCTGATCAAAAGCTCCTTCAAACATTAGACCAATCAAAGGTCGATGATTGTTAAAATTGATCAAAGGCTCTTTCAAACGTGGGACTGATCAAAGGTCATTGGTTGTTAAAGTCAATCAAAGGTTCCTTCAAACATTAGGCCAATCAAAGGCTATTGGTTGTTGAAGCCGATCAAAAGCTCCTTCAAACATTGGGCCGATCAAAGGCCATTAGTTGTTATAGCCGATCAAAGACTCTTTCAAATGTTGGGCTGATTAAAGACCGTTGGTTGTTAAAGCCGATCAAAGGCTCCTTCAAATATTGGGCTGATCAAAGGCTATAGGTGACAAGTAGCTGAAAACAAAAAGGGCAAGGCAAATAGTAAGAATTCTATTAAAAATAATAGAAGTAACGCTGTACATTATTAATCGTATATTCGAAGATTTTCTGAATTCCATGGCTAGAGAAATAGAGCTTTGTCTAACTGTTTTAGGTGGTAGGTTTTTGGCTTGATAATTTCATCCACCTAGTAGGGACCTTCCCAGTTCAGTGCTAGCTTGCCCCGCTTGCTTGGCTAAAAAACTTCCACTCGCGTAGGACCAGATCACCAACCTTGAAGCACTTGCTTTTGACCTGAGAGTTATAATAACGGGCCACCCGATGTTGGTAAGCAACCATTCTTGCGTGAGCCCTTTCTTGGGCTTTCTCCAGCAAATCCAAGTCTACACGGAGTCTTTCCACATTAGTCTGCTCATCATAATTTTTGACTTGCGTTGATGAAACTCCGACCTCAATGGGGATCACTGCTTCAACCCCAAAGATGAGGCTAAAAGGGGTTTTTTTGATTGGGATCCTGGGTGTCATCCGATATGCTCAGAGAGCATGGTAGAGTTCGTCGACCCATGCTCCTTTAGCTCTATCCAGCCTTCATTTTAGACCTTACAGTATGGTCTGATTGGTTACCTTTGCCTCTCCATTCACTTGAGGGTGTGCCACAGTGGTAAAATGATGTGAGATTCCATATTCCTCACAGAGTTGATCCAGCCTCAACCCTACGAACTAGCATCCGTTTTCGGTTATCAATATTCAAAAAAGTTCAAAATGGTATATTATGCTCTTTCAGATAAAATCCACAACTTTTGCCTCAGTGATGCAGGCCAATGGTTCCACCTCTATCCACTTGGTGAGGTAGTCTACCGCAACAAATAAGAATTTTCTTTAGCCTAACGATAGGGGAAATGGACCGAAGATGTCCATTCCCCACTATACAAATGACCAAGGCACACATATGGGTGTGATCGGGATGGCTGACAAATGCTGTATGTTAAAATATCATTTGCACCAATCACATCGCACAACTAGATTTTGGGTGCCCCGCTGCATGGTCAGTTAGTAATAATCTTGTCGGAGGAGCTTGTAAGCTAACATTCTCTTTCCGACATGACTTCCACACATGCCTTCATGCACCTTCTTTAGGGCGTGTTCAGCCTTAGTCAACTGTAGACATTTTAAGAATGGTAGGAAAAATGATCTCCTGTTGAGTTTTCCCTCATAAAGCAGATACCGGGGTGACTGGTTCCTTTTACGTGCTTTCTTTCGATCGATTGGTAAAGTCTCCTTTGAGATAGCTGATCAGAGGGTCCATTCAGCAGGATTCTTCTTCTACCTGCATCACCATAGCAGGCTCCTCTATGTACGGCAAGCTCATTACCTCAAAAAAGATGTCTCGCTGCAACTCCGACAGTGCTAACGTTGCCAGCTTAGACAACAGGTCCGTGCAAGGTTTTTTCGATCTGAAAATCTACTGAATCTCGAAGTCTGCAAATTGGGAGACCAAATCTCTAATCTTCTGGAAGTACTTCACCATATTTTTTTCGCGAGCTTCAAATTAGCTTTGGATGTGGTCGACAACTAATTGAGAATCACTGCGGGCTCTCAGTCCTCGAATCCCCAGCTCCCTGACGATCCTGAGATTAGCAGTTAGAGTTTCATATTCTGTCTCATTGTTGGTTGCTAGGAACTCGAAGCGAAAGGTGTATTCGGTGACCTTTCCATCCGAGCCTGAGAGAATCAACTTCGCTCCCTATCCCACGAAGTTGGATGACCCATCGACAAACAGCTCCCAGGCACCTGAGCCAAACCCAAGTTGGCGCTCGCGGGTCTGTTCCCCGAGTTTCAGACTTATTTGGGATGGTGCATTTCACTACAAAGTTGGCTAAAATCTGAGCCTTGATCGAGGGTTGGGGTCGAAATTGAATATCAAACTCGAAGGGCTCTATTGCCCATTTTGCGAGCCATCTTGATGCGTTAGGGTGATGGAAGATACTCCTCAAGGGTTGGTCTATCAAGAGTATGATTGAATGGGCTTGGAAGTATGGGCAGAGTTTTCAGATAGCGATAAGGAGACTGTAGGCCAGCTTTTCGAGTCTCGAGTCTCGAGTATCGGGTCTCCACAACCCTTAAAGTCTGGCTGACATAATATATCGGCCTTTGGACCTTATCCCGCTTTTGGACCAGCACTGCGCTCATTGTTGCAAAAGAGACGGATAAATACAAAAATAATTCTTCATTAAGATCAGGCTTACTGAGTAATGGAGCAAAACTGAGGTAATTCTTTAAGTCAGCGAAGGCATTCTGACACTCGTCCATCCACTGGAAGTCCTTCGACTATCTCAGGATCTGGTAGAAGGGCAGGCAGCATTCAGCGGACCTTGAAACAAAACGATTCAAGATAGCAATCCTCCCTGCTAGACTTTGTACCTTTTTAACTCTTTTTGGAGGAACCATCTCTTGCACAGTCCTAATTTTTTTTGGGTTGGCTTCAATCTTTGATTAGAGAACATAAATCTCAGGAACTTGCCCACAGTTACCCCAAAAGCACACTTCGTAGGATTGAGTTTCATCTGATACTTTCGGAGGGTAGTAAAGGTCTCTCTGAGATCTTTAATGTGTGCTTCAGTGGATTTGCTCTTGACAAGCATGTCATCCATATATACTTCTATATTCCACCCAATTTGGTTCTTGAATATTTTATTCACTAGGCGCTGATAAGTCGCACATGTATTTTTTAGGTCAAAGAACATAATTCTGTAACAGAAAAGTTTCTTGTCAGTAATGAAAGCTATTTTTTCCTCATCCTCCGATGCCATCCAGATTTGATTGTAATCGAAAAAGGCATCGATGAAGGTGAGGAGCTCATACTCCAACGTGGCGTCGACCAACTGATCAATTCTTGGTAAGAGATAGCTATCTTTCAGGTAGGCCTTGTTTAGATTAATAAAGTCGATATAAAAGTGTCATATCCTATTTGCCTTTTTCACCAACACCACATTTGCGATCCACTCGAGGTAAATCGTTTCTTTAATGAAGCCCGCTTACAGCAATTTATCTACTTCCTCGATGATTGTCTTTTGCCTCTCGGGGGCAAAATTATGCTTTTTCTACTTAAATGGACGATGCCGCAGGTCGACATTAAGTTGGTGCACCATCACTGAGGGATCAATATCCGGCATATCTGCTGGTGTCCAGGCAAAAATATTTGCATTCTCCTGTAAAAAAGAAACTAACCAAGATCTCAATACCTGGTTGAGGCTGGATCTGATCCGAACGGTGTGCTCTGGGTTTTCGTCCACCAAAGGAATGGATATGAGGTCCTTGATCGATGTCCCATGCTCCTCAGTTAACTCATCACGAGTGTCTAATCCTTCAGTGGGGTAGGACTCGACGGGTTCGCCTCCTCGGAGGGCAATATCGTAGCAATGACCTATCAGATCTTGGTCCCCACAGACTTTTCCGACTCCCTCCATCATTAGAAATTTTATCTTCAGATAATACATGGATACAATGGCTCAGAGCATATTGAGGCTTGGTCGCTCAAGAATCGCATTGTATGCCGAAGGTGCTTAAACGACCAAAAAATCAATCGGGATGATGGATTGACGTGGGTATTGACCAGCCTTCACTATCAAGGTGATGACCCCTTCCACCGAAATAGTGGCCTCGATAAATCCGACAAGTGGAGAGTTTGTTCTCCCTATTTGAGTAGCAGATAATCCTAATTTCACAAAAGCACCATAAAATAAGATGTATGAGGATCTTCCATTATCAATCAAGATGCGACGTACATCATAGTTTTCGAGATTGAGCGTTACAACTATCGCATCATTGTGTGAGAATTGGATCCCTCGAGCATCCTTCTTAATGAAGATTATGAGGTCCTCAGTCCATTGTTTCTTCACCATCCTTCTTTCTCCGCTGTCACCACCACTGCTCTAACCCCCCGTGATGGTGTTTATAACGTTGAGAGGGGGTCGATCCTCCTATTGTTCTACCTGCGGAGGTCGCCCCATCGGTCGAGGTAACCTCGATTGTTCATCGTGCTGCTCCCTCCGACGTCTGATAAATCAATCAAGGTGGTCATGCCTGATCAGATTCTTAATTTCATCATGGAGTTGGATACAGTCCTCCGTATCATGGTCGTGATCCCGATGGTATAAACAATACTTGTTCGGGTCCCTCTGAGCCAGATTTGTCCACAGCTTCTCCACCTCTGGTAGTTGCCTCCTGATTTTTATGAGTACCTGAGTCCTTGGTGAGTTCAGCAGGGTGTGGTTGTTATATTTCTTCGACAGTGACAAAGCTCGTCGATTCCTCCTTTGGGGGCTTATGGATCGAGGATTCCTCGGGGGCCCGTTCCTTTGATGACAGAAAGGTGATCTAGAACACCGACGTACTCTCGCCTCCCTCGCAGACAATGAGTCCTTGTTCTGCATCCTATCTCCACCTCCATCCAATGGGATTGGTGGGTGTCTCATCCTCCGTGAAGGCCTCTTCCAAGCAGGCCTATTTCTCTGCCCTTGCCAACATATTAGGAAAGTTCGAGGGTAAGTTTTGGTTAACAATTTTTTCAAATCATTCTTCAACAGTCGGCTTATCATCGCCGACATCGCGACCGAATGATCCAGGTTGCGCACCTCAAGGGTAGCCATATTAAAGTAGCCGATAAATTATCGAAGAGTCTCTCTCGCATTTTGCTTGATGGTGTAGAGATAGTCTCACCGTTTTTGCTATCGATGACTACTAGCAATACCAACATCTGACTGCCCCCTTCAATATGGAGGAGAACGTCTGGTATAAATCTCATTGATCACTCCTTGAAGAAGCATCACCGCTTTGAAACTCTCCAGGTGGTCGACGGGGTCTACCATCCCATCATAGCTCTCGAGTTGGAGAATCTTGAAATGATGAGGCAAAGATTCCTGCATAATCTTGTTAGGATTTGATGCCTCAAGATTCAGCCCATATTGATCCCACAATGAGGTTCGCGGCAAAAAATAGAGTCCAACGAGATCAAGATCACCTGAAACGGAGCTCGGATGGAGGAGATACGAGCTTTTGAAGTCAGCACGAGATTCGAGGCGGTGGAGGACCGCCGGCGACCGGCGGCGGGCGGCAGCGGCGCGCGGGACACGCGACCCACGCGGGCGTGCAACCCAGGCAGGTGTGTGGCCCAGTCGGGCACGCGGCCCAGGCGCGCGCAGGCCCACGTGCGGGAGCGGGCAGGCCCAGGCCAGTGGCCTGCTGGCCCTTTGCACCGGTCCACCATGGACCGAGCGGTCCACGGCTGGGCCTGTGGACCGCGTGGACGTTTCCCACATATTTCTCACGGTCTACAATACTATTCTATGGACCGAAGCATGATCTGAGGGCGTGGGTGGCTCCCGGTCTTGATCCGACGGTCCAGGGGTTATCTGGCTTTGTTTAGGACTCCTAATCCTTCTCTAATCAAGTTTTTAACCCTTTAAATAGGGCTGATCGGTAACAGAGAGGGGTGTGGTTTGGATTTTTTACCGTACGAAGTCCGTACGGAACCCAAGAGAAGGGAGAGGCGGAAGCGCTTAGAGAGGAGTAGGAGGCTCCTGGACAGTGGTCGCCAGGCACTTCAGGGGTTCAGGGGAGTCTTCAAGAGAGAGAGAGCTTTTGTGAGGGAAACTTCTAGTGAGAGAGAATTGGGTGTACAAGGGTTGAGGGTGAGGTCTCCTCTTGTAAAATTTTTTTTTTCATAGTGAAGTTTGCATGCCCTGTGGAGGCGAGCCATTTTGTGGCTGATCCACGTATTTTGATTGTTTCCTTTTGTTTTGTTTCTTCTTTCTTCCTGCTGCATCACGTGGTACTGAAAAGATTTTGAGAGGTGGTGTCCTGGCCAGACATCCACCCAACAAGTGGTATCAGAGCAAGGCAGTACAAGAACGCAGATTGCAGTGGTGGTGAGCAAGACTGAAGATGGAGATCAACAAGTTCGATGGTAAGAGCAATTTCTCCTTGTGGCAGGCAAGGGTGAAGGACGTGCTCATCCAACAGGGGTTGATCGATGCTCTCTTGTGCGATGAGAAGCCGACCACCATGGAGGTGCGGGATTGAAAACGGCTACAGATGTAGGCGGTGAGTACCATCCGCATGTACCTGACGGATGAGGTGGTGATCCATGTGCTGAGCGAGACTTCTCCGACGGTGCTGTGATCGAAGCTCGAGGAGTTGTACATGGTGAAGTCTCTCACCAACACATTTTTTCTCTGGAGGCAGTTTTACCAACTGTGGATGACTGAGGGACAGAGCGTGCAGGAGCATTTGAGCCACTTCCAGAAGATCCTCACCGACCTCCTCAACGTTGGTGAGAATGTTGAGGAGAAGACCAGGGCGCTGGTTTTGCTAGCGTCGCTTCCCCCTTCGTATGAGTCCTTGGTGACTGCTCTTCTAGTGGGGAAGAGCACTATTAAGTTGGACGAGGTCACCACGGCGATACTCCAGAATGAGGTTCTCAGGAGGGAGAACCTAGCTTCGAGCTCAGGTGGTGGTAGCTCATCTTTGGTGGCTTCTGGAAGAGCAGGAGGCGGTAGACGGAGCGACAGGAGATCGCAACGAGGGCGGTCTAAGTCCAGGAGGGACTTGAGCAAAACCAGGTGTTACCGGTGTGAGGAGTTGGGGCATCTAGTCAGAGATTGCCCTCAACTCAAAAATCAGACGGTGGCTGCTGTAGCGACGGCCGGCAGCGATTCAGATGGAGATGTCTTGGAGATATCTGATGAGGTATCTACTTCTTTCCAGCAGTGGATATTAGATTCTGCATGCCCCTATCATGTATGTTGCAAAGAGGAGCAGTTTGACTCTCTGGAGAACAGTGAGGGCATTGTATATCTGCCGGATGGATTGAGCTGTGCGATCAGAGGCATTGGGACGGTCAGCTGGAGGACACATGACGGTGCAGTGAGGAGATTTGGAGAGGTCCGATACATACCCGATTTCAGACGGAATCTTATCTCACTTAGCAGACTGGATTCGAGAGGCTACAGGATGGTAGCTGGTGGAGGAATCCTGAGGGTGTTACGCGGCGATAGGATTGTGCTGGAGGAAAAGAAAGGGAGCAGAAGATATTATTACCTGACAGGGAGCCCAGTGTGAGGTGGAGCTTCGGGAGCCAGGTGGAGCCCAGAGCGAGGTGAAGCTCCAGGAGGCGGATCGGGCACGAGACAGGAGACTCAAGAGGACGAGAGGCGATGTCGCAAGGTGAGATTCCTATTGCCGCAGGATGATGCCCCGAGCAGGTCTCAAATCAGGAGGAGCACAGCATACGATGGAGATGGGATCGAGCAGCCTGGCTCAACTCCCATGTTTGCCCATCTATGATCAGCAGGCGATTGCCCCAGGGCATGGGGGTGAGGAGATCCAGAAGCTCTCGGAGTTCGAAGGAGGCTGAATATCGAGTCGAGGTGGAGATTGTTAGGATTTGACGACTCGAGATTCAGTCCACATTAATCCCACAGCGAGGTTCGCGGTGAAAAACAGAGTCCAACGAGACCAAGATCACTTGAAACGGAGCTTGGATGGAGGAGATACGAGCTCTTGAAGTCAGCACGAGATTCGAGGTGGTGGAGGACCGCCGGCGATCGGTAGCGGGCGGCAGCGGTGCAGCTGCAGGCGGTGGCGCGCGGGACGTGTGACCCAGGCCCACGCGAGACATGCGACCCACGCCGGCGCACGGCCCAGCCTGGCGTGCGGCCCAGGCGCGCGTGGGAGCGGGCAGGCCCAGGCCAGCGGCTTGCTGGCCCTTTGCACTGGTCCATCGTGGATCGGGTGGTCCACGGCTGGGCCTGTGGACTGCGTGGGCATTTTCCACACATTTCTCGCGGTCTACGGTACTATTCCGTGGACCAGAGCACGATCTGAGGGCATGGGTGGCTCCCGATCTTAATCCGACGGTCCAGGGGTTATCTGGCTTTGTTTAGGACTCCTAATCCTTCTCTAATCAAGTTTTTAACCCTTTAAATAGGGCTAATCGGTAACAGAGAGGGGTGTGGTTCGGATTTTTCACCGTACAAAGCCCGTACGGAACCCAAGAGAAGGTAGAGGTGGAAGCGCTAAGAGAGAAGGAGCAGGAGGCTCCTGGACAGTGGTCGCCAGGCACTTCAGGGGTTCAAGGGAGTCTTCAAGAGAGAGAGAGCTTTTGTGAGGAAAACTTCTAGTGAGAGAGAATTGGGTGTACAAGGGTTGAGGGTGGGGTCTCCTCTTGTAAAATTTTCTTTTTCATAGTAAAGTTTGCATGCCCCGTGGAGGCGAGCCCTTTTGTGGCTGATCCACGTATTTTGATTGTTTCCTTTTATTTTGTTTCTTCTTTCTTCCTGCTGCATCACGTGGTACTGAAAAGATCTTGGGAGGTGGTATCCTGGCCAGACATCCACCCAACAAATCTG
>NC_026003.2:103462281-103752974 GCF_000442705.2 Elaeis guineensis
CCAGTCCCTAATGGTTGTATACATTTATTCTCCAATACGCATACAGTTACAAATAACTGTATGCATACTGATATAAGTGTATATCATAGCATTAAGCAAGCTTGATCTCAAACCAATATAAAATATTTTTGGACACTGGTAAGCGAGCTCCACCCAATCGGTGTGTACCAGCAATACTCTAACCAGCCTGCCTAATACAACAGACAACCTTTACTGCCTACTTAGTTGAAGGGTTGCATGTGATATTTTTGCTTGAAACCTGCCTAGAAAATAAAATTTAAATATATAAAACCTAAGCAATTTTATATGGAAAATGTTATAGGGTTATGCTGCCTTGGCCATAGTCCTTGCGGCTCATCCTCCAACCCTCGATCCACACCCACCGACGTACCTATCAACCATCGAAGTGATCCATAAGGTCGACATCGATTGGACATTCACCCCGGCCTCACCACCCAGTAGCGCACAATCAACCCCTAAGTGTACTCCTCCCACTCCTTTCCCTAGCCGCCATGTCCGACGACATCCATAAGCCTTCGGGCCCTATTAAATTAGGCCGTAAGAGAAGGTAGTCGATCATACATCAGAAAGAGTCCAATCAACCACCATGACTCGAGTATTCGTGCTCTAGCAATTACAGAAAATGGCTAAACATGCACGGGACAACGTCATGTCAACCATCGGGTCCTAGGAATGTCGACTGACGCCATTAATAAGAATGGCTAGCCATGTGCTAGATAAGGTGTCGCCACTCTCCAAGTCTAGATAAATAAAAGATATTTCCACGGATGGTTTCTGACAGTACGGTCCTCCTATGCGACCCTTTTGCAAATAGGAACGGTCTGAGAATCACTAGAGGTATACAAAAACTCTCACACATGCTTTTTCCTCTCCATTTCAGATTACTAACTTGAGTGTTAGAGGGTCTCCATCGGAGCAACCTCCGGTCAGAAACTTCTTTTGCAAGTTTGATCGCCGTCATCTTTGTCAGACTTCGACTTACTTCAGTCATTTTGATCCAAGTTGAAAATCTACAACAATAGATTGACGCTGGAGGAAGGGCTCCTAGCCCATTTCTTAGAAAAGTGCTCTATTTATCTCCATGCTGTCTGGAAGGACATCCTCAAGGTGATTGAGCACTATGGCTCTCCTACCGGCGAAAAATCCCATTGAGAACCATGTGCCAGTCCAACAACTGGGGATGCCTGTACAGTCGCCTCCATCGGCTCCAGATATAGGTCACCCAGATATAGGTGCTGATTGCGATAGTCAATGCCATGCAGTAGCTGGAAGGTGTAGAAAGCACCTCCATAACGACCTTCTCAATCTTCACCTTGAAACCCGAATGAAGGGAGACAAACATGGTTGAGTAGGCTCCAGAGGGAATGCTAGTGAATCCTTTTTCCCGCCGAAGGCTCTACCCTGAGCCAGTACTTAACTAGCCATTCAGAGGCTTTCACGGTCTATGATCTCGGCGTGGACCACAAATTTTAAGAGATGAATCAGCGAATCGAGGTACTATAACATCAGGCCAGCGATCGGAACAATTAAACCGGCTTGTACATTGACCCAACCTTTGATAATAGAATCATGTAGGAGTTGCTGCCTGGTAATTTCAAAATGCCATAACTAGAGAGTTATGATGGGTCAACCGACCCAGTGGATCATTTGAAAAGTTTTAAAACTCTCATGCTCCTATATGGGGCAAGCAATGCGATTTTGTACTGAGCCTTTCCTTCTACCCTCAAAAAAGTGGCTCAATACTAGTATACCGGCTTAAATTCGGGCTCCATCCATTCATTTGACCAAATAAGCAAGTCAGTCATCGCACATTTCAAAAATAGCAAAAGATAGCATCGGTAGTCTGACTCCCTGGTGAACATCAAGCAAAGAGAAAGAGAGCCTTTCCATGACTACATGAATCGCTTTAAGACGGCCACCCTGGAGGTGTGCGACTTAGACCAATCAATCGCCATGATCGCCTTTAAGTGTATACTCCAAAAAAATTTTCCTTTATTCATTGGGTATCCCGAAGACTTCGTGAAAATATTGAATCGCATCGAAAAATACGTTCAAGCCGATGGGGCTTTCAAAAAGCATGGCACCTCAGACAATCTTGCGAATGAGAAAAAGGGAGGCTTTAAGCTCCCCTAAATCCAGGAGGGATCCTTTTGAGCCTGACAGCAATCCAGAACCCCACCTCGATGTTGGAGATCTAGGACTCCTCCTCAAGGCCGACAGTTTGAAAGTCCCTGACAACAATGCCACCAGTCGCCCAAGCATAGGTTTTCTTTGAAAAGGTTTGGTAATTATACCCTCTTGAATGCCTCTAGAATGTAGGTACTCATGGAGCTTAGGGAGCAACTCCCCCATGTACAAAGGATGAAGTCTCGATCAGAGAACCGCATGCAGGAGAAATTTTGCCTCTACCATCGAGACCATGGCCACGACACTGAACATTGCATCCATATCTAGGATGAAATTGAGAAGCTGATCCAGTAGGGCCGATTAGATCATTTCATCCACCGCATAAGGGATGGTCTAATAGGGACATCAGGAGTACCTTGGCATCAAGAGCCACCTCAGCAAGGACAACTTGCAGAAAATTGATCAATGGCCGATATAATTAACACCATAATCAAGAAACTCGATAGCTCAGCTAAAAGGTAGAAGTCAGAGGAGGTCATCATTTTCTCCAAAAAGATGCGGAGGAGGTTCAATTTTTGCACAATGATATGGTAGTTGTATCTTTAAATACTGTAAATTATAATATACACTGCATCTTGGTAGATAATGAAAGTTCGACCAATATTTTATTTTACGATGCATTTTTCAAAATAAGAATCTCTTCAGACCGGCAGGGTAGGCCTGATTTTCCTCTCATGGGCTTCACTGGTGATGCCGTATCGGTTGAAGGAATCATCAACCTCCCAGTTATTATCAGGCAGGAGCCTCGATAATCCACCATGAACATTGATTTTATAGTGGTCAAGGCACTGTCAGCATACAGCACCATTTTAGGATGGTCGGGACTAAATGCCTTCAAAGTTGTGATATCGACTTATCACTTGTTGGTGAAGTTTTTCACTAACCATAGGGTCAGAGAGCTTCAAGGAGACCAAATATGGGCCCAGCATTGTTATGCGACCACCATCCAAGGAGCAAAAGCTTTGCCCGACTTCCCTGTAGAAGGGTTGGACACCCCTGATGAGTTGACTAAAGAACAAGGGGAGCCCACGGAAGACCTCATGATGACCCTCCCAAATGATAAAAATGAAGAGCATATGGTGTGGATAGGATCGAGTTTGAATGAGATAGTCTGAAATCAACTAACCTCTTTTTTGTAAAAAAATATAGATGTCTTTGCCTGGTCAGCATCAAACATATACGAAATTGATTCAGAGATAATGATGCATCAATTAAGCACAGACTGCCTCCACTGGCCTGTCAAATTGAAGAAGCGATGCTTCATATTTGAATGACAAAAAGCCATTGCTGAAGAGGTGGACAATCTGATTAGTGCTGGCTTCGTCAAGGAGGTGACCTATTTCGAATGGCTCATGAATGTCATTCTCATGAAGAAAGCTAATGAAAAATGATAAATTTTCATAGACTATACTAACCTCAATAAGGCCTGTAGAATGATAGTTATCCTCTACCTCGGATCAACCAACTGATGATGCAACGTCAGGCCATAAGCCTCTCAGTTTTGTGGATGCCTTCTCTAGCTACAACCAAATCCGGATGGCATCTGAAGATGAGAAAAAAATTATTTTTATTACTGATCAAGGTTTTTTCTATTACAGAATTATGCCTTTTGGGCTAAAGAATGTAAACATCACTTACCAACGATTGGTGAACAAAATTTTCAGAGAGCAGATCGATCAAAATATAGAGGTATATACATGCATGACATGCTAGTTAAAAGCCAGACAATGGGGCACCATATCATCGACCTTAAAGAATCCTTTGACACTCTCCAAAGGTACCAAATGAAGCTAAATCCAATGAAGTGTGCATTCAGTGTCATCTCCAAAATGTTTTCTGGCTTTATGATCTCACATAGAGGCATTGAAGCCAACTCAAAATAGATCAAAGCCATCCGAAGGATGAACCCCCCGAAGTCTATAAAGGATGTCCAATGCCTAACTAGCAGAATAGCCACTCTCAATCGATTTATTTTCAGATCGACGGAGTGCTATCTTTCGTTCTTCAAGACTTTGAGGTGCCTAATGGATTTTAAATGGACAAAAGAATGATAGCAGGCATTTCAAAAACTAAAGACCTACCTTAGCTGCCACCTCTCCTCACCAAATCAGAAGTGGATAAGGAACTATACCCCTATCAGATGATCTCCTTGACATCAATAAGCTCAATACTTGTATGTGAAGAAGGCAGGGTTCAAAGATCAATCTACTACATCAGTAGAATCCTCCAGGATGCAGAGACTAGATACACTAAATTTGAAGAGTTGATCTATGCTCTAATCATCTCCATCTGTAAGCTCTGACCTTACTTTTAGGCATACACCATAGTACTTCTGATCGATCAGCCTTTTAGATCGATCTTGCATCGATCAGATATGATGGATGGACTAGCCAGATAAGCAATAGAGCTCATTGAGTTTGACATAAAATTTTGGCTTCGCCCCTTCATCAAGACACAGGTGCTGGTCGATTTCATCTTGGAATATACAATCCTAGAAGGATGAGTCAAGGACGGTGAGCTAACCACGAAAGGTGAATCGAAGGTCAAAACACCTAAGGAGTAGTGGATCATATGCATCGACGGATCATCAATCTCTGTCAGATCAAGAGTTGGCTTGATCTTTGTTGGACCAAAGGGAACTATCGTAGAATATACCTTATGCTTCGAATTTCCAACCACCAACAATAAGGCTGAGTACGAAGCCCTCATCATCTAGCTAAAGATTGCTAAGGAGCTTAGGGTGCGGGAGCTGGAGGTTTATAGTGAGTCACAGTTGGTAGTTGAATAGGTAAATAGGGACTATGAAGCCCAAGAGAAAAGTATGAAGAGGTACCTGCTAAAGATAAAGGGTCTCATCGTAGCATTTGTCAGTTTTGACATTCAACAAATACCTAGGATGTAGACTTAAGGGCCAACCTCTTATCTAAGTTGGCAACTTCAACACCAGGAGATTTATCTCGAGATTCCTTCTTCAAGGTCATAGAAGGAGCCCAATATGGAAGAGCCCACTGCCATCTTACAAATTGATAATGAGTCGAGCTGGATGGGCCCATTCATCCGTTTCCTCAAGGATAGGACACTACCACCAGATTCAGGAGAAACCCAAAAGGTCAAGTACCTCGCTACGTCCTCTACGAAGGTAAATTGTATAAGAGATCTTTCTCCCTATCACTTCTCAAATACCTACACCCTTCCGAAGCTGACTATGCTCTGTGAGAAATGCATGAAGAAATATGTGAAAATCACTTAAGGATATATCGTTAGCCTATAAAGTACTCCAATAATGATATTATTAACCCACGATGCAGCAGATTGTGGCTGATTTGATGAAGCAATGTGATTGATGCCAGTGAAATGCCAACATCCAGTGCCAACTAGTCGGACCATTGAGTCCGACAAGTACCCCCTGGCCCTTTCAAAATAGAGAATGGATGTTCTTTGTCTGTTCGCCAAAGCATCAGATCAGTAAAAGTTCCTACTTGTTACTATCGACTATTTCATCAAGTGGATAGAGATTAAGCCACTAGCCCACATTACTGAAACCAAAGTTAAGGACCTTGTATGGAAGTCAATTATATGTCATTTTGGCCTCCCTCAAACATTGGTCACTAATAATGGTTGTCAGTTCAATGGCTCCAGATTCTTCGAGTTTTGCTAGGGCTTGGGTATTTCGCATCACCTCACCTCAGTGGGGCATCCCTAGGCCAACGGAGAAGTTGAGGTGACCAACCAAATGCTCTTACAAGGTTTAAAGAGCCGGTTGGACCGAATTAAGGAGGTATGGGTAGACGAGCTTCATCATGTACTTTGGGCATATAGGACAATCTAAAGAATATCCACTGGAGAGATATCCTTCAACCTCTCTTTTCGAACCAGAGCAGTTATCCCCATAGAAATCGGGCTCTGCTCTCTATGGGTTAAAAATCATGACCCTAAGCACAATTCGGAGTGGCTGCAAGTGAATCTGGATTTACTTGAAGATGTACAGAAAAGGGTCCAGATTAGGATGGCGGCATATCAGCCCAAAGTTGCATGATATTACAACTCCTGTATTAGGAGCAAAGAATTCAGAGTCGGTGATCTGGTTCTGCATCACACCGAGGTGTCGCAATCCGACAAGCAAAGAAAGCTGTCTTCAAATTGGAAGGGTCCCTATCGAATGGACAAGATCGTTAGGCCCAGGATGTACTACCTGAAGCAACTAGATGGAACTTCGCTACAGTGCCCATGGAATTCGAGCAATCTCTAGGTGTACCATCAATGAATGTAAATATTTTTTCAATGAAACTTTTCTCCTTTGCCTCCAAAATCTTGCAGGTATATCAAGCCTCCTACTAAGTTGCCTAAAAAAATGATGATACCAAGTAGGACAAAACCGCTGGCCCGTCTACCGCAAGCATAAGCTACAGCAAGCGCATAGGCTACGTCTCGAGGTATTTCATTATCGAAGTGAAATCTGCCACATCTCCAGACACTTCATCACCAAGACGAAGCCTGCCATGCCTCCAAGCGCATCATCATCGAGATGAAACCTGCCATGCCTCTAGGCATGCTGTCACCGAAATGAAGCCTGCCACATCTCTAGGCACTTCATCATCGAAACGAAGCCTGTCATATCTCCAAACACTTCACCATCAAGACAAACCTACCATGCCTCCAAGCATTTCATCGTTGAAATGAAGCTTGCCATGTCTTAACACACTTGATCACCGAAACGAAGCCTACCACATCTCCGAACACTTCGTTACCAAGACGAAGCCTGCCATGCCTCTTGGTACTTCATCCTTGAGATGAAGCCTACCATGTCTCCAGACACTTCATCACCATGATGGAGGCTGCCATATCTCCAGGCACTTCATCATCAAGATGAACACCGCCACCTCTCCAAGCACCCCACCATCCCGACAAGGCCCGCCATGGAAAGAATGCCTTGCCACTCCATCAAATGTAGCAGCGGAAAGGGAACTGCGGTCAATTAAGTGCACGATGATGACTCCCTACGAAAGTGCTCTATCTCCAAGATGGATATCTCAGATGCGGTTACCTCTAAGGTGCTCCTAAAATATCTCCAGCACCTGAAAATGGGGTGGCCCTCAAAAACTCTGAAATAACATCTCGAGCTTCAGGCATATCCTTAACTAAAAAAGATGGAAACTTACGACGGGATACCTACAACTACCCTAGCAATGTGAGAAGATAGGATCAATCGACGAACATAAGGCAGCGGCATAAAAATCCACATGAACAAAAAACAAAAATAGTATACAAGAATAGGGGAAGCTCTCCATTCTAAAAAGGCCGGCCATTGGGCTTCTATGAAATAATTTTTTTTCTACAAGCTAGGTCGGCAGATTGAAAACCTAAAACTTCTTACAATGGAATGGGAACCTCAAAAATTTTATCATTTCTCATTGAGAAAGGTTCCCCATCATTCATCACACTAACAATAGCTTTGAGCTCTGAATGGTCAAGAGGAGCCGTCACGAGAAGGTCGGTATCGATCTTTGAGAATAGCTACTTGGCCAAGGATTTACACTTTGTGAAGTTAGATTCGTAGGCCAATGAAGCTGACTCCAGCACTCCTTGAACATATTCGACTAGGCCCACTATGAGATTCGCCTCCATCCATCTCACCTTATCCTTGACAAGACAAGTCGTCGCCTCACTTTCTTCAAGGTCTGACTGAAGCTTCATTGCCTTTGACCGTAAGTAGTCATCCGAACATTGTAAAAAAGCTACCCTATCCTCCTCTAATCGAAGCTTATTTTGAAGCCAAAGAACCTTCTCGGTGCCATCCCCTCTCGCTTCCTCCACTGCCTTCCCTGAGGCTAGAAGTTGCTCCTCAGTGATGAGTTGCGCTCGAGCGAAGTAGAGATCTTCATGGAGGCAACCGGATCGTTCGACGAAAGTCCACTTTGCCTCCTCAGTAATTTTATTTGACTCCATGCATAACTTGAGCAATGGAGCCTTCTCTAAGGCATGCGTTTTGTCATTTGATCTGATACTTCTTCTTAGGCGATCTATTTCCACAGAAGCCTCAGCACGCCCCTTCTCCATCTCAGAAGCCCTCCAGTCTACTTCAGCAGCCTTCCTCCTAATCGAATGGACCAACCTCTTTAAAGCCTCAATATGCTCCTAGATGGGCAACACCTTGCTCTATGGAAGCGGTTCGACATGAAGAATAACTCGACCACAGTGTTCATATTGACTAGGCTGTGGGAAGTAGAGAATCAAGTGACAACAGTTAATAAACAAGTTATGAAGGTAAAAAGTTTCTTCTATTAAGTAAAAACTTCATCATTATAAAAAAAATACAAGGTCAAAAACTAGATAGCAGCATTGACCACCTCGATCTGGGGGCCTCCAAAGTGGAAATCCCTGCACTTGTCAGCTTCGATCGAGATGGGGCCTCCTCGACGATCGTTGACTCCAGCCACGATTGGATTTCCTCGATAGTTGTCGACTCCGACTAGGGCACCTCCATAATATTGGACTCACTCATCTCCTCCTCCACCTCATGTTTGTTTAGAAAGGACAGTTCGAGGTCAGGAAGGCGCACAGTTATCCTCTCTCGGAGTACATCTTACCTCAGGAAAAAGGCCTCCTTGGAGAAGTCTATTTTTTCTTGAGAAAACTCCAAAGAGGATCGAAATGCCTCAACTGTTGACCTGCTGGCATCGGAAAGCTTCTCATTGAACTCTTGATGCCTCTCCTTCTCCACCAGCAGGCCTACTTTAACTTTTGACCCCCACCCTTCTTGCCTCGACCACGGCCTTCACCACCTCGACCACCACCCTCGTTGCCTCGGCTGCCCATCTTGCCTTCTTAGCTCCCGCCCATGCAACTTCAGCTCTCTCTAGTGACTCTTTAAGGCACCCCACTTTAGTCTCAACCTCATTGGCCTTTGCAAGGGACGTCTCAGACTCCTTACGAGCATCTGATGCCTCCTTCTCAGTCTCCTTTGTCAAACTACAGAACATGGTGAGGTAGTGGCCGACCTTCAAGAGCGGTCAGGTCAGAAAAACAAGCAAAACTTGGACAAGGTAGAAAAAAAAATAATTCAAGAACTTACTCGAGTAAAAGCGATGATAGCATCCCTCTGCTGACCGACCAGGCTTTGTTCCTCCAGTAGGTTGGTATCCATCAAAAGGAGAAAATTTTGAAACTACCCATAAGCCACCTTGTGGTCTTGCAGGGCAAAGCTAGAAGGGACTGCCAAGGTGCTCATCAGTTCCTAATTGGAGAAAGATGCTGGACCTGAACCACTCCCTTTGGTTTGGGAGCACAGCACTGGGGCATCAAGATCTAGAATCAGGGTCACGGTTGATGTAAGAATGACTACCACTCAAGCCTTCGCTGGGCCCAAACGTGGAGCTCGAGCCCTTGGCAAATGAGCTTGCATTGGAACAGCTTTGACCACCACTATATTCGATGGGACATCCTTGGTAGGCTGGTCCACCAGAGGAATCAGAGCCTGCCATGCTTGTTTGACTAAGCCGCATCGGCCACCTCGGAAGATGAACCCTGGGCCTTCCTCTTCCTCAAGCCCAACTTTCTTATTGCCTCGATCTCCTCAAGCCTCATTTCTGTAATAAGCCAAGAGAAGTTAGAAGAGGGTGAAGGGTCCAAAGATAAAAAGGATACGGATCGGCTAACCCGACCCTCATCTCGGGGATCGATCGAACTAAGACTGACATTGAACCAAGTTTGCTCTGATAACAACTCCAACAGCAGCAAAATTTTACTCTCGTGCAATGCTTCGAAGTATTGTTTGCCTTCATCACTTAACTCGAGAGCTCAAAGGTCAGACTCCTTAGATCGGCCCTAGGTAGTGAAGCCCTAATCCCTTGAGGTTGAGTAAGAAATGTAAAAGAAGTGCTCTTTCCACCTGTAAACTGAGGAAGGAGCACCTCATATCAGAGCATGAATCTCCTTTTGGGGAGAAGCATACCACCATTCATCATATGGGTGTCGCTTGAAGGTATAAAACTATTGAAAGAGATCGATGGATGGTTGGATTCTCATAAAGTAAGAGGCAGCCAAAAAGTTGATTATAAACCGCCATGAGTTTGGAACCACCGAACCCAGGGCCATGCTAGAAGCTAAGAAAAACTCAACCACAAAGCATAGAACGAGGAGCCTAAGACCAGCCCAAAATGACTCCTTGTATAGAGCAAGCCGACCCAGAGGGGGTTACAAATCCTATCAGATGGACCTGAGAGTTCAAGATCAAACTCAAAAGGGACACCAAATCGAACCCTAATCAAGCTAAGATCATCTGGCTTTAGGACTGACCAATACTTCCAAGTGCGAAGCTTTCATCCCTGGGCTCAGGGACAAGGATGGGACCTATTGAATCTTTCTCTGAAGGAGAATTGGAAGGCTCCCACACCGCCAACTATTTCCCAGGCCTACCCATCTCAGAAACAGTGAAAGATTCAAAGAAAAAAATAAGAGAACATGATGGAGAGCAAGTGGATGCGGAGAGGAAGCAGATGATAGATGAAGAAATGATCGAGAGGTAGAAAAAGAGGAGGACCCTAAGAATTAACCTGCTGACAGAACCTCAAATGCTTCTAGAAAATACAACCACTACACGAAATAAAAGGACTTAGAGAAAGTAATGAAGAAAGAAAAAAAGAAGAGAATGTCCCTACTTATAGGGGCCGCAGATGGTCCTTGTTCCCTCATTAGGTAGGACTGGCCCGATGGATGCCTGACGTGTGGAGAAACCAACTTAGCCATAATGATTTTTCTTGAATAGTGCATTTATGGACATGTCTCTAAAGGTGCAACGATGCCTCGAGTCTAGCCATGCTCTTAATGATTGCCAATCGATGGTTCTCCGACTGACATACCCTACGAAACCCGCCAACTCAGTGACATAGGATTCGAAATTAACGAGCATGCTATACTGACCAAAAAATCAAGGCTCAACATGCATCTTCAAAAGTTGCATCTTGGTCCATACCCCCTTGACCTAACCCTGACAAGATGCGAGAGCACCACCCTCAATGAGGTCCAAAGTCATGAGAAAATTCTCAAAATTCTCATTCGAAGTCATGATGAAATGCACCCTTTGATGCAATTCCACGAAATTCGAGAAAGACAAGGATCATATTTGAGCAAGACCAAGTCCCGGCACCTGAATACAACTATAAGCAAATTGACGAATGTTGGTACACCACGATGCTGGCAAGCTCGAGATAAGTGTAAAAGTAAATTTTATTTGTTAAATATTTTATTTATTTACAAAAGAGGTGCCAAAAGAAAAGCACTAAGTACAAAGATGAAGATGAGGCCTCAGTCCTCATTCGACAAGAACTCCCCACCTCATCATCGCTGTCACCAGGGCAGAGTCATCGAAGGTCTAGCTTCGGGACCATATACCCCAAATGGGCTTTGCAATCCTCAAAGCTCTAGATATAGCCACAAGCAGAAGCATCATCGACCTCCCCCTTGAAAGATGCGGAGGATTTGAACTCTCTGACGCAGCACTCCTGCACCTCAGTTGGAATCCATAGCGAGGAGTTGGATGAACCCCCATTGCCCTTAGGTTGGAAGGGGCCTACTCTGGGCTTGACTAGAGGGGCCGGACCTCAGCCTGTAATTAATGGAGCTTGAGGCAATACTAGGGGGCGGCCCGCTAGCTCCGATTTTGGCCCAGGACTCCTTGGCCTCTTTGAGGAAGGCTTGCCGCGAGCCCCAGCGACATTTTCGTTGACCGTGTGCTTGATAGATTTCAGTGATGGCTACTAAACCCCGAGTAGTAAGAAGAAAAATGGGAGAGAAGAAGGATCCAATTTAATAGCAAAAAACTTGTTCAAGGGATGATCTATTTATAGGCCTCCCGAATGGCATAGATTTGATCATCAAGCCAGATCATGCCACTTGGCCGACTCTGAAATGGTGACCCTCACAGCCCTTCATCGACTTCTTGGTCAATTAGTCTGAGTAACGATTCACAAAAAGTGCCTTGAAACTCCCAAAAGTTGCCATGTGGTAGGTCCTGACTGGACCGAGAGGCGACCTCCAACCTTATCCTATCGAAAACATCACCCTGTGATCCTCATCAATTCCTCCCTTGATAAAAACACCTTGGACCATAAGACGCCAACAATCTCCAAGGGATTTATGCACCTTAAGCCACCCTTGCCCTATGGGTGCTTCGCGAGCCAATAGAAGCTCAAATATCAAAAACCATGATTTACAAAATGGCATTAGAGCCGAGGCATCATAATACAGTGTGATACTTTGTCTAAAAGTCAGAAGGTCCAAATTCGCTAGCTCGAACATGCTCCAAGGGTCATCCTTGAAAAGCACTACTTCCATCCTCCAAGCTAGATGCCTTGGACTTGTGAAAAGAGGGGAAAGTATTATGGGGTTATGCCGCCTTGGCCATGGTCCTTGCAGCTCATCCTCCAACCCTCACTCCTAACCCGTCGACCTACCTATGAACCATCGAAGTGATCTCTAACATCAACCTCAGCTTGGACATTCACCCCAGCTTCGCTACCATGTAGCACGCAATCAACCATGAGGTATACTCCTCCCACTCTTTTTTCCAACTATCGCACTGATGACATCCATAAAAAGCCTTCAGCTCCGGTCGAATCAAGCAATTAAGAGAAGCGGCTGACCACTATATCCGTAGGAAGCCCTTTGGCCTTATCAAATCAGGCCATAAGAGAAGGTGGCCAATTACATGTCAGAAAGTATCCCATCAGCCGTCATGACTCGAGTACTCGTGCTTTAGCAATTAAAGAAAATGGCTAACCATGCACAGGACAGCATCATGTCAACCATCGAGTCCCAGGAATGTCGACTAATGCCATTAATAAGAATGGCTAGCTAGTGCCAAGTAAGCTGTCGCCAATCTCCAAGTTCAAGAAAATAAAAGATATCCCCACTGATGATTTCTGACATTACGGTCCTTCTATGCGACCCCTCTATAAATAGGAACAGTCTGGGAATCACTAAAGGTATGCAAAAATTCTTATATGCGCTTTTTCTCCTCTGTTCTGGATTACTGATTTGAGTATTGAAGGATCTCTATTAGAGCCATCCTTGATCAGAGATTTTTTTTGTAAGTTCAATCGCCGTCATCTTCATTAAACTTCGACTTCCAATCGGAAATCTACAATAACTAAAAACATACCATAGAATATACCATGGAGAATATAGTGTACATGGAGATGGGATGATTGAAATCCCTAGTAGTAAAGAAAATTGGGTTGGTGTTTATGACTTCACATCCCACACGTATCACACACGATACATGCATCCAATATGTGAGCCCAAAATGGTAAACTGAAAACTAATCGTATTCTATCATTCTGATGATAACCTAACCATATTCTGAGCAGCCTCTGTTACCTTGTTGTCACTCACATCTCTCATGTAGAAGATTGTGTTTGTGGCATCGTCATCGAATAAGTTGCATCCTTTGGTCTTTAAGATTGAAAGTTGGTTCAAATTTAGGTTCGGATTGTATCTTTCGCATCAAAGATTGATTGATCTTCTTCCACAACATCAACTGTTAGATCTTGCATAACTTTCAAAGCATTCTAATCTTTTTTATCTATCTATAGTATAAATCATAAATCTAATATCATGCTTTAAAAATTATGCAAATACCATCCACTAGTTATCGTTGCGAAAAAAGATTAATCATCCTTTTGCGCAAAAGATACAAACCCAAACCCTTCAAATCCATTAAAGACTGAGTTATCAGCTTATCATCCAACTTTGCGGGATCTATATTTATCTGAATCTAGAGGCATTCAATCAAGGTCTATTCTTGGCTTAAATCTTGGCTATAAAAAGATTTCTACAACCTACACGCATATAATCTTTTCTCCATCTCCATTCCCTTTCATAGTTCACATAGTGCTCCGTGGAATGAACCAGGCTAGCTATAGAACGGGTGCAACTTCATGCTGTGAAATTTTTATATTACACCAGCACCACCCCCTTTTAGAAAGAAGGGTCAATTCTAGGGTAGGTCAGGCACTAATTGAGTCCGGAACCAACCGAACCACAAGTACCCTAACGTCTGTACACACCAAACTAACACACCTTGGTGCACCAAAAAAAACCTAACACACCTAAAGAGAGAGTTCCATTAAAAAAAAAAAATGTACCAAAAAAAAAAAAAAAAAAAAAAAAAAGGTGGGCTGGTGCGGCGTCGCTCGGTGTCCGGTTGCGGGCGCACCAAAAGGAAGATCCGTACTACGTGGTGCGTCAAATTGGAGATGGACAAGAAACATGATAATAATAAAATAAAAAAGGCTCGCGCCAATCCGGCCTTAATGTGCGCTGCGAGCCATGTGAGGGCCTTGGGGGCCACCCTTCCTCGTCGGTGACGTATAACTGCAGTGGGCTCCACCCTTCCGAACGTATGAAAAAGTTGGGTCTTCTTTGATTCTAAAACCGGACGGTGTCTAGTCCAACCCTCCCTCCGTATCACCGGCCACCAGCTTTATCCAGCGGTGGTCGCGCCGTTTTTGCCGAGAGCAGGTCGGAGCTAACCAGAACTTGGCTTTAGACTGCAGGCTTTGGAATAATGGAAGGTGAGAGAATTATATTTATAACTCAGAACAAATGGCTAAAGGGCAGGAGGCACACCGCCATATTGTCCTGGGTTAGGAGAAACGTCGGTGTTTCAGATGAGATTTTTTAAAAATTTAACGATTGACAATTTACATCAACAATAATGGTATAGTAATCTTAATTAAATAATTATATAAAAAATTATTATTATACTATTATTTGAATAGAAAGTATATCATTTTATTCATTCAAAATATAAGAATACAAATATAATGAAACTAAAAATCAAATATCTATAATCCCAAAATAACAGAGTAGAAAAATATCATGATTGTACTTTAAAAACTATAAAATACCACCCATGACATATATTTACAGTAAAAAAAAAACTATATAATGTATTATTGACTTAGAGATGGCGTAAAATTTGAATAATACATAGAAAATTTGTAAATGATAAACTGATGAGCTCTGTTTTTTCTCATAGAGCATTGGACAGTAGAGGGATAAGCTTATAATGAGAAAAAAAATACATCAAAGTATTTATGGAGCATAGAGTTATCAGCACTAATGAACAAATACTATCCAGTTGAGAAAACTGAAATAGAGTAATAAATTTTGCATGTTTTATTTTTTTTATATATTCGACAAGAGTAACACTAAAGATCATCTAAATTTTATTATATTTTAATTTAATATAACTCAGATGCCCACGAATGTAGAAAATTAAAAGAGCCATAAATCAGTAGAATAATAGACTTATAACCTCAGAGAGTAAAATAGCAAGATCTAGTAAGGAAGTCTGGAATTCCAGCATTAGATAAGGAATAGTGATTGAGATTATCGGTATGTTGCATTGGAGTTCCTGAAAATTTAACCGTTTACAATTTACATCAACCATAATGGTCTAGTAATTCTAATTAAGCAATTATACAAGAGATGGTAATTGAAATTATTGGTATGTTGCATTCGAGTTCGAAATGGCAGGTGGGATGGGAAATCCCGTCTGTAGCTGAATGGTATTATACTTGGTCTTATTAAAAAAAGAATAGTTATGGTTATGCTATGGATAAGAAGGGAACAAGGGCAACAGATCCGGTAGTTGTTCCAAGCAGTGTCTAGACCTGAATGGGATGATACTTCGTGGTGCTTTTTTTTTTCCCTTTCTATGGAAGTTTGCCTTTGTGGTGTTGGTAGGTTGGTTCTGCTCATTGTTGACCCCTGGGTCACCTGAGTTAGCTCAACCTCTAGACCAAATAGATTTCTTAGCATGAAATTAGTGTTAAACACAAATTAGATTCTTCATTGACAACTTAACCATCTTGGAGATCTATTATGAAAAATGAACCATCTTGGATTTGGGCAAAATATTGCATGGTTGGTTAAACTAAGAACAACTCGATCATTCAAACTTAAACTAGATACGCTATGACAACTCAAGAAGTCGAGCATTATATGAATTTTGGATCAAATCGTATACCTAAGCAAATTCCATTTGGATCATCCTGGATTCAATTACATTAGTTTCAATTCCACTTGCTTCTTGTAATTGGTCTGCAAAGATGTAACCATGGTGTTTCATCGGGGAATGTTGCACATGCAGCTTAACTTGAAGAGAGTTAATGTCCGATTACATGTCAACATTACCCAACATCAAATCATAAGAATAAAATTTTATAACGTGAATCCCATAGAAATAAATCTCACCCCACTTTTGAATCAAAACTGTTTTGTGTACATGAGGAAAAGTACAAAATGACCAAAAGAAGTGAAATTGAGGAGGAAAATTATGATTTCGGCTTATGTTTTGGTGACTAAATGAGCACTCCAAGTATCAGTAACTCCAGTGAATTTTTATGCACGTCCAATGGAATAGCAACATAAAACTCCCACACAGGAATAGCTGCATTAATGCCCTGTAAAACTCCCATTTCTCTATGGCCCTACTAGATGTTCACTGACTGGTCCAACCACAAGAAAAAGAAGAGGTCGTAATCTGCCGGTCCACCAGATGGTCCAGATCGAATCTAAAAAGTTAAACGGGGAGACCCACCATCCGATGGCGAGGCCGTAATTAATCCATGCATTGGCGTCCGTGACACGCGTGAGACCGGGTGTTGATTGGAGGCGGTTGGGGCGCTGCATGAAGAAATTATTGCCTATACAATATGCACAGCTGTGCGTGCAGCCTATCATGGCCGTCGATTTCTATGATAATGCATCAGAATACGTGCTTGACGAATGCGATTTGCTACGTGTATGGCGTTCTCGTGCATCCAGCTAGGCAATAATTTATCCGTTGCATGGGTCCATAATCCTGCCCGCCAAAAAACAAAAACAAAAAAAGAAAAAGCCCACATCCCTATCACCCACCATTTCCCCACAGCCCACCCATTCCCCTAATATCGGGCCCCACGCGGTCCGCCATCTCACGTGGCACCCAGGGACCCATAGTCCCTCCGAGCGCAGAAAACGTTAGTTGATGAGAGTACCGAACGGCGGTAAGTGTCCCGCGCACAGTCACGTGAGTGACCGACACCGCTGGCACGTGTTCGTGGCCGGCATGAGTCACCGAATCCGTTAGTGGCAGTTTGGGTTATGGAAAGGGCGCGTATAGGTCCGGTAAACCGAGGGAAATAAAAAATTAACCAGGGTTAAATCAAGGGTGGGGCCGAAAGGGAGGGAAGGATCGGGCGGTCGAAGTTTCTATAAAACGGCGCGTCGCTTGCAGCATTCGGGGACTCCCTCGCATCACAACTGCGCTTTTCTCCGCAGTCCTCCCAATCTTTTCCTTTTTATCCCCTCTGGGAATAGAGGGGACAAAGAGAAATAGATCTGAGAGCAAAGCAGGTGAGTGAGAAAGAGGGAGAGAGGCGAGACGGCAATGGCGGTGGTGTCTCTGAGGTGGCTCCCGTTGCTGGCTTTCGGGCTCCTGGTGCTTCTTGCCGGCAGCCTCGGGTGGATCGGCGGCGAGAAAGCTTCCGTCCCAAGGTACATTCCGCTCCTCCTCTTCTTTAATTAATCAATGTGGGTTTGTGAGGCTTCCTTCTGTTACCTAGAGGGATCATCTTTTGAAGGATTTATGGGTTTCCTCCAGATTTGGGGTCTTTCCGGGTTTTCTCGGATTTTTGGGGTGGTGTCAAGGCAAATGCAGTTGGAACGGAGGAGTTCCTCTGTGAGGCCAAACCCAAGGGGTAGAATTCGAGCTAGAGGAACGAGCTGTTAGAGAACTTTGGTTTCGTTTATTTCAGGGTTGGAGAGAAGGCGAGGGCGAGGAGGAGTTTGAGAGCTGCGCCGACCAACGAAACTTCCTCCACTACTCCTGAGAGGTCTGTGAAGAGCTTTGTCTGCGGAACTCTTTCCTTCTTTCCTTTGCTCTTTTATCCGGAGTAGATCTGGGCCATTGGTGATATCTTTGCTGGGTCTGGACCGTCCGATTCCGATACTGGACGGCGCCGGCTTCGATGGCTTTGCGAAACAATAAACGCAATCTCGACCGTCCGGATATGCTTCCTGAGATCCTCACCGTTTAATCCGTTGCGTTCGTTTTGTTAGTTCCTCACCCACCCCTGTCGCCATTGAGAGCACTAAATTGGAAAAGGAAATTCTGAAAAGGTGAAATCATATCAAATCGAATCGAATCACCTCCCACTACTACGAGTCCGTTGGAGGGCATTGCAGGCAATTTGAGTCCGCAGGGACCTCGGTCAAACCTCTTTCTTTCGGTCCCTGTAACTTTATCGAGTCTTATTTTCTTTTTAACTTTATTTTGAGCGGAGTAACGGGGCAACGACCGCCTCGACCGGCGTGCTTACTCCTGAGGAGGAGCGAGAAGAAGACTAGTGCTGAGGCGTGCAACGCCCAATCGTCCATTCATTTTGTTCTTTTATAGATAAAAAAAACTATATAAAAATTTATATTTTTCTAAATAAATATTTTTAAATAATATTTAGATAAAAATAATTTATTTATATTTTTATATATTAAAAAATAATTTTAAAATCTATTATTCATATTATTTTGCATTGTTATCGGATAAGTTATTAAAATTTATCTATATTTTTTATATTTTTTAAATTTTAAAAAATAGATAACTAAGTTATTAAGCATTAAATGATGTGTCTATTGAAAATGAGAATAGAATATTTTAGAAATAAAATTAAATATCTACTTTAGTAATTAATGAAAAAATAATTTAATCATTTTTAAAATAATTTTTTTTTATTTCATAATAAATACTATACATAAAAAATTAATTTATTCATCTAAAAAATATGAAAATTTGAATCAATTAATTAATAAAAAAATTGATCAATTTTCTTCTAATATTTATTCATCAAAGAACATGTCCCATGAGATTTAACTCAAAAAAATCTATTTTGAGTTAATTTTTTTTGTATATTGATTATGCGGAGGTTTAGTCAATGGTGGTGGCATTTTGGTCATTTGGTGCTAATGATGTTGCGCTTCATTTCACACCAGGGCTGGGCAGGATGTGGTGTTGGGCACAGTCGACGATCCGGAATTGGTCGCATCCGAAGTCCTCATGTAAGTTTTCTTTTTAAAAATTATTATGTCAAATTTACTGGTGAGGTTGAGTAATAGCTTTTAGAAACAAAATTTCCTTACCTTTAGGGTTTATTTACCATGTTAGTTTGCCACATTTTAGCAAAAAAATAGATGAGAAAGATGATAAAATAAATAAATATTTTATATCTATTTTTTTAGAGAGAATACAAAATAAATTTCATCAACAAATAGTACTTATTTTTCCATATTAGATTATGGAGCAGAAGTAATCTAAAATACCATCTTATATTATATTAATATTATATTAGTTAAATTATATAAATAATATTAATAAATATTATATCAATATATTATAAATATATTAATATATTGATTAATAATATTTATTTAATATATTATTATATTTATAAATAATTATTAATTATTAATTATAATTAAAAATATTTATTAATTATTAATAAATCTAACATAAAATTTATTAATAATAAATATATTTATTTATATATGAAAACATACTAAATTTATTTATAATTAGAAATTTATTTTCTAATATATGTATACTTAATTTTAAAATATTTATAAACTTATGTAAATATATTTCAATATTTAAAATAGCTAATATTAACAACATTTATGTAAGTGAGCCACAATGATCAAAAAATGGATTGAGAAAAAATATTAATACTTGAATTATTTATTCAAATTATTATTGGAATCTCGGCAATATTTTTATTTAAAATTATCTTCAATCATATATAGTAATTTTTTTCGATGCTATATTTCTAAGTAATTTTTTCACCAATCAAATGTCATAAAATTTATAATCTTTTGTGATCATTTTTTTAGATAAATGATTATTAGGAATCATTAGATTATTCAATAATCTGATAAAACTCAACCACATGAACCCTTTGGATATGGTTAAGCAAGGTCATTGTTGTGGCTTCTTTAGACCCTCGTGTGATTGTTAGCCCTTCATAGAGAGTGAAGGTTGGGCTTTTATGAAGTTGGAATGGCAACCTCAGCTAAGATTTTGGATTTTATTGACGGTAATTTATGATTCACCTTATCAATCTAGTCTGCAAACAGTCCATTTTAAATAAATTTAGATTTGACATAAATAAATTTAGATTATAAATAAATCAATCTGTCTACACTATTTATCATATGGGTTGGGTTCAGTTTTAGATCTTAAATCCATTTAATGCATTGAATAATTAGATCAGGCCATAATCCAATTCATTCAATCAGTTTAAGGTTTGTCTAACATGTTTAAAATCTGCTTAATATGTTTCTGTCCTATTTAATCTAACCCACTTAACATGTCTAATATATTTAGATTCATTTAATCTATTAAAAATCTATTTAATCTGTTTGATTCATTTAATATGATTTGATCTATTTAATAAATAGATTATGTAAATTAGTTCAGATTATTTGTTTAATAAATAAATGAGTTTAGATTTGAATTTTGATCTATTTAATTAATAAATTGGTATTCGAATCGATAAATTTTTGATCCATATTCAACCTAATCTATATTTGATCCAATTGCCATTCTTGTTGAATTCATGTTTTTCTGTGGCCCACTTGCGCTTTTGGTACGTCTCTTAAGAAAAAAACCCAACTCCTACCATGCTTGTTTCGACTTATGTTGTTGTCCCGATAATTAACGTCATCTGCTACTTTTCCCACTAGCGAGTAATCATCTGGTTGGTAGCTCCTGTAGCACGATCGCTAGCTCCTGTAGCACCATCGCTAGCTCCTCTGCAACGTACTTTATTGGACCCGGTCACTAATGTAAGTCCAAAGTGGAGTCTCTGCTGTCCCAGTTAGACAGTTTGCAGTCTACAGTGGATGCTTGTCAACCACTTATAATCATTTATATTGTTGAATTATATTAATTTAGCAATTATTAGGATATTATTAATGCACCTATTTGATATTCTTAAAAAAAAAATTTTGATAAAATCGGAGTTTATTAATACCAATCTAGAGAAAATACGTATGTGTGCATCAGACAACAAGACGTGCGAAAAATCAAGTGGAATGCCTGACAAAGTAAATCAAGTTTTATATCACCATCTAATCTACAATGCTATTGGCTTCCCTAAAAATAAACGTCCTTGGTAAGAAAGTAGGGCAGAACCCATTCTCCAATAATCATATTGTTGGGCCATACCGACTGACCCCATTCACGCCGACTCATCGTCGGGCCTACATGACCGGCGCCCGACTCTGCCGACCGACGGTTGCCGTCGCCGACCGACCGAATGTACGTCGGTCGGACAGATATTCTTCGCTCTCGATCGGCCGAACTATAGAGCCCGATGCCCGACTCCCACAACGCGTCCGACTGACTGCCGGAGGGTTCCCGGGCTTCCGCCCGACGCTCCTCAACTAGCCGTCGACCTATAGTCGGTCGGTTCCTCCAAATATCGTACGACTGCTGGAGGCTGCCAGTCCTGACACCGGCATGCGGCACAGCCACCTTGGGGCATTATCCCACTTAAGGCATGGGTCAACCCTAGTGATTTGACAGCCCCACGGCGATTTGACAACCTCACGGTGGTTCTGACAGTCCTCGGTGATTTGACAATTCTTCCATTGTCTGCGTCATTAATGACGGCGCCATACCGTGCTCCACTATATATATCGGGGAAGGCAACAGTGCTGGGAGGTCCTTTTCGAACCCCTTGAATCCCTCCTCTCTAGCTCTCGCTCTCTCTCTCTCTCGCTGAGCTCTCCTTGATTCTTGTCCATTGTTGCCTAGTCTCCTCTCTGACTTGACCGTCGGAGGGTCTCCGCCGGAGTCACCTCCGGTCAGTGCGGACTTCTTTTGCAGGCGCTCGTTCCCAGCGGTCAGGCGACGAGGGGATTGGCTGCAACAGATTGGCACGCCAGGTAGGGGACGAGTTCACGGAACTCGAAACATCTCCTAAGATGACAAGAACAAGAGCTCAACGGTCGAGGGTCACCGGATCGGCGAGGCGCTCTTTCCGTCGGGAAGAGGCCTCTCCTCCACCCTTTATGGCAGAACCTAGCTCTCCGCATCCCATGGTGACCACGGAGGCGCAGATCGCGGCGATCGTGCGGCAGATGATCGTGCTGACAGACGCAGTCAAGAGCCTTCAGCAACAACCAATCCGATTACCACCCTCGCCAGCCGAGCAACCGGTGGCACGTCTGATGCCCTCCAGGAGCAGCCGCCGACGCCCGCGTCGGTCTCCATCGCCTCCTCCGGAGCACCTACCGCAGTGCTCCCACCGAGAGGAGGGGCGGCCGCAGCGTGACACCCATCGGTCCCGACGGTCATCCCCCTCCCAGCTGGGACGAGTGAGGAAGGAAAAGCGGTCGCGAACACCGTCCGCCTCCCTCTCGGACTCATCGGGAGACTCCACCCCTGGGGTCTCTCAGTGCCGACGGATCGACGACTACGAATGCAGGTTTGAAAAAATCGATCGTCGGCTTGCCCAGCTGCAGATGGACGGACAGAAGTTCTCAAACGACGTAGACTTCCAGACCGCCCAACCTCTTTCCCGACTTATCCTCGACGAACCGATCTCCAGTCGGTTCAAGATGCCACACGTGGAGCCTTACGACGGCTCCACCGACCCGGTTGACCACCTGGAGAGCTATAAGGCTCTCATGACGATCCGGGGGGCGATCGATGCTCTTCTTTGCATCGGCTTCCCTGCCACGCTCCGCAAAGCTGCCAGGGCCTGGTACTCCGATCTTCGATCAGAAAGTATTCACTCCTTTTGGCAGCTCGAGCATTCTTTTGTGGTCCACTTCAGCACCAGTCGGAAGCCGTCACGAACCTTGGACAGTCTTTTTTCCCTCAAACAGGGAGAAAACGAGACGCTCTGACACTTCGTGACGCGATTCAACGAGGCCACGCTTGAGGTCTGGGACCTCAACGAAGACATGGCCATTTCGGCCATGAAGCGGGGGCTGAGGGCATCCCGATTCACATATTCCTTGGACAAGACCCTCTCCCGGACGTACGCCGAACTGCTAGAGCGCGCGTACAAGTACATGCGCGTAGACGAAGGAGCTTCCGACTGGCGCCTGACCGAGTCCAAGGGCCCGAAGGGGAAGCGAAGGAAGGGTCGGGACCCTGTCGGGCCTAGCAGGCCCCCGACCGACGGTCGGGTCTCACCCCCGTGACGGAACCAGAGGTCGCCTCGATGGCGGAGTCCAAGGCCGACACGCCCCAGGTATGACTCCTACACTCCTTTCTCTGCTCCTCGTGCGCAGATTTTGATGGAGATCGAAGGGGAAGAATACCTGCGACGGCCTCTGCCTCTGAAGGCAAAGGGTCTCGACCGACGAAAGTACTGCTGATTCCATCGGGGCCACGGCCACAATACCGAGCAATGCATCCAACTTAAGGATGAGATTGAAGCCCTCATATGTCGGGGATATCTCGGCAAGTTCCGGAAGAATCCGCCGACCCGGCCCATCGTCGACCAACGACCCCATCCGACTGAAGAAGCGACGACTAACCAACCTACGACCGGGGTCATCAATATGATCTCCAAACGACTGGGCCTAGGGACATCTGCTGGAGGGGAGCCGACGAAGAAGCTGCGCCCAGATGGTGAAATTACTTTTACAGATGAAGATGTTCGGGGTATCCAAATCCCCCATGATGATGCTATTATTGTCTCGGCAACAATAGCAAATTACGATGTAAAAAGAATCTTTGTAGATAATGGAAGTTCAACGAATGTTTTGTTTTACTCGACCTTCTCCCGGATGCGACTGTCGACCGACCAACTCAAGAGAGTCTCTACGCCCCTGATAGGCTTTGCTGGAGATGCTGTCACGGTGGAAGGCGAAGTTACTTTGCCCGTGACGGCTGGAACCGAACCACGACAGAGCACAGTCCACTTGACCTTTGCGGTCGTCCAAGTGTCGTTGGCCTATAATGCCATACTTGGAAGACCCGGACTAAACGCCCTTAGGGCGATAGTTTCGACGTATCATCTCCTGGTTCGGTTCCCGACCAAAAATGGAGCCGGAGAGATGCGCGGGGATCAACAGCTCGCTCGTCGATGCTTTTAGATCTCCGCTCAAAGCGAGGAGTTGAAGGGCTCCCTAACGGTCGACAAGTTGGACCAACGGGAGGAGGAAGAACGGGGTGAACCGACCGAACAGCTCGTTCCCATCTCAGTAGCGGAGAATCCCGATCGAAGGGTATGGGTCGGGTCTCAATTTCCCGACCCCGAGCGACGACAGTTGGCAGAGCTACTGAAGGCCAATGCCGACATATTCGTCTGGTCGGCAGCGGATATATCGGGCATCCTCCTGGAGGCAATGACACACTGACTCAACGTTGACCCAGCGGTGAGGCCGGTGAGGCAAAAGAAACGGTCTTTTGCTCCTGAAAGACAGAAGGCCATTGACGAGGATGTGGACAAGCTACTCGAGGCGGGCTTCATTAGAGAGACCACCTATCCCGACTGGCTCGCTAATGTTGTTATGGTGAAGAAAGCCAACGGAAAGTGGAGGATCTGCATCGACTACACCGACTTGAATCGGGCCTGCCCGAAGGACAGCTTCCCACTTCCGAAGATCGACCAGCTGGTGGATGCGACGTTCGGTTATCGACTACTCAGCTTCATGGATGCCTTCACCGGGTACAACTAGATCCAGATGGTGCCTGAGGACGAGGAGCGTACGGCTTTCGTGACCGCCAAGGGCCTCTACTGCTACAGAGTAATGCCCTTCGGTCTGAAGAACGCCGGGGCTACCTACCAGCGACTTGTCAACAAGGTCTTCAAAGACCAAATCGGGTGCAACATGAAAGTGTACGTGGACGACATGTTGGTGAAGAGTGCGCAACTTCCGGGTCACGTGCGGGATCTCGAAGAAACCTTCCGCACTTTACGACGACATCGGATGAGGCTGAACCCAACTAAGTGTGCCTTCGGAGTGACCTCGGAGAAGTTTCTCGGGTTCCTCGTTTTGCAGCGGAGAATCGAGGCCAACTCCGAGAAAATCAAAGCAATCATCGACATACGCCATCCGGACACCAAGAAGGAGGTGCAGCAACTCAATGGAAGGATCATCGCGCTCAGCCGATTCATTTCTCGGTCGGTCGAGAGATGCCTCCCGTTCTTCAAAACCCTGAGACAGGCGAAGCATTTCTCTTGGCCGGATGAGTGCCGATAAGCCTTCGAGGAACTGAAGAAATACTTGACTTCTCCGCCCCTACTTGTGAGGCCGGAGGTCGGGGAGGTGTTGTATCTGTACTTAGCTACCTCCCCGGAGGCAGTTAGCTCGGTGCTCGTCCGAGAGAACGAAAATCAAGTTCACCAACCGATATATTACGTCAGCAAAGTGCTTCACGAAGCCGAGACCCGATACTTGAAGGCAGAAAAAATGATATTTGCTCTGGTCATTTCGGCGCAGCGGCTCCATCCATACTTCCAAGCGCACGCTATCATGGTCCTCACCGACCAACCCCTGAGAGCAATCCTACACCACCCTGACACGTCAGGACGGCTAGCGAAGTGGGCTGTCAGACTGAGCGAGTTCGACATTCAATACCGGCTGCGACCGGCTCTGAAAGCCCAGGTTCTGGCTGACTTTGTCGCGGAATGCTCGATGACCGATCGAGCATCGGGAGAAGGAAGCCCCGAAGAGGTTGGGACCTCCGAATGTGACCCCGATTCAATCTGGGTGCTGCACATCGACGGAGCTTCCAACGCTCGAGGGAGCGGGGCCAGGTTCCTACTCACCAACTCAGAGGGAGTGGTTACCGAGCATGCCCTCCGATTCGACTTCAAGGCCTCCAACAATCAAGCCGAATATGAAGCGCTCGTCACAGGCTTGGGGTTGCCACTGCGGCTCGGGGTCGATTGTCTCAAAGTCTTCTCCGACTCTCAACTGATCATTGGACAGGTCAAAGGCGAGTTCGAAGCGCGGGATCCGACCATGGCCAAATATCACCAAAAGATAAAAGATCTCGTAGCACCCTTCAAGTACTTCGAGATCTTCCACATCCCCAGGTCGGAAAACGCTCGGGCCGACGCGTTTTCCAGGCTCGCGACATCCAACTACGGCACCTTGGGCCAGACATTCATAGAAAATCTTGAACAACCGAGCATCGATAAGGTCGAAGAGGTGCTACAATTGGCGACAGAGCCGAACTGGATGGATCCGATCGCTCAGTACCTGACCGACGGATCTACCCCCGAAGACGAAGCCAAACGACTCCGGTGGGCGGCTTCCCAATATGTGATGATGGATGGCCGACTATACAAAAGGTCATTCTCCCTTCCCTTGCTGAAGTGCCTGGGGCCGGCCGACGCGGACTATGCTCTCAGAGAAGTACATGAAGGGATCTGCGGTGATCACTTGGGGGGCAAATCCTTGGCCTACAAAGTCCTGCGACAGGGTTACTACTGGCCCACCATGAGGAAGGATGCAACTGAGTTGGTTCGGAAGTGTGAGCCGTGCCAAAGGTATGCCAACATACAACACCGACCCGCCAGCCAGCTCACTCCGGTAGTCGCCCCGTGGCCCTTCGCCCAGTGGAGAATCGACATACTCGGACCCTTTTCTCCGGCACCCGGCCAAAGGAAGTTCATAGTCGTCGCCATCGACTACTTCACCAAGTGGGTGGAAGCCGAGCCTCTGACGCAGATTACCGAGCGGAAGATGGAGGACTTTGTTCAGAAGTCCATCATCTTCAGGTTTGGATTGCCGCACACTATTATCACCGACAACGGACGGCAATTCGACAACCAGGACTTCAGAGACTTCTATGCGAGATTCCATATCACGCACCGACTGACCTCGATCGGGCACCCGCAGTCCAACGGCGAAGTCGAGGTGACCAACTGGACCATACTGCATAAACTCAAAACCCGACTGAATGAAGCCAAAGGCCTCTGGATCGAGGAGTTGAACTCCGTCCTGTGGGCATACCGGACGACACCCCGCGTCCCGACCGGAGAATCACCTTTCAGTTTGGCCTACAGGACGGAAGCGATGATACCGCTCGAGATCGGACTACCATCGACTAGAGTCGAGCAGTATCAAGAGCCAAACAACTCTGAGTGTCGGAGGGCCGACCTAGACCTCCTACCCGAGCTTCGGAGCGAGGCTCAGCTTCGCATGGCTTCTTACCGACAGAAGGTAGCCCGATATTACAACGCCAAGGTCAAACCAAAGTTTTTCAGGCCTGGTGACCTAGTCCTAAGAAAGGCAGAAGTCTCGAAACCTTTAGACCAAGGGAAGTTAGCTCCGAACTGAGAAGGACCCTACAAAGTAGCGGACACCTACGGGCCGAGGGCTTACCGACTAGAGACACTGGAAGGGAATCCCATTCCCCAGACCTAGAATGCCGACAACCTAAAGTTGTATTACCAATGAACTTTGTGCCCACTCTGAAAATACAAATTCAGTTTCAAAACTTCGGAGTCTGGAATCTCGACTCTTCGACTGTGGGTCGGCACTCGCCAAGAAGTGCGAACCCCCGACGTCCCGACGTGAACCTAACTACCACTGGGGACCAACGGCCCGATCGCCGACAATGCATCGAACGCTTAAAAGGGCCGATATATCCACGACAATGGGAGTTACACCCCTTCTACAGTCAAAATCCCGGGCAAAACGATCGGCTGACTCGCCGACTCTGCCTCGGCCAAGAAAAGCAGAACGCTGACGCGATCAATGCCACGTTCGCAACTTACCGACCCGATCACGACCGGTCGAAGGATATTCGGCTTACCACCGATTATCACACGGCGCGACGTAAGCATCTGGCCTAGGTCTGGGCAATGGGAATCCGACTTGTCATCGTTTCTCCGGCTAAATGCGTTGGACGCCATTCGACTAAGCGCCTCGAGCGACATTTGACTATCGGATCATATGAAATGATCCGGCCATCGAATCATGCCCGGGGGTCGGACGACCTTCGACTCGACGAACATGCCCGACTCACGACCGAGCGACAGACGTCCGACTTAAGCCCTCGATCGTCGGATTATACGACAATCGGGAGGCTAATCCAAAGTCGGAATTCATTCTGCCTTTGCTGCGGCGCGCGTTACCGAACGTCCTAACTAGTCTATCGGGCTAGCGACTTATGCATTCAAAAGTATCCCACGACACATGAAGGAAGACAGACATACAAAGGAGAAGAGTCCAAGTTGAAAAAACTTTGACTTCGATTTCATTAGAAGTTCGGGCTAAGTTTACAAAACTAGGCCAAAGCCCGAATACAAGTATGATAAACAGAAGTAAAGAAAAATAAAAGACCGACTAGTCCTCAGAATCGGCCTCTTCAGTTGGACGAAGGTTGGGGACGGCCGAGGAATCTACTCGAGCTTTGGGAGTCGGAGCCGCTTGACCTTCGGTAGCCTGGTCCGCATCTGCTTCGGCTTCCGCTATGGTGGTGTGACCTCCCGACGATGGATCGACCGTCTCCTCCGCAGTTGGGGCCTCCGACTCTGGCGGAACGATGCTGCCGAGGTCGAGCTCCGGGTACAAACCCCGAACGGCTTCCCGAGCGTCCTCGTACCCCACTCAGTACGAGAGAAAGCCGCTCTCCAGAAGTTCCTCCCGGTACTCTTCCGAGTCGCGGAAGTCTTCTATAGCCCGACCCATGGCTTCCTTCGCCGACTCCGCTTCCGCCCTCGCGATGTCTGCGTCGGCCTGAGCGATGGACAGACTTTCTTCGGCCTTAGCGAGGTTCCCGAGGCTTAGTCGGAGCTGCTCGTGTTCGGCCTTGAGCTCCTTGGCGAAGCTGTCCCTCTCGTGACGCAGCCGACGGACGGTTCCGGACTTCTTCTTGGCGTCGTCCCGGGCCGACCACAGCTCGGTCTCCGAAGTCGCCAAGGCGCCTGTAAGTCGGGAGACCTCCTCAGTAAGACGAGAGATCTCCCCCTCAAGCCGGGCCTCTCCGTCGATCGACTGCTGCAGCTGGTCGACCAGTATAACTTTATCCACTTCGGCCACCGTGGCCTTGTCCTTCCAGGCTGCACGCAGATCACCGAATCTGCGGTATCTGGCCTCCAGCTCGGATATATTGTAAATCAGCTGCGAGAGGCGAAACCGACCGTCAGAAGGCCGAACTTATGAGAAATGATAATGGAAACAGAGAAGAGGAAGACTTACCCGGATCATGGTCGGGTAAAATGAAGACAGCATGTCAGAGACCCGCTGATTCTTCATGGCCTCAATGTCGGTCGGAAGGATGAGCGTCTGGCATAGCTTCCTGGCCAAGTCATGGTTGGCCAGGGCTGATGCTCCATCGGGCAGTGGAGAATCGATCGACGCTCTGCCACCGACCGACCTTCCTTCGTCGTCGGATGCCATCGGGGCCTTCCCCCGTGCGGACACCCAGGCCCTGATATCAGAGAAGGAGGGCACGCTTGAGCCCGACCGGGTCCCTCCCGAAGGCGCGGCAGCAGCAGATGCGGGTGGCTCGGGCTCGCGCGCCTCCTCCCGAACCTCCTCTACTGGCTGAGCAGCCGGCACTTCCTCGACCGATCCCTCGACCGCCCGTCCCTCCGGCGAGGCTGCTCCCTCAGCCGATGGTCCCTCGGACGGGACTTCGACAGGCACTGTCGGCGCCGACAGTGTGATGACAAGCTCCACCTCTGCCCCAGCCGGCTCGCTCGGTGGAGCCACTTGAGGCCTCTTGGGAGGCCGCGATGGTCCGGCCCCTTGCGCCGGCCTCTTCTGCACGGCGTACTGCCGGACGTCGGCCGCCGTCAGTCTCGCCCTCGGTGGCATATCTGCAGACAACGATAGATGGTCAGCACCCAAAAAGAAAGGAAGGAAGAAAGGAAGGGAAAAATAGAAGGCGAACCTAAGCGAGGGATCGGGCTGAGACCGGCGTCGTACAGGGCCTGCTCGGTGACGAGCTCCCTCTGCTTCGGCATCGAAATGTCTTTCAGGTGGTGGAAGTCTTCCCGGTCCCCGGCTTCCACCCGACTATTTTCGTTCGGTTGGGTTCGGGGGTCCCCCCAACGAGCAGGGAACCCCTAAGGAATAGACGAAGAGACAAAAAAGAATTGGTTCTTTCATCCATGAATGGACGACGAAAGACCGGTGATGAAAGAAAGCCCCTTCCGAGGATTAAAGTACCACCACCCTCGGGCTTTAGGGTGGGGTCAGAGGACAAAAAATGCTTGGAAGAGCGAAATCTGATGGATAGTTGGCAAAAGCCGACATAGCAGGGCAAAACTGACTATTAGTCGAACCGAGTTCGGTGCAAGTTGTGCCGGACATAGTCCGTAATAGTCAAGGACATTCCGGACGAACTCCGGGATCGGAAAGCGAAGACCGACTCGGAGGTCCTCGACGTAGAAGGCAACCTGGCCCTCGGGCGGGCTGTTGACCCGACCGTTAGCACAGGGGCAAACAGTCGAAATTGCTCCGGGATGCAATATTGCTCCCGGAGCCGATCGATGTTCGGCCCCGAAAGTGAAGAGACCTCCACCTCTGGGGTCGATCGAGGATCGTCAGTCGGATCCCCCGACCGACCTCCTCTTGGAGATGTTCTAGCCATGAACCAGAACAGAAGATAGAAAATAAGGAAAAGGAGGAAGAGAACCGTGAGAAAGCAAGGAAGAAGACGAGCTATGATGAAAGCTCCCAGAAGAAAAGGAAGACTCCTAAGAAGAAGAAAAGCGAAGACGATTACCTGAAACAGGGGACTACGCGGGCAGAGTTTCGACAGCAAAATGGGGAGAGTAGAAATCTGGATGCAGGCGACCTTGTATATATAGTGCCCCCCGACGGTCGAGATAGAGGCACGACCAACGAGAAACTCCCAGATCGCACCACGTGGTGACATCCGGGCCATCTTTCAGCCCGACGGTTCGACGCACCCGTCCTCAGATTGAGCCACGTCACCTCCATCCGCTCGAACAGACCCAGCCCAATGGCCACCTGCCACGTGGCGAAAAGGCCGTGACGTTTTGCATCCCCGAAGGGGCGGTGGAAACGACGGTTTCCGTTCCCAACGAGACGGGACGTCTGACGTCGATGGGACGGGACATCTGACACCGACGGGATATCTGATACCGATGGTACATCTGACACCGACGGGACATCTGACACTGACGGTACATCTGACATCGACGGGACATCTGACACCGATGGGACGTCTGACACCGATAAATCGCCTGGCACTCATGAGGTGTCTAACATCGGATCAGCCAGCGGTGCGGTCGTCCGATTCAGGACTTAATGCGATGGGAATCCACTCCTTTCGCCCGACGCTGCCGCCCATACAAAGACATTAGCCAGCGCACCATCCGACTCAGGAGTGGAGGGGGGCAACTGTTGGGCTATACCGACCGACCCCACTCACACCGACTCACCATCGGGCCTACATGACCGGCGCCCGACCGAATGTACATCGGTCGGGCAGACCTTCTTCGCTCTCGATCAGCCGAACTATGGAGCCCGATGCCCGACTCCCACAATGCGCCGACTGACTGTCGGAGGGTTCCCGGACTTCCGCCCGATGCCCCTCAACCAGCCGCTGACCTATAGTCGGTCGGCTCCTCCAAACACCGTACGACTGCTGGAGGCTGCCAGTCCTGACACCGGCATGCGGCACAGCCGCCTTGGGGATTATTCCACTTAAGGCATGGGTCAACCCTAGTGATTTGATAGCCCCACAGTGATTTGACAACCTCACGGTGGCTCTGACAGTCCTCGATGATTTGACAATTCTTCCATTGTCTGCGCCATTGATGACGGCGCCATACCGCGCTCTACTATATATATCGGGGAAGGCAACAGTGCTGGGAGGTTCTTTTCGAACCCCTTGAATCCCTCCTCCTCTCTAGCTTTCGCTCTCTCTCTCTCGCTGAGCTCTCCTTAATTCTTGTCCACTGTTGCCTAGTCTTCTCTCTGACTTGACCGTCGGAGGGTCCTCGTCGGAGTCACCTCCGATCAGTGTGGACTTCTTTTGCAGGCGCTCGTTCCCAGCGGCCAGACGACGAGGGGATTGGCCGCAACACATATAATAATGAATGAGAAATAATAGAAATAGTTGGGTTTGACAACCATGCAATCACTATTAATGAATCTCCTTCAAAAATAATATGGGATGCCTTAAGATACTTCATCGCATACATTGGTCTTTTCTAAGCAGCATGTAATTCCACCATCTATTGTAGTATCAAAAGGCTTAACTCCTCCTGTTGCTACTAATACACCACTTGAACTTCTAATAGCAAAATTGGATCCTCTAAACTCATCTTTATTCAAAACATTATTGTCAAAATTGACTTTGAGAAAACAGAGAGACGGTGGCTTCCAAGAAAGATGAATCAATCAAGAAGATGCAAGATGTACGGTATAGAAACCACACTTTCATCCTACTATTAAAGATCGCTTTGAAGTAGTGGTGCTAACAAATATCTTGAGCTAGAGGTGTAGCTCTCATCAAAATCAATCTCGAACTTAATGAATATTCTGAAGATTCATTCATTTCTTACCAACCAAATCTCTGAGCAACGTAAGACATCAAAGTCATCTCATATCTTTGGTTGCTTCATGAGGATTCTCTTTCACTTTCTTGCATAGAAAGCAATGGAATATGGTGCAACACTAGGTTTCATTTTGATATTTGTGCTATTTTTCATTTGCTTTCCATCGAACGCATTTAGGGTTTTGGTATCATGTAGTGGCCATTGGAGTTAATCTAATCAATTTCAAACCAAGGCGATGACTCCAAATAATCTTGGTGCTATATCTTCGGCTAGTGGCTTTGGTTTTTTCAATCATAGAAAGGAGTTGCCGGAGGGGCGGGGATGCCAATAGTCATGGCGAACATGTAAAATTACTCTGAAGAAATTTTTTGCCTTTTAGGATTACTAGCTTATAACCCCATGCAATGCATAGGATAGAAACCTAAGAAATCCTCTGATCTCTCTCAAGTGCTCTCTCCTTTCCACATATCTTTGAAAAATATAATGAAAGGAAAAAAAAAAAGAGAAGTAGAAAAAAAAAGTCATCTATGTGGGGAAAGGTCTTACCCTTAGTATTTTTCTATCTTTCCTCTATTTTCGTTGATTTTTTCTATCTAGTTTCAGATCTTGGCATCTTAATGGGAGAAATCCAAATCAAGAGGAAGCAAAGTTACACGCTAGGAATCCAAAGAAAATAGAAGAACGAATCAAGAACTAAATTAGAACCCACCTCAAGATTAGCCCCTCTGTTCCCCATTTTTCCCTCCTACCGTCTCCATATGCTATTCTCTTCGCCTTTGGCTGCATTGTACATGGGAGCAGAGAGCCAAAGATTTAGATAACCCAACATGTCCAACCTTTGTCGGATCATAAACCACCATCTCCTCCTCTTCACAATGAAAACCTAAACCCACATCTCCGACCGCGGTGGAATCATAAGCATAAGAAGATACCCCAATGCCCAGCTCCTTACACAGGCTCGAGTTCATGAAAGCAACGACCAAGGTGTTATCATTGGAACTGGTGAGAAGGATCAAGTGGCTGGCACCATCACCGTTGCTAATCTTCTCGGGGGAGGTCGGGTAGACGTAACCGAAGGTGTTTTTCCTTTCTTGTGGTTGATCAAATTCGTTCTTCTTCTTGTGACTGCCTTGAAAGCTTCCATCGCTTATAGAAGTTGAAGAAAGTAGAGGAGAGGAGCCCGTGAAGTGTTGGAAGGAGACGAATCGATCGCTAGAAAATAGAGGGTAGGTTTCGCTGCTACCCACGGCTCGGCCATCGTGGGGCTGATTCTTGCAGGACTTCCATATTCCACCACCAATGGCATGTTTTGTCTCTCACGGAAGATGGTCTGGTAGCCGATTGTTGAATCCACATCATCCTATCGTGGAGGGCTTGGATCTTGATGAGGAGGAGATTGACGATGCCATCATCATCAGCCTCGGCCTTCTTCCTCTGTCGGTCGCCTACTTGATCTTGATCATGGTTTGGTATTTGGGTTTGGTCCTTCTCGAAGCATCGCGGTTGGGGAGTACGTCATAAGAGTCTGACGTTCAAATAACTTCCTCTTTTTTTCACAAAAATATAGCGTTACACACGGCTCCTTCTGCTTGTCAAAAACCTCCACATGTCAAACGAAAGCCCCGGCAACACAGAGACCTCCGTTTTAATATATATATATTTACACACACACACACAAAAGATTTTTTTGATGATTTAATTTTGTTGGGGGATATTGGTGATGGCTCGAGGCAAGTGGGAAAAGAGATCGGTGGTAGCCAAAAGTCTCAAGTATAGGATTCTTATGAATCTGGTTTCTAAAGATTTTAAAGAGATGTGTTCTCTTCCTAATGTTGTCCTAATTTTGTTATTGTGGAGGAAGGTGAAGAGATCTCCCGGTGGATATGGATTATGCAAGAAGAATTAACCCAATTGGCGACCACTGATCTCCTCCATCAAAGCTTGGTCCATGGTTGGTGGCAAATAAGAACCGACAACCCTAAGTTTCAGAGGGAAACGGGGAAGATGACTCAGTTGTTATACCTAACTCAAGGGCCAACATGGATGAATTACTCATGGTCCAACTGATTTTACCGAGTGGAGTAGTGGAGTTGGTTGGGTGAAACCAGTTAAAGTGGCTTGATGCCGTTCTACTGAGCAAATTAGCTCAAGCAGAAGGTGAATCAATTGAAGCCGAGCAACCCATTTGGCCCATTAATGCTAGTAGATGGGCCTACTGAGATTCAGGGCCACAACCATTCGATTGGCCTACAGAAGGGGAGTCTTGGTCCGTAATATGAGATCCAAACCTCCTTCATAAACAGCTTTCACATATATAATTATAATCGGAGTATTTACTAGTGAATCCAGCAATTAAACAAGAATCCTATGCTGGAGAATCGTGACGCGGTCTTTGTTGGCCTGGTTGTTATGATAGATCATGTATAGCAGGTTACACGTATTCAAGGAAATTTCTTCGATTTTGTTATGGTTGGCTTTCTAAACTTGAATTGCGGTTTCCTAATTAGTTTGATGAAAACATTCCAATGTACCAGTCTGTAAACTTCTACATCATATAGAATCCATACCTCCTACTTTGTCCATGCGTGTTCACAGATGAAGTGTTAGTGTTTCTCCGAGATTTGCTAAGTTTAAGCATTCAAAGTCAGAAGGTTTAAAAAATCCGTTCTGATAAGATATTTTACTAGGTAACTATGCTTGTATTTTGCTTGGAATTAATTTGTTAGAAACGTAAAGGAAGAAGCAATCAATCATGTTGGCTAAAAATTAATTTGAGCGAGTGATGAGGGTGGTGATGAATCCATCAGGAGCATCAAGAACCACACAATGCGGCGGTCGCTGGGGTACCTGTCATGCGGTACCGGCAACTCCATCGACGACTGCTGGCGGTGCGACCCGAAGTGGCACCGCAACCGCAAGCGGCTGGCCGACTGCGGCATCGGGTTCGGGCGGAACGCCATCGGGGGCCGTGACGGGCGCTACTACGTGGTCAGCGACCCCGGCGACGATGACCCCGTCAACCCCCGCCGCGGTACCCTCCGCCACGCCGTCATCCAGGACGAGCCCCTCTGGATCGTGTTCAAGCGCGACATGGTCATCACCCTCCAGGAGGAGCTCATCATGAACAGCTTCAAGACCATCGATGGCCGCGGCGCCAACGTCCACATCGCCAACGGCGCCTGCATCACCATCCAGTTCGTCACCAACATCATCATCCACGGCCTCCACATCCACGACTGCAAGCCCACCGGCAACGCCATGGTCCGCAGCTCCCCCTCCCATTACGGCTGGCGCACCATGGCCGACGGCGACGGCGTCTCCATCTTCGGCTCTAGCCACATCTGGGTCGACCACTGCTCCCTTTCTAACTGCGCCGACGGCCTTATCGATGCCATCATGGGATCCACCGCAATCACCATCTCCAACAACTACTTCACTCACCACAATAAGGTACACAAGAATCAAGAATCCAGCTGCTTCTGTGGATCTCTCTGAATTGCTAACAAAGCCTATATTGTCTATTTGCCTTGGTGGGTGCAGGTGATGCTATTGGGTCACAGCGACTCCTATAAGAGAGACAAGGCGATGCAGGTGACTATCGCCTTCAACCATTTCGGTGAAGATCTCATCCAGAGAATGCCAAGGTAATTTCCTTAAAATTTCATCTAAAGCAGAGACAACGACAGTGACATTCTTGTTATGCTCTCTCTCTCTCGCTCTTTTTTTTAATAACTAATACCAATATATCTATATTTATATTTATTTTACCTGACGAATATAAATATAGATACGAATATGATTCGGATACAAAATTTATATTCATATTTATTTTAAATAGATTCGGATATAATTTAGATATTAAAAATATAGACATCATTATAAATATTATTTAAATAATTAAATTTTATGACTACAGAATCAAAGATATTACTAATTAGATGATAAATCAAGTTAATAATATATTTATATATAATTATATATTTTTTTAAATATTAATAAATATTATATAAAATTATATAGAATTACATATAGATTTGGATATTCAGATATGGATAAGATATTCATATTTATTTTTTTATGAATATAAATATAGATATAAATATTAATCAGATTTTTAAATTTTCATATATATTCAAAGTGATTTAGATATAAAAATAAATCGGATAATATTCATTCGATGAATAATAATATGAAATGCAGGTGCCGGCACGGATATTTCCATGTGGTGAACAACGACTACACCCACTGGGAGATGTACGCCATCGGCGGCAGCGCAGAGCCAACCATAAACAGCCAGGGGAACAGATACCTTGCCCCTGCTAATCCCTTCGCCAAGGAGGTGAATAAAGCCAACAATCCATCTTTGATGCATGAATTATTTTGTCAGTATCATTCACATAGCTCTGCTGTGTCTCTGTAATTTTGGAACTAGGTGACAAAGAGGGTTAATACGGAGGGGAGAGTGTGGAAGAACTGGAACTGGAGGTCAGAGGGGGACCTTCTTTTGAATGGTGCCTACTTCACTCCGTCTGGAGCTGGAGCCTCCGCAAGCTATTCAAGGGCCTCCAGCCTCGGTGCCAAGTCCTCTTCCATGGTTGCCACCATCACTTCCGACGCTGGGGCACTTCAGTGCCGCAAGCATGCCCAGTGCTAGTTTGCACATTTTTTATGTTTGCACAGTCGATTACACCAGTCTCCATTTGCCGTTCTCAACCTCCCCTGCTTCCACCGTTATGTCTGGAGCAGGCGTGATGCGTTGCTGATTTGTTGTTTCTTTTTTTTTTTTTTCCCCTTTTCTATTTTTACGTCATTGTTCTGATGCCTTGTCTGTGTTTGGTCAATCCACAGCGCTAGCTCTCCTTCCACCATCTGGTGTTGAATGGTTTTTTGATATTTTATTTCCTTTTTTTGGTTTTTCTCTTTAATTTCCAATACATGCATAGCATGATGCCGGTTGGGTCATGTTGTAGTAGGTGCATGGCTATTTCTAGGGAGGAAAATAGTATTTGTAATATGAATTTTGCTTCCGTATCTAAGGCATTCTGTTCAATCTTCTCTCTCTTCATCTAATCTATATAGGATTGAAATCAGATCGAATACTAATATATTTATATCCATATTTATTTTATTTGATAAATATAAATATAAATATAGATATTATTTAGATAAAAAAATTTATATTCATATTTATTTTAAACGGATACAATTTGAATATTAAAAATATAAATATAATTATAAATATGATTTAAATAATTAAATTTTATAACTACAGAATTAAAAATATTATTAAATATATAATAAATCAAATTAATAATATATTTATATACTATATTTTTTTAAAAAAATTAATCAATACTATATAAAATTATATAGCATTATATGTATATTCGGATATGAATAGGATAGTTATTTATTCATATCCATATCTATTTTTTTTAGACGAATATGAATACGAAAGTAGATATTAATCAAATTTTAAAATTTTTATTTATATTCAAATTAATAGGATATAAAAAATAAATTTGAATAAATAATATTCATATCATTTTCATCTTTATAATCCACGTATTTGAATATGGATAAATCTAAAATAAAGAAAAATGAATCAGAAAAATCGAGACGCTGTGTCCCTCCCATCTCATCCGAAAAGTCCGTCAGGTCCTTTCTATTTCATTTACCGTTTGAAAAAATTCTATAATGCTTTGAGAGTTGTGCATATCAGAAGATTTTGCCCGTCCCATCTGTCTGGTCTTTTAACCATTTCGAAGATAACAAGGAGTGGATGTCCAGACTTTAGCCTCGGTCTTCGGCTATATTGTAAGAAAAGCTATACATTTTAACCCGCTGGCTTGGTAAAACAGTTATCAAGCACCACCATTAAACCAAATCTCATTGGATAGAAATTTTGAAAATATTTTACAACAATTTGCCAAGTACATAGCTTTAATTACCGAAATTGAGACCATAAATAGATCAGATTGGCTCATGACCCAATCTGACTTGACCTATTTAGATCCAATCCAACCAATTTTTAAAGAATTTATGGGACTGGATCGAATTCTCAAATTGAGGTTGTTTCATTTTTCAGATCGGATTAAAATTTACTAAATTTAAACTTGATCTGATCCGATTCAACCCATTTAATTTCTAGATCAATTTTGAACCTTCTATTATATAATTTGATCTAATCTGAACTTGATACACCATTAGAACGGAAACTTATTTGAGTTTTTAAATTGTAATTTAAAATTTATATGAACAACGTCTTTAACATAAATTAAAATATATTTAAAATTATTTTTATATCATAATTTGTTTCTCAAGTATTATTATTTATTATTTATTTTGTATGATAATAGTTGGTTGTGGTAATTAAAACATAGTTTGCTATATTTAACTTAGGTCAGATCCGAATCCGATTCAGATCCTAATTTTTCAAATTAAGACCGAATTATATAGATTCGACTTAATTCAAATGATCTGTTGTGTCGAAAATTTAGATCGTGGATTCGATCCGACCTTGTATTGGATTAGATCTAGGTACAATATTAAAGCTTGATTGAGGAAACAGATTGGATCGGGATCTCTCGTGATCCAAATCGGTCCGACCCACTTATGATCTGGTCCAATCCAATCCATTTGCACCCCTTACAGAAACTGTTCTCCGTTGGAAGCTTAAATTTCTTATCATTGTCTTCGTTCTCCCATTTGTTTCTAGATAATCATTTTTTATATTTAAAGCCGGCATAAATATTTTTAATTACAAGAGTGTGAGTTCATACTCCTAAGAACAAGCAGTACATGAGTGCAGATTAGCTACTGTCCCTCTCTTGAAAGTAACTTGCGCACTGGCTTATGATGGCCAACGTAGCTGCATTCTAAGTTGTAAGCATAAAGAATCTGGAGTATCTATAACTCAAAATTATACTCTTGGTTCTGAGGTTTAAACAAAATTCTAGCACAAAATAATATTCTTGGTTGTGGTGGCTAAACAAGCCTATTCTCATGATCTGAAGGGTCCTCGTTTAAGGGATTAATCATTTGAGTGATTGTTTGAATTCATTTTCTCACAAACAATTTACCACCTAGAAGATGGGAATACAATTTAGTATATATGATATTTTTTTCTTTCCCTGCTTCTACCCTTTATTTATTTAGATATCTGGACCTCTTGTTTGTAACCCAGTAACTTAATGTTACTTGGTGAGTCAGTGTTCGACGTCAGTGAATCTGCCCCACGAAATCAACTCTCCTATGTACGCGACAAATCTCTGAGCAGTCCAACCTTATTCATAATCCTCTTTTCTTTTTTTTTTTTGAGGAATATGGGGAGCTTGGGCCACCCAACCTTCATTCATTCAGACAAATTTATAGTGTATAGCAAATTAAGAGAATTTAAACCATGACAGGAGATAACGAGCCTCGATATTTTACAGTCCAAAGGAAGCAAGAATTGAAACCAAAGAAGACACAAAAGGTAGTAACCCACAAAGCAACCTAGCTTGCAGCACTTCACCAAGCCTTCCTAAACCAGCATAGGAAAGAAACTGCAGATAAGAGAGAGCATAACAGAAGCTAAAACTATGTGTAGCGTCTGAAATCCACATTAGTTGTTCAGAGGCTTTGAAGTAGAGCGGGGACAACTTTGATTTTGTGCCAGATTTTTGCATGCTCTATTAAAGAGCTACCATCATATAGATTGGACCAGATGTTAAAATGATGAAGGCATTCATAAGCCACTGACCTGTGTCCTAATGCTTGCCAAGAGGCTTTGCCCAACCCTGTTCTGACCATGTACCGATCTAGTTGTCCCTACTAGGGCTTGAGAGACCAAAACCTATTTTCAGATTCAATAGAAGCTAGCTCTATGTCGATGGTATCCAAGAAGTTGTCATGAGAGCGTGGAATGAATCGAGATCTAGTGAGGATGATGCGGCTAACCTTGTCCTCAAACTTAGAGCCACCAGATCCCATCTTAAGAACCGGGCTTCGGAGATTAGAACTTCAGAGAGGACTGAAAAGATGAAGTTGCTCAACATTTTATCGGACATTGATCCTAAAGAGGATGTGGACAGAATCTCTACTTAAGATTGGGATCTCAGAGAAGCATCCAAATTGAAACTGCAACAGATCTATCTTAGTGAGGAAATTTACCGGAAACAAAGGTCAAAATTGAAATGGCTCATGGAGGGAGATGGCAATACATCCTTATTTCACAAAGCTATGAACTTGAAAAGAAAGCTCAACTGGATTTCTTGTGTGCAATGGAATGGAGTCAAATTCGGTGAGACTGAAGATATTAAAAAGACCTTCAATTTGTTCTTCAAGACGATATTTGAATCCTCCTTTTAACCTAGATTGGCAGCAGCTTTACTCATCAGATCACTTTGATTGTGTGTCTCTCGATAATCAGTTCACCATTGATGAAGTTAAGGCAGTAGTTGATAGTTTTAAGCGAAATTCTTATTGCACCGCGCGTGGTGCAGAATGAGCTGCACCACACACAGTGATTAGTAATTGGATCTCTTGCAAGCAAGGCCTTAGGCAAGGAGTACCCCTCTCCCCACTTTCGTTCATTCTGGCAGTGGATCCTCTTTCTAGAATGTTAAATGCAGTAGCATTCGTAAAAATCTATGAAGGGTTGGGAAACATTTGGATTTGTAGGTGCACAAAAATAATCCAATATGCCGATGATACTTCAGTCTTCATCAAGAAAGAGAAAAGCTACCTTGGCATTTTAAAACCATTCTCTATCATTTTGAACTTGTTTCTGGCTTATCTATTAACTTCCAAAAAAGCTCAATTTCTTTGGTTGTTAGAAGTGCAGATGGTCTTGGTGGAGGGAAGTGCGCAAAGTGGCTGAATTGTCAGAAAATTAGTACCCCTTTCAAATATCTGGGGCCATCCCTCAACGGCTCTAAACTATCTAAAGCGGATTGGAACATCTTATTGCAAAAATTTGAAAACAAGCCGGCCTCTTGGAAAGGCAATTATCTTTCATTTGGTGGAAGATTAGTGTTGATCAATTTGGTAATCACCACTCTACCTCTTTGTTATCCATCTCTTTCGAGTTCCCAATGTGGGTTGTCAAGAAAATTGATAAGCTCAGAAGATCATTTTCATATCTTTAGTGTGGAAAGACTTCGATGCAAAGCATCCGCACTTTATGAGTGACCCACGTAATATCCGGCTTGATCTAGCGACCGATGGATTTAATCCCTTTGGCAATCTGAGTACCTTTTACAGCATATGGTCTGTGATGGTAGTTGTATATAATGTGTCATGCACCTTGGATGGTTCAAAATCATAAAATTTTCTGATGTATACGCTTCAAACGTATCGCGGTGTGTTGAGAACAACGATGGCAATATCTTTAACATGAAAAGTCATGACTCACATGTGATGATGCAACATTTGCTTCCTATGGTCATGCGTGGCTATTTGGTTGGTGATGTTCAAACTGCATTGATTGAGCTGGGAGTGTTCTTCCGAAAACTGTGTTGTCGAAAATTAAAAATTAACTTACTTGAAAGATCAGAGTAGGATATTGTACTCATTTTTTGTAAGTTAGAAAAAATATTTCCACCATTATTTTTTGATGTTACGGTGCATTTGGCTTTTCATCTTCCAAAGGAAATTTTTTTGGTCGGACCGGTACATTATCGATGGATGTATCCTATTGAAAGGTAAAGAAAGAGAGAGGGATAAGGAAAGCATCTCTTCAGCTGGTGGATTTTTTTTTTTTTTTTTAGAGAGAGAGAGAGGTTCATGAGAAATAAAATTGAAGAAAAGATGAAAGGAGGTTGTCTTAGCTAGGAGAAACAAAGGCAACGACGTATATGAACACGAGTTAAATTGCTTAGAAGAGGAATAGAACTTCAATCTTTCTGCCAGTTTGGGATTACCATGATCAGCTCTTTTAATGATTTGTTTTTCACTATTAAAAATTCTATCATATTTCTCCTAAACCATGATTAGCTCTTCTAATGACTTGTTTTTGACTGTTAAAAGTTCTATCATATTTATTTGAATCAAAATCTTCTGTAATAATTTCATTCATAGCAGCATCCATCCGGGCCTCAAAATCTTTTGATAAATTTTAGTTCAACCAGTCACTCCATAGATCCTGGTTTGAGGTTCGATGAGAAGAGATATCCAGCTTGAATCCATAGAATCCCCAATTTCTTCAAGAAAAGGAATATCAAAAAGTATATATGTGACCAACATTTTCATCCACTAAGTTGTACAAAGTACAAGCTAGAGCATGAGGCCATCATCTTTTGATCAAGTTGTCAGCAATTAAAATCCTGTCTCTAGTGGCAAGCCAACAAAAGAGATTGACCTCATCAGAAGCACAAGTTTTCCAAATCTCCGTAATCCTTGGAATAGCTCTCGAGTTGTTAGAAGCCTCCTAGGAGATGTTTTAACTTTTGGAATGAGGTTATAAATTTTCTTCTAGTCTTCTAGAATCGAATCCGATTCAAGGTCGGGAATGGAGAAAGAACAGCATTTTGGAAGGACCGCTGGTTGTGTGAAGCACATTTGAAACACTTGTTCCCTCTCTTCTTCGCTTGTAGCTCTAGGAAGAATGGATTAGTGGCCAAATTCTATTATTACCGCAATCATTCCTAGAAATTTAGAGCCTCTACCAACACTTCAAGGGAAGTTCAAGATCAGCGGAACCTTTTGAAATCCTTGCTTGCACCTATTAGACTGAACAATGTTGAAGACAAGATTGAGTGGAGCCTTGACTCTAGAGGAAACTTCTCTACTGCTTCCTTATACAAGTTCACTAATTCGAGAGGCATAAAGCCTGATCCCGGAGTCACGGTTTTGCCCCTCGGTCCCTCTGGACAAAAGGCGCCTCACATGGGCAAAGAAGAGCCCGCACTACTTAAGCACATGACACTTCAAAGTTTGCCCGATGTGGAACTACAAAGGGAGGTTCTCCCACGGCCTCCCCACAACATACCCCCCACTCTGGAGGGTACATGTGCGGGAAAGGAGCGGGTGCCCCCTACCTGGCGCGCCACTGTTGTGTCCATGTGTCAAGCAGGTACGGCACCTTTCCCCCTCTACCGCACGCAAGGTATTGTCCGCTCTCCCCAGAGCAGCCGCCGCAACAGGCAAGCCTGATCCTGAAGTCACGGTTTTGCTCCTCGGTCCCTCTGGACAAAAGGCGCCTCACGTGGGCAAGAGAGAGCCCACACTACTTAAGCACATGACACTTCAGAGTTTGTCCGATGTGGAACTATTAAGGGAGGTCCCCCACGACCTCCCCACAATAGGTGAAGTGCTTTCTAGGGCTCTATTGGAGCAGTAGGATTAATACCCGTCATGCTATTGGTACTAAACTTGGGGGGTGTGTACTCTATCAAAGCCCAATTGAATCGGTGGACCACCTATTTTCAGAGTGCCCCTTCTTCAATTCACTATACAGGATTGTTTGCATTCAGCTTGGGTTTCTTCCGTGTCACAAAACCTTCAAAGGGCTTTGTTGGATTGGGACAAAGAGATTATTCATAATCCATTTGCATAGATTTTGAAGTAATTATTGCATGATTTAATAGTAAATTCGAATGAAAGAAGATGAATACTTCTTTCGTGCGAAAGATACACCACCAACCCAAAAGGGCCAAGAGCTGAACCTCTTGGTAGCTCTTGAGCTCTGTTGTGAGTTGGTTTATGCATCCATGACACGGGTCATGCTACCATTATTTGGAAACTTCGTTCACACAACCAAACAATATTTTCATTCTTGCACTAGAGTGGGATCCTTGCTGCGTAGTGAGCAATAAAAAATATGAACAAAACGATCAGGGTATCATAATTTTTTCAATCAAAAAGTTATGTATCATAAAATTTTGCCTTAAATTTACATAGATGTTTATGTTCTTCGGATGTTGGTTCTTCACTCCCAATGAAAAAAATGTAAAGCAAATGTCGTATTATCATATTATAAATCATTCATAGATTACCACATGATAAACATTACCAATGGAAAAAAGTTTTGCTATAGTTAAATTACTTAGTACGTAGTTTCTTTATTGGTGGTGTTGGTGATGATTATTTGGACATAAAATAATAAATTAGCTAAAATCATATCAAATAAATTTTCTAGAACATAATCCAATTAATCCCATCGAAAATCCAAATGGGAAAAATGTTGTCAATTTTGGTTTTTTTACTAAAAAAAAATATGCGGATAGCCTCATAAAAAATGGCTGCTCACTTATGCATGATTACTCCTGTAGATTGTCTATGCACCATTTTTATATAGACAAAATATGGGAGCAAACCTACAAAAATAGAGATTCTCTCCTATGTAACCATTCCCACAAATTTTTCTATGCAAGTTCATGCATAAAAAAATATATGGGTGCATCCTTGCAGAGGACTACCTTTCTTTCTCTATGCAACAGTCCCCATGATTTTTTCTATAGTCCATCTAAATTAGATTGTTGTTGGCTGACATCTGATACAATATGAACTGTTCATCCAAGAACCACCTTTTTAATCTTAAAACCCTAACTCTTCCCTCACCTCCCATCCTTTTCTTACCCCTCAACCCCAGTCGGCCACTCCACTACAAGAAAAGAAAGTTTTTACGATGAATTTATTGACGACGGAAATATTTTCATCGCCAACAAGGCTATTTACGATAAAAAATTAAATTCATCACTAATAATTAAATATTTATGATGAAAATTAATTTTTCTCGCAAATAGCTTCATATTTGCGATGAAAAAAAAAATTCATCATAAATATCAATTATTTGTGATGAAATTAATCATTATAAATAATAAAATATTTATTTTAATTTTAAATTTTTAAATATTCAGGATGAAAATAGTTTCATCGTAAATAATATAAATATTTGCGATGAAACTTCATTTTTTGTCGTAAATATCGATTATTTATGATGAAAAATTTTTATGACTAATATTTAAAAAAAAATAAAAAATTTAAAAATTAAAGATTATTTACGACGAAAATATTACATTGTAAATAATGGAGTATTGATGATGAAAATTAAATTTTAGTCGCAAATATCTCATTATTTATGATGAAAGTTTATCGTCGCTAATATGTGAAAAAATAAAAAATTTTAAAAATTTAAAAATTATAGATTATTTACCATAAAAATATTATGTCGCAAATACTGAGTATTGGTGACAGAAAATGATTTTCTGTCACCAATACTCTACTATTTATGATAAAATTTTTCATCATAAATAATGAGAAAAAGTAAAAATTATAAAATTATAAAATATTCACGACGAATAAATTTACATCGTAAATAATCTATTATTTGCAACAGAACTTTTGTTTTTCATTAAAAAATCATTGATTATTTACGATGAATATTTTTCGTCGGTAATATATGAAAAATAAAAAAAATTTAATTTTCAAAAATGATACTATTAGCGACGTAAAAATTTTTGTCGTAAATAATCAAGTGCATTTGCGACGGAAGCATAAATTTTCATCGCTAATAAACCTGTTATAAAAATTTAAAAATAAAAGATAATTTATGATAAAAAATTTTCATCTTAAATAATCCACTATTTGTGATGCTAAATCAAATATCTGTCGCAAAATCGTTGCTTATTTATGGTGAATACTTTTCATCATCAATATTTAAAAAATAAAAAATTTAAAATTTTAAAAACTAGACTATTAGCGATGAAAAATAAGATTTTCATCACTAATGCTTTTTTTTACGATGAAAAATTTCATCGTTAATATTTAAAAAATTTTAAAAATTTTAAAAAAAAATTCTATTGAAGGATGTTTAGATATATTATAGTAATTTTTTTTTATTTATAAAAATAAATATTAGATAGTTTTTAAAAAATAATATGTGCATAAAAAAGTATGTACAATATTAAGATGAATATGTAGTAATATAAAAAAATAGAATTAAAATAAAATTATTCGTAAAAAAATAAAGATAACATTAATTAAGATAAAGTTTAAAGAACAATGATTTTATATATTTCAGATATATAGAATACAGGCCAAAGTATATATGCATCTGTACAAATAAGTGATTTATATATAAAAATAAGAAGATACACCAAACAATACATAGATGAAGTGGTAAGAAAAGAATTGATATTTAATGTCTCTAAACCAAGTGAAATAAAGAAAAGGAATTTATATACTCGATCCTAATGAGTTTGGGATCATAGCTTAGTTGAGTTGAGGTGAGACGAATTGTATATTTACAAAAATAAATATGATGTTACTTCTCTATAAAAAAAATAAATACTAATATAGTACAAGGAGAAGAGTCCTTCACATTGTTAAATTTTTTGATATAATAATGTGAATTGAACCCTTCATGATTCTTATCAATAATTGACTTAAATTGTGATTCATTTTAAATTGAGTATTTTATCTCTAGCGAGTAGAGTTATTTGTACTAAAAACATTCCAATAATTACATGCAACTTTTAGCAAATTAGTAATTTACAATAAATTTGTAAATAAAACTATGCCTTTTGTAGGAGCAGTAATGATTGTGCATCTACTTTATTAAACAAGTTAATTATTTCCTGTAATGCTACAATAGCCATGCACTTATATTTATACATAATATATATAAATATATCTACACATCAATTTAGCAGAATCTGACAAGTTTTTTGAATGAGATTCTAGATTATTATATATATTATATAAATTTATAAATATATATATTTATATATATATTACATATATGTATGTATGTATATATATTATTTTTCTATAGAAGCATCATATTGCCCATGCTTTTTTTCGTCACAAATTTTTTTCAGTAATTATTAGCGACGAAACAGCTTTTTCATCGCTAATAAAGTAATTAACGATGAAATTTTTTCTTTCATTGCAAATAATATTTTTGTGGGGAGAAATTATTTTTTCAATGGAATTTTTTTTTTGACGGAAAGTATTAGCGACGAAAATCATTTCCATCGTTAATAAGATTATTAGTAATAAAAAAATTTTATTTCATCGTAAATTATTTTTTTTGAAATTATTAGCAACGAAAATTTGTTATTAGCGATGAAAATTTTCATCGCTAATATGTCGCGTCCCATCAAGTCCCATCTGAAATCCATTTCCTTCTCCGATGCCCCCCACTCCGATTTTGCGCGCTCCCCCTCCTTCCCCCGCGTCTCCCTTTCTGCTCTGCCCCCTTTCCCGACCGTCGCATTCGCCGCTGTCACCATCCTCCATCGCCGTCGCCGTAACCATCACCGTCACAGTCACCGTCTGCCGATAAGGTAAGCTGTCTTTTTTTTTTTGGTGTGTTCTCGGGCCACCGGTGGGCCGTCGAGGATGGGGGAGTCACCGGTGGGGATGGTGCCAGGCCGGGCTGTCGGTGCTTGCATCCGCCGTCGGTAATCATTTTTGATTTTTTTTTGGTCTTTCGTCGGGCCACTGAGCCGGCGTGGACGGTGCCGTGGCCAGGTTGGGCCGGCATGGACTGGTGGATCGGGTCGGGTTGGGGTGGATGGGGCCGGGGCCGGGGCCGGTGGGGACTGGGATGGGGAAGCGGTGGGTCGAGTCGGGCCAGGATGGACGGGTGGGCTAGGTCGGGCCGGGTCGGGCCGACGTGGATGAGGTCGGGCCGGCGAAGATGAGGCCAGGGCGAGCCTGATTGGGCTGGGTCGGGTCGGGTCGGGACCTGCGGGGATGGGTCTGGGTTGGGCCATGGCCAGTGGGGATGGGGCCGGGGCCGACGGAGATGGGGATGGGGATGGGGCGGGGTGGGTCGTGTCGGGCCAGCTGGGTCGGGTCGGGCCAGGGTGGAGGGGGCCGACTGGGATGGGGACGGGGATGGGGCCGGGCCGGTCCGTCGGGTCGGGTCGGGTAGGGTCGGGCTGGGCTGGGGCGGGTCGGGTCAAGTCGGGTCTGGGCTGGGTCGGTTTCGAATCGGGTCGGGGCCTGCGGGGATGGGGCTAATAGGTCCGGGTCGGGCCAATTAGGTCGGGTCGGACCGACTGGAGGGGGTCGGCAAGGATGGGGATGGGGATGGGGATGGGGATGGGGATGAGGTTGGGTCGGGTCGGGTCGGGTCGGGCCAGGCTGGGGCAGGTCGGGTCGGTTCTGACTCCGACCGTGGCCGACGAGGATGGGGCCGAGCCGGTGTGGACGAGGCCGGGGCTAATGGGTCTGGATCGGGCCGGGGCCGGCAACGCGGGGGGCTGTCGGGGATGGGGCTGGGCCGGTGGGGATGGGATCGAGGCCGACGGAGATGGGGAGATTCATATTATTTGATTCATTATTTGATTAACTATATTTATTATATATTATTTTTTAGTATTACTACTGAAATTATTTAATTATTTGATTAATTATTTATTTTCACTAATACAATGTACATTGCTGTTATTTGTTATAATTTAATTATTTTATGTACTGTTTTGTATGCTGCTGAAATTATAAATATATAAAGTATTTCTATTTTAGAGAAAACTCTATTGAAATTTCAATACGAAGTTATTCTTTTTTGATAAATTAGAAATCTATCTTCAAATGCATGTTCCAAGATGATAGTTAAATTGTATTAAGCCGTGGATTTTCATTCATAAGTCGATCTTCATCGAGATTGATCTTGAATATCCTGTATTCGAATTTTTTGAAAAAATAATAATATTATTATTGTTAATAGTTGATATTTCATTTTATTATGTGATATTCAGTAGTTATCTGTCTATTTTCTCCAGGTATATGGTGGATAGGGTGCGTAGGCACCATATTCACATCGTATACCTGAAGAACCATGGGGAGATGCTGTCGAAATCTTCATAAAAATGAGATGAAATATTCACTAATAACAATAATAAGATTATTACTTTTCTGAAAGGGATAGGACCATACCAGTTAGTAATGATTTGAAATAGATAGGATTGTGCATTTTTACTTCATTAAATTGATGGAAAGATATTTTCTATGTTACTATTCAATCTGTGTTTTGGTTGTTAATGAATACCACTGATACCACTGAACTTTTTTTTGATTGTTAATAATTTTATATTTATTGTTAGATGGATATCAACAAAAATTAGATGAATGTTAGAAGTATTTTTTTGCCTGAATATCGAAAAAGACTTCAAAATTTTATTGAGTTTGCACAGCATAAGACTGATAGTGCTAGTCGGATAAAATATCCATGTAAGAGATGTGTCAATTTAGTATATCATCACATAATACTTGTTGAGGAGCATCTGCTACAATATGATATGGATAAAAAATATACTTGTTGGATATGGTATAGGGAGGATGATCTGAATAAAGTGGTGTGCGGCAATGACGATACTGAAGATGAAAGTGATACTGCTGGATCTATTGAACATAGTGGTATAAAAGAATTATTAGATAATTTACATCAAGATGCTTGTTCAAATGTACGTATGAGTACTACTACATTTGAAAGCAATTCTGATCATGAACATAATATCTGACTTGAGATAGAAAAGACTTTTGAACAGTTTGCAAAGCTTGTAAGGGATGTACGAGAGCCACTCTATCCAAATTGTATAAAATTTTTCAAGTTAGAGTCTTTGATAAAATTGCTTCATATTAAAACCGTAAACCGATGGAGTCAAAAGTCATTTGATCAAATTTTAACATTGATTAAAGTAGCTCTTTTCGATGGAGAGAGACTTCCAAAATTATATTCTGAAGCAAAAATATATATGCGAAAAATGAGACTTGGCTATATTCCTTTACATGCCTGCAAAAATGATTGTATATTATTTTATAAGGATAACAAACAAGCAACTGAATGTCCGAAATGCGATAACCCTAGATACAAAATCGATAATAGAAAAACAAAGAAGATACCTCAAAATATTTTGAGATATTTTTCATTGATTCCAAGACTTCAAAGGTTGTATATATCCACAAAGATAGCTAAAGAAATGAGATGGCATTATGAGTAGTGGGTTTCAGAAAAGAACATACTTAGCCACCTGGCTAACTCTTTAGTGTGGAAAGACTTCGATGCAAAGCATCCGCACTTTGTGAGTGACCCACGCAATATCCGGCTTGGTCTAGCGACAGATAGATTTAATCCCTTTGGTAATCTGAGTACCTCTTACAGCATGTGGTTTGTGATGGTAGTTGTATATAATGTGTCACCTTGGATGGTTCAAAATCATAAAATTTTTTGATGTATACGCTCCAAACGTATCGCGGTGTGCTGAGAACAACGACGATAATATCTCTGACGTGAAAAGTCATGACTCCCATGTGATGATGCAACGTTTGCTTCTTGTGGTCATGCATAGCTATTTGGGTGGTGATGTTCAAACTGCATTAATTGAGTTGGGAGTATTCTTCCAAAAATTATGTTGCCGAAAATTAAAGATTAACTTACTTGAAAGATCATAGAAGGATATTGTACTCATTCTTTGTAAGTTAGAAAAAATATTTTCATCATTATTTTTTGATGTTATGGTACATCTGGCTGTTCATCTTCCAAAGAAAACTTTTTTGGTCGGACCAGTATATTATCGATGGATGTATCCTATTGAAAGGTAAAAAAATTATACGTACTTTATCATATTAATTATAAGATATAAATATATTTTTAAAATTTAAATTTATTTTTATTTATAGATTTTTACATACCTTAAAAAAGTATGTCCACAATAAAGCAAGGTCGGAAGGGTTTATAGTGGAAGCATATGTAGCTACCGAATGTGTCACATTCTGCTCGATGTATCTTGACGATACTGAAATAAAATTCAATCGTATAGATTGTAACACAGACTGTGAATGGGATGATAATGAACTGACATTGTCTATATTTAAACAAATAGTTTGACCTATTGGTGAAAGGAGATATGAATTTATGGACATGAACGAGCTATCCAAGACATATTTTTATATTCTAAATAATTATGAAGAAATTAAAAATTTTATTGAGTAATTACCATCTTACCATACTGTTTAATATTTTAAATAAATTTTTCATGTCGATGTAAAATTAAAAATCTTAACTTCTTGCAGTGAGTACAAGAGTATACTATGTAGAGAGAATAATACGGATACCGATGATCGACATAGGAGAGAATTTACAAAATAGTTTGATGATTTTGTAAGTTGCATTAGTAATATATTATTTATTTATTTATAAATAATATTATTTGAACCAATATAATTTTTTATGTTATGATTTAGATGAAACATAAGTATTTCAATAAAGAAGTAGGTGCGATCGATGAGTTGTACGATTTAGCATGTGGTCCCGATCGAAGGATTAATCACTACGCACCCTGTATCATTGGAGGAATAAGATTTTACACAAGCGAACTTGAGATACAACGACGGATCCAGAATAGTGAGATTACTACAATAGGATATGAAGGAGAAGAAGAGATTGATTATTATGGTATACTGGTAGATATCATAGAACTGAAGTATGGGTCCAGTAATTCTGTATTTTTATTTTATTGTGAATGGTGGGATATTAGTAATAAAAAGATCGATATTCATATTGATTTATAATTTATCAATATAAATTTTGTACGAATATGGTATCAAAATGAGCCGTATATATTAGTAACTCAAGCGAAACAAGTAATATATTTAAAGGATCTAAAGTATCGAGATAATTGGCATGTTGTACAAAAAATAATACCTAGAGGCATATATGACATATTAACCTGATTAGAAATGGATAAAAATTTATATTTACATGAAGAAGAAGCTTTTCAACAAGAAAAATAAATATTAGCCGAGTTTTTAGTTGATGAAGAACTTGTAACGACATCTTTGAATAGGGCTGATCTACTGTCCAACGAAGTTGAAACTGATTTTGTATTTAATTTTGATGAGTCGGAAGGTGACGATCAGTTCATAAATGACGATTAGATAGAAGACGATATATATATCGATTACTGTGATTCGGAGGAGGATCTACACATCGAGAAAGATACGAATATTGATGAGTAGATCTATATTCTTCATTCAATCTTCTCTTACAATAATGGTATGCGATATAATTATATTCATTAGAATGTCATTTGATTTCTATTATTATTATTCAACATTATATTTATTTATATTTCAATTATTGTAGATATGGCACCAAAAGACAGACGATGACGTTCGCATTTACAGTCTACCTCAGAGGTTGAGGCACCTTCATCGATCTCCGTTGCCACATCGGCTCCACTGTCAGAGGATCCTGCACTGATAGATCCCAATGAGGTGGATCTCAATGAGGTGGGTCCCAGTGAGTGTATTATTATATTTTTAAAATAATAAAATTTGATTCTTTTATTTGGATCATTCTAATAATTTATTTATTATTATTTTTGGCCAGTCTTCATCAGTAGTGAGGCGAGGATGAGGTCCATTGAAGAACTTCGCTCTAGAGCGTTGGAGATGCGAGCACCCGGGACAGTGTCTTCGGATCGAGATACCAGCCAGCTACACCAGACCAATTAGGAGATGGTGCGAGCCATGGTAGATTAAGCTGGGCATCATATGCCGCAGTTATGCCCTCGTGATGCTCTTCGATTGGCATCATGTTCTACCGGCTCAGAGAAAAAAATTTTACATTTACTTATAGATAAAATAAATTATATTATGAATATTTAATGTGCATAATATTCTTCTAATATTTGTTATTGGCAGGGTGTATTCGACATCATTGATTTTGAGGAGAATCGTGTGAGGCAAGCCGTGGACACTCATTTATCGTTGTGTTTCAGGAATCATTGCCATCACGTGCATCAGCATTGGTACCATGTGATGCAGGATTATAGAGAGGAGGCAGTACGGCAACAGCTCTATGACAGCATCACTATGGATAACTGGACTATCATATGCCGGTATTATAAGGATCCGATATATCAGGTTACACATCCAAACTTCTTTTTTTTTAGAGTTTAATAATTAAATTATTTATTCTTAAATTAAATTTATTATCTACTAATTTGATTGATAACTATACAGAGAAAATATGCCCAGAATGCTGCGAATCGGGTGAGACTGACCGTACCGCATTATGAGGGTTCAAGGTCATTCGCTCATCACACGAAGCACATGATAGGTGATTTTAAATTTTTAATTAGTATATAATTCTGTAGTTATTTAAAATTTTTTTAATTAATCTTCAAATTATAGAGAGATGCTGAGAGTGGCGAGCTTCCTGGTAGAATCAATATCTACCAACGGACCCACCAGCGACGGTCGGGGGAGTGGACGACGGGGAGCCAAGAGTTCTTTGTAAATTTTTTAAATTATTTTTTCATTCACAGTCTGATTTTTATTATAAAATTAAAATAGCTATAACTTTAATTTTCAGGACCATATAACAGATATGAGATCCCAGCCTATCCCTGAGGGCTCGACCGCACCCACAGATGATGAGATCTGTGATTAGGTGCTTAATACGAGATCTTGTTATGTTAGGGGGTCTAGGGTATGGGATCACTGCTCCCTCATCGTCACGCTCATCTAGGGCTGATATCTATTCTGGTACGAGGCTCGACTGATGAAGGTGCAGAGGTAGGCTGAGCAACAAGCTCAAGAGTTGGCTGCATGCATCGACGAATATCAGTAGCTCCAAATCTAGATGATGGAGCGAATGATGTAGAAGGAGCAGACGATACAACTGATGAGGCAGTAGCAGGTCGGTCCAAGCTCTTTCAAGCACTTTTCTTCTCCAGCTTATTTTTCAGATACCGACACTTAATGGCTTCTTCATATACTTTTTTATTTTTATTTAAAATTTTTTATAATTTTAATTTAATATAATAAAATAATAAATTTTATTTATCTATTTATTATGTAAATTTTTTAATTTAATTTTTTTATTTATAAAAAAATATTATAAATATAAATTAAAAAAATATATTCATATATTATTTTTTAAAAAATATAATTAATTTATTAGCGATGAAATTATTTTTGATGAAATATTGATCGTCAAAAATATTTTAGTACAATAATTTATTTTTTAATAAATAAAAAATTATTAAAATTTTATATATAATTAATAGTGATGAAAAATTATTCATCGTAAATAATTATTAGTGATAAAAATTTTTATCAAAAATTATCTTATTTACGACATAATATTTTCATCATTAATATTATTTAATTTTATTTTTTTAAAAAAATTTATTAAATTAATAGCAATGAAAAATTTTTGTTGTAAAAAATATTTTTTGCGATAAAAATTTTTCATCGCTAAAAATTTTTAAAAATTTTATTTCAAAAAATATTTTAATTAAATTAATAGTGATGAAAAAATTTTCATCGCTATTAATATTTTATTTTTTAGTGACGTTATAATTTGTCGCAAATATTTTTTTTACGATTAAAATTTTTTGATGAAAATATTTTAACGATGAAAATTATTCATTATAAATATCATTTATTAGCGATAAAATATTTTTTCATCATAAAATATTATCAACGATGCGATTATTTACGATGAATAATTAGCAATGAATATTTCTTCGCTAATAATTATTAACAATGAAAATTTTTCATTGCTAATAACCTGTTTTGTTGTGGTGCTCCCATGATCTTCCTTTTCGTTACTTCTTTTTTTCTTCTTTTTTCATCTTTTTTAACCCTAAAATCTTAGCTTTTCACTCACATCCTGCCCCCTCCCCACCCCTCCACTCTTGATCAGCTATTTTTATGATGATCTTCCTAACTTCTAGTCTTTTTCTCATCTTTTCCACCTTTTGCTTATCTCACTTTAGACTCTAACTCTCCACTTACCTCCTACCCTCTCCCTATCCCTCCACACTCAATCAGCCACTCCTCCCATGATCTTCTATCCTCCTACACTTTTTCTTCTTAATCTTCTATCCTCCTACACTTTTTCTTCTTTTTACCACCTCTGACCTCTTAATCGCTCCAAAATTGCTATCCACTTTCTCCTCTCTTTTACCACCTCATCTTTAGTCTCCCACTCACTATGTTTTATTCAACATCCATGTTTATCTATCGCCGTCCCCAAATAACTTCATTACAGACAGTGATCTAGTGAACGCTTTAATTTTTAGATGATTTCTCTAAAGTTTCTCATCCATTTTTTCTTGCTGATTTTTTTTCTCTCTACTTTTTTTTCCATTTTCAAGTGATTTCTCCACCAATTTCTTTAAATTTCTCACCCACCTTTTTTCTGCTAATTTCTCCCTCTCACTTTTCTCTATTTCTTTCCCTTTATGACCTCCATCTTTTCTCTATTTCTTTCCCTTTCCCCCTTCTACCCATCTTCTTCACCACAAGTTCCCCTCAACCCTAACCTAACCCTAACCTAGCCCTAATTCTAACCGTAATCTAACTCCAAACCAAATCCTAATCCTAACACTGATCCCAATCCAACTCCAATCTATTAACACAACTATTTTATCTGTTAGTCCAATACTTACGCACCTGACCTGACAATTTAAAACCCATTTCATGGATTCGCCTATGTGATCCACAACCCATTAACATAAAACCCCTAAACCCATTAATGCAAAACCTTTTAACCCATGCCTGTTAATACAAACCCATAATTGTTAACCTCTCGATCTATAAGTCCACAATCCGAACCCATTAACTATTAATCTAATGAGTCTATATCTATTTTCAAAAGTTTTTTTCTCTCCTTTCTTGGCCTATGTTATTTGTTTTCTTCTTTCTCTTCTATCATCTCGATGAGTCTAATTTCTTTTTTTTAGGAGTGGAAGGCTGCTGTATCACATGATGCATTTCATGTAATATGAAAGACACCTGAGATCCCGATTATAACCCTCAAAAAACTGATAAGAAAATCTTATTTTTTTCACATGATGTAAAAAGGGATTACACTAGAGTTATGGCTAATATGAATAGCTACAGTTTGAGGGGTTCAGGGAGCGGATTGAGAATGAAAAAATTGGTGGCAATAGACCTCGATCGGCCATCCTTGGAGAGGGCTTCCTCTCCAGATGAACCTTAGCAGTAAGATCAGGCAACGAAAGGGATGAAACCCTCATCCCCTAGCAATTCTTCCCAAAAGAATAGTTTGAAGGAGGCGAAGCTTGAGAAGTCATGGTTGCAGGTGGTACAAGCGATTGATGATTTTGATGGGAGATGTCTAAAGCAATCAATGAGAAGATATAGTGCTTGAAGCCTAATTTCAAGAGGTGGTCATGTTCTTAATGGAGGAGATCATATACTTTTCTAGTCGATGGAAAGCAGTCTTGATCAATAAGTTTCTCGATAGAGGTTTTCCTCTAGAGTTCGTATAAAGAGAAATGAAAACCATGCAGGGAGTGGTGGACACTTCCACATCGCATCACTTTCAGAAGGACTATTGTTATTTGATCTACTCTCAGAAGAGGTAAAGAATCAGATTTTTGCAAGGGGACCATGGTCCCTTGCTAGACAGTTGTTGGCTTTTGAAAGGTGAAAACCTAATTTCAGACGAGACAAGGACTCAATTCGGTTTGTTAGGGTCTGGGTTCGGCTACCAAATCTCCCACTTGAACTGTGAGAAAGCAAAGATAATAAAAATTATGTCCACTGCTAGGACTCCATTCTTCCTTGATGAATGGATGGAGACCTCAGTAGCATGAATTTTGCAAGGATAAGTGTGATTGTGGACACCTCTAAATCTATTTGTCCTGGTGTTAGGGTGAAGGTGGATGACACATATCTATGGCAACCATTCACTTATGAGGACCTACTTAAGATATGTTATTCTTATGGGTTAATGAGGTGCGCAACAGAGTTTGGAGGTTACTCATTGGTTCAAACTTCAGATGCCAAACCAATTTATGACCCTTGGATACATATTGCCATAGTTCTAATTAGTCCTCAAGCAGTAGCAAGTCAAAGACCTAACACTTCATTATCACCTAGCAATAAACAATCTGGTTGACAGACTCAAACAAAGAAAGTATCCAAAAGGTGTCCATCAAAGGCACCTCCATGTCCTAGATCGCCTTCTCAGGAAGCCTTTGGATCCAGATTTACTCCATTAGAAACATCCAATATGGAGGAATAATCTGAACTGCAAAATATGGAGATAGCAGTGATAACAGCAGAAAATGTGGTGATTGTACATATACCCTCACTACTAAGGAGAAAACAAAAAGATCTCTAACCAAAAATCCCAAGTCAACCTCATCTCCAGGATCCGAATCTCCACTACAAACTAAAGTCCTCATCCTAAAGGGTTCAACTCAGGAAAGTGGGGCCAAAAAATCTAGCCATCCTATATTTATACTGAGATAGAAAATTCATGTGACCCATACTCAAAGTTAGTTGGAGGCGAGTGGAAATATCTACAAAGACTGACACCAAAATATCTGAAGGTTTGGAAATAGTAGTCTCTACCTCCACAACAAGTAATACCCCCAAACTTCTAATGATTGTGCGAACACTTTGAAGTTGATGTTGAATCAGGCTGATCCCCTGAAGGATGAGTCATCACATCATACTTTCAATCTTCCAGGTGATCAAGGCATTAAGGATAATGTAGTGGAGTTGTTTCTTAGTTTTGTTTTTTTTTTTTTTTGGTTTTGGTGTTGGTTTCAACTTAATTCTGGGAATGGGGTTTTTTAGAAAACATCATTTCTAATGGTATTTTTAAGAGTAAAAATATCATTCCAAATGACACTTTAGTGCCAAGCTAGCTATGCTGGCTGCCCATGCTGGAATTTTTTTTTTCACAAAAAAGTAAAAATATCATTTGGAATGATTTTTATAGAAATGCTAAAACAAATGATACTTTTAAAAGTACTATTATGAATGGCATTTTTAAAAGCACCATTCTAAATGATATTTTTATAAGTGCCATCTCTAATCATGCTTTTAGACTGTATCACTTTCAACTAGTGCATACAATAGATGTTTAGACCAAATGTCTTAATCTAACAACTATTATGTTCAATTAATGGATTGTACCTTGAGATCTATGCTTGATTCTTCTTTTTTTCTTTTCAAAGATATTCAATGTGGTTTCTTTTATTTTGAAATTTTTCTCTTCTTTTATTTTTTTTCAAATATTTCTATAGCCTTTAATAAACTTGGAGTAGGCTGGAAAAAATATTTTTGACTGTTGAAAGCCTTGGTGTAGCTGTTGGAGTGGAGAAATGGCCATTAAAAAGTTGCAGAAAACTGGCTGTTGAGCTCATCCCATGCTTGGGGTCGATTCCAATTCCTCAGGGATCAACTCCATCTGCTCTAGGGTCAACTCCAATTCTTCAAGGGTCAACTCCATCAGAGATCTCGAAAAAATAGTTCTCTGTTTGCACCTATTGCTCGCAAGGATCCACCCATGGATCATCCCCTGGCATAAAGATCATCCCATGGGGCATCCCCTCTACGTGCCAGATCTACTTCAGCATGCTGAAGTTGACTCTTTGATCTTGGGGTCGACTCCTGATCTATTCAAAACTCAAAATTTTGATCTTTTTAGTCCATTTCAGTACAGAGATCGACTCCTAGCCTCCTGAGGTCAACTCTACTAGGTCTAAAACTTGCAAAAAAAATTTTGAAATTCTTGACCTAGTTTCTTTTGAAAAATTTTTTTGTGGATATTCACTTCATTTTGAATACTTGAAAAGCTCTATATTCAACTTTCAAATACATGATTAGATTTATAATTTTTTTTTAAATTTAAAAATCATCAAAATCAATTATAAAGTCAACATGCATACTATTCATACTTTTTCCTTTTTTTGTGAGATTAGTTCAAATAAGTAATGTCTATTAGTTATGTATATTGTCATTATTATTCTCATCCCTCTCTATTGTCTATCTTAAGAAATAGAGAAACAAAGTTCTATTTGTAGCATAACAAACTCAAATTATGCTTAATTTCTTAGGTAGAAAAGTTAGAATTATTTTTTCTTTTCTTCTCTCTAAATAAGACAACCAAAATCACAGCAAAATACCTATCATGGCACATTCATATTTTTTTCCCCTGTAAATAAGACCTAGTCAACATTTACAAGATATATAAAGTGGCAATTAAGCTACCTTAGCCAGGTAGCAAGCATAAGAGAATATAAATATATACAATAAAGCTAGTTAATTATATAAATTAGTATACTTAAACAACTGACTAAACCAAATTATGATAATGCAACATATGTACCACAAGGCCATGGTCCCTTGGTCATTTTGACCTTCTTTGAAAGATCATCAAAGGTTGTTGGATGTCCCTCTGAATCACTTGCGATACCCCTCTCCTACATCAATAGTAGGATCTACCACATCAATGTGGGTGCGAACTAAACCTCGCCCTCACTCTCGACCTCTGGGCATAAGTGACCTACCCTTTGCTACAACAAAATCAACATCTGGCTCTGGATCATCATGATGCTCATGTATATGCGACATGCTATATCTCAGAGATATGTAGAGAGTCCTCATGCCACATCTCTAAAAAATATGGTGATGCCATAGGTAACCCAATATGATAAATAAGGATGTGGTCAGCTTGCTCAATATCCTGATATGTATGTTTGATAGTATCATTCAATTGACTTAATATGATCAATCATTCTGATTTATCGTTAGCAGCAATGGCATGTTGTGTGGAAATCGCTATCTCATTCAAACGTTTCATCTGCATAAATCATACAATATAATTAACAATTTAGAGTAATATATAAATTTGATGAATTAAAATTTAATATGATATTGACGTAAGACATAATTTTTTTGATCTTACTAAAATGCACACAGTGAAACTCTCACCCTCACATCCTAAAACTACGTATTGAGGCAGCCCAATAATCCATACTATAATGCTAAGAAATCAAGTCATGTAGTTCTCAGTATATGGATAGCCTTCCAAAATATGATCACCATGAATAATATGATCTTACCGTACATTTCAAATGGTGATATACTCAGCACGCTTGATATGCCAATCAATATGAGCTCTCTCTCGTCGATCAACATGATGAAGTCTCTGACTGGTATATATCAAATTGCTCTAGTATACTCTGTATCTGACCAAATTGGCACAACATACGGTCTGAAAGGTGCCACTCCACCATATCAAAGTAAATAAATGGCATCCTAGCAGGCCATATATCATGTCCATCTGTACACATCTGTGGTAATATGGATAATATATCATCTGTGTATAGCTCCCACAAAAACTAATAGAGTTAAAAATAAAATCCAATTAGTAAGCATATTTTTCAACATATTATGCATACTATAAAAGGATATTTGTACAAGAAAAAAAATCCGACAGCATAGTAAACTATAGTACATATAAAAAGAGCCTTACCTCTGCTCCAGTAGCCTCTCAGCTTCAATTTCTGGCAAGCATAAGAAAAAAAGCCTATGGCATCAATAGGAGAAAAGAGGGAAGAAAGAGGGCGACGATGTTCGTTGGTGATGCATAGTGGATGGCACTTTTAAAAGCGTCATTTGGCATGGCGTTTCTATAAGCGCCATTCTAAATGGCATTTTTATCTTTTTTTTTAAAAGAAACATATTCCAGTGTGGTTAGCTGAGTTGAAATGGTTGGGTGAGTTGGCACTAAAAATATCATTTTGAATGATATTTTTATTCTTAAAAATACTATTTAAAATTATATTTTCTAAAAAGACCCGATTCCCAGAATTAAGTTGAAATCAACACCAAAATCAAAAAAAAAGTTGAAAAAAAAAAAACACCAACCTAAGAAACGATTCCATTGTAGTGGCTAGTTAAAAGCCTCAAATTGCTGATTTGGAAGCCCACCCTTCAATTTCACATCATCTATGAAAAAATTCTTACATGGAATTGTAGGAGGGCTACCAAAACCTCTTTTGTTAACTATACTAAATCTATGATTTAGCAATATAATCCAATTGTATTTTGGTTTTTAGAATCCAAACTTTCTATTAATGCCATTAATAGAATAAAAAGACTTATAGAACTGGTTTGGGAGGTGTACATGATTTTAGCTATCAGTCTTCAAGTGGAGTCATCATATGCTTGCGAAAAGATGTTGGGAATATTTCTTTCATCCACTTTGATAGATAAGTGGCTTTTGAAGTTGTCACACCACAAAATGAAACCACCTAGATTCTTCGGGTTGTGTATGCAAGCACTTGTGCGACTGAACGATGATGACTTTGGGCAGAGGCTAGTATGGTTATGTCCATGGGGATATCTTTTCTTTTTATTGATGATTTTAATTGCATCATGTCTTCAGAAGATAAGAAAGGAGGGCGACCTTTCAGAATAAACAGGAAGATTCGAGACTTTCATACTTTTATTATATTTGGGGTTCTTTGGTCCTAATTATACTTGGTGCAACAACTGATTGGGCCTTGCTCATATGTGGGAAAGGCTTAATCGGGTTTTTGCCTCTGATACTAAGATTAATGCCTATTTAGCAAAAAAAAATATGTTACTCATCTAACCAGATATGCATCAAACCATTGCCTCATCTTGTTATCGACCATGGGAGATATTGATAGAAGACCTTTATCTTTTAGATTTGAAAAGTTCAGCATCCACAATGTGATCCAAAAGATTTGATATTGCAAAGGTTCTCACTCCCTTGGCATTAAGCTAGTTAAGCTTCTAACTAATACCAAACTTGCTCTTAAAAGATGGAAAAAGAATATTGGCAATTTTTTTTAGGAGGAGGCAGCATACAACTCAATGAAAAAATCTACTAACTTCGAACACAGAAGGCTCTTATAGGGGGTCTCAACCACCCATAGCACATGCATCTTTTGTCTCTTGTTAGGACATATCATAAAAACCTGCACATGCAGGAAACATTTTGGAGGCAAAAAGCTAGGTCACCCTGGCCTAAGGAGGGTGATACAAACATATGCTTCTTTCACAAAAATACAATTTTAAGGAGGCGGTGTAATCATATCACTAGAATTAAAACTAGTCAAGATCAGGTGACTGAGGACCAATCTTAAACAAAGTACATCCTTCTTCATTATTTTCAATAGAGATGGTCTGAGGTCCTTATTCAAGGGAGCTTGATGTCCTTATGGTATTCCCTGAGATCTTTTCTGACCAAAACAAGTCTCTAAAGATGTGAAAGAGGAAGAGATGACTGAAGCCATTCGATCTATGCAACCTGACAAAGCCTCTGACCTGATGGTTTTCCTAACTTCTTCTCTATAGAGTTCTGATACATTATTAAATCTAATATCATAAAAGCTATCCAATATTTCTTTAAGGTGGATAAAATGCCTTTAGAATAGAAGAGGACATATATTTCTCTCATTCCTAAAGTTAAGAACCCTGAGGATTAAGGACTTCTGACCCATTAGCTTGTGCAATTCTATGTACAAAATTGCGGCTAAAATCCCAGTGAATATATTGAAGAAAATTTTATCTCATATCATCTCCCCTGAATAAGGAGTTTTCATATCATTGACCATATCTTGTTTAGCCAAGAATTAATACCCTTCCTCAATAAAGCACCACCAGGAGTCTCATGATGCTCAAACTTTATATGCAAAAGGCATATGACTGCATTCACCGGTCATTCCTTTTCAAGGTGCTTCATCAGTTTGGGTTTCATGCCAAATTTATCCAGCTGATCAAAGAATGCATGCAGCACTCTACTTCCCCTACTGTCTGGTTTACTCTTTTGCAAGGATTAAAATATGGTTGTCCTATTTCCCCACATTTATATATAATTTGTTCTAAGATTTTTTTCAAGATTCTTGCAATTTGCAGTTCAAAATCATATGTTAAAAGCCTATAGACCTTCTAGCCAAGGACCTTCAATCTCTCACATCTTTTTCATTGATGATTGTCTATTAATTGCAAGAGCAACTATTAAAGACAACATATACTTACTAGCCATCATTGAAGCTTATCACTCATTATCAGGTCAAGCTATTAATGTGGATAAATCCCATATTAAACTCAGTCCATCAGTTTCTAATTCAATCAAATCTCAGATTAAGAGGCTATTCCATATATCAGAACAAGGGTGCACCTGGAAATATCTTGGTGCTCCACCATCTGGTGAACAACTTACCCCTGCTGATTTCAATTACATGATTGAAAAAGTGATGGCTAGCATTGGGAATTGGAAGTGGAAAGCCCTTTCCCTTGCGGGAAGGATCACTCTTCTTCAGTCAATGCTTCTCTCAATCCCGGCGTTTAGTATGTCATCGGTGGTAGTGCCTTTAATTGTTCTTCTCGAGCTTGAGATGGAATTTAAAGCATTACTATGGGGGCATACCTCTGATTGCATCTCTTATCATGGGAAAGAGTTTGCTCACGTAAGAATTTGGGTGGACTTGGCTTGGTGGATTTATTTACCAAGCATCAATTTTTACCTTGTAAAATGGTCGTCTATCTTATTCTCAATCCAGAATCTTTATGGGCCAAGCTAGTTAATGCTATATATCATTTCCATGGTAATTGGAATGACTATCACAAAGTGTGAAGCTGTTCCTCTATTTGGAGGAGAATCTGTGACTTCTGGTGGAACATAAGCACAGACTCTAATATCAATATTCTCCAAGATCCCTGGCTCTCTACAACATCTCTATCTAAATAGCCAACCCCCCTAAATGTCGATGTCTGCACAGTGAATATGCAAGTGCAGTGGCTCATACAACCTAACCACTCTTGGAATCAACAACTATTAGAATCTATGTTCTCGCCTGAAATGAAGCATTGGATCTGCAGCATCCACATTGCACAGGGCAACTAGTCATGATCTACTTTGCTAGGGTCCCAATAAGCTTCATCGGGTTAATGGCAAAGTTATGTATGCTTTAGTGAAGCCAATTGGATCAGTGGAGGTTAATTACCCATTCAAATACCTCTGGAAACTGCCTATTCCCATGAGGGTTAACACCTTCTGCCGGAGGCTTCTCTGGGATAGGCTACCAACTAAGAAACTTCTATATGATAGGAACATCATTAACAATCAGGATCTTATGTGTGATTATCATTGTTCTTCAGTCAAGGATGCTGAACATGTTATCTTCAATTGTCCTTGTGTCGTCAGCTGCCGGGAACAACTGCACCACAGTGGTGGACTTGACTTGCTTCCTCAAATCACTGCCAGCTTTGAAAGAACATATTCTAAAAGCTCAAGTAGGGATGGGGGAGAGTGCCCTATTTGCTTGTGTTGCTTGACTAGTATGGAGGGCAAGAAATGAGAGGATTTTCAATAACAATGTCACACCTACTGCTAACTTGATTAGAAAGGCCTTTTCAATAGCCATTATTAAATAGATTTCTAACTCTTCACTGTGCAGTAGCTGCCAATCACCACTTTTAAAGGACATAAATCAGTGGAAACCAACAGTACAAAGGCTTATGGTCTCACATACATGCCGCAAAGCCAACCAGGATGCTGATCACTCGTCTAAGGTGGTTCTGATGGGTAGTTTCAACTACCACTCACATGATATCTTGTCTGTACTCTTATCTGACATGATGGTTGTTGATTGCAGAAATGTACAATACATCAGAAGGCAATGAGTGCTTTGAAAAAGAATCGTTATTATATTGTTATGGCTTTAACATTTTTAATGCATCATGAATTTGTCCCTCCATAGGGGCTATTGCAATTATCAGGTACCATCATTTATTTACACTGCCTCAAGTTGAACATTCTGATGGTCAAAAGCTTTGGTTTTACCGGCGTCTCTCTCAATTGAAGCAGAATTACACATTCTGCTATCAAGCCATGCAGACCTGCTGGCACTATCATCGTAGCACGGGCTTGATATATATACTCTGGTAACCCTGTTGCTTTGGGTGTTAAATGTCATAGCCCAAGCCCAAGCTAGATTAACAGACCCAAGCCCAAAACGAAAAAAAAAAAAACAGAATAAAACCGGGAAGAAGACTCCCGGTAGGAGTCTTCTTCTCCGGCGAGAACCAAGCACATTAGGAGTCCTAGGATCCCTCGAAATCCTAGGACCCTCTATAAGAAGGTCTCCCCTCTCTCTTGAGATCGATCATCGGCCTCTTCTCCCTCTCTTTCTCTCCGATTTTCCCGAAGAAGAGCCGCGGGCACTGTTGGTTTCTCACCGTGATTTTTCGCCGATGAGGTCACCGGAGGCCGAGGTGAGTCTCCTTCTTCTTCCCCTCTTTCTTCTCCTTCCTCCCATGCTCCTGTACGCGGCTGCCGGCGACGAGTGTCACCGATCTACCGTCGGGAAAGAGACTCTGTTTTTGGGTCTCTTTTCCTTGAATTTTCCGACGCCGGCGATCGGAATCGATCGCCGGCCATACTCCTCCGTGACCGGGGGAGTGGCCCCCGTCGGCCGCCGGCCTCCGCCGCGACGGCCATGGCCCGAACGGCCAGTCAAGGCCGGAGGATGCCGGTCCTCTGTTCCGGCACGGGAAGAACCAAGAAAAAGAAGAAAAGAAGAAAAAGAAGAAAAAGAAAAATAAGAAAAAGAAAAGAGAAAGAAGGAAAAAGAGAAAAAGAAAAGGAAAGAAAAAAAAAAAAGAAAAAGAAGAAAAAGAAAAGAAGAAAAAGAAAAGAAAAGAAAAGAAAAGAAATAATAATAATAATAATAATAATAATAATAAATATATATATATATATATATTTGTATATATATATATATATAAGTAAGTAAATAAATAAATAAATGAAATTGATGAGAGAGAGAGTTTCTCTCTCTTCTTTCAGTCTGAACCCTGACTTTCTCTCTCTGAAATTGGACTTTCTCTCTCTACTTTCTCTCTCTAGGATATTTCTCTCTCTTGATGGATTCCTCTCTCTCTAAAGTTATTCCTCTAGGATTAGCGTAGTGGGAGGTCTCATCTGATGATTCTGATCGAGTTTAGGAAAGAGTCGATTTTAAGTGAAGTTTTGAATTGGGATTTGTTTAGATTTAATTTTAAATTAAAATTAATGTAAAAATATAATTTTGAATAATAGGCACGGAAGAATCTCCTAGAAGTTAGTCAATCTTTTCATTCAGTGCTCCGTGAAAGGTAAGTAATGAATCATCTTCTCGAGATATTTCATATTTATTCTGAAAATAAATAATTATTCTCTGAAATTATGCATGATTTATGAAATTATGTTTTGAAAGAAAAGTGCTTTTGAAATGTTATGGTATATCGATTTATGCACATGTTCAGTGAAAAATTATGATATATTATGATACAAAGTATTTTGATACAGATCGGATTTATGCTCTCAGCCTAACTATGTTTCAGTGGGCCCCGCCAATGGGGATTATACGTTGGTACTCAGTGGACCCTGCCAGTGGGGGTTGTGCGCTGGTGTTTGTGGACCCTGCCAGTGGGGGTTGTGCGCTGGTATTCTGTGGACCCCGCCAATGGGGGTTAAACGTTGGTCATAGTCAAGGCTGTTGAGTTACGAGTGTTTTGCATCGAATCGGATTTATGATTATGTTATATGTGAATATTTGAAAATATCTGATTTGTATTAAAACAGCATGAAATATACTCTTATGTTTATTTGCAACATTATTCTTGAAAATTATAAAATATCTGGTAGAGATGCTTGTTACTTACTGGGCTGTCTAGCTCATTACCTTTCTTTCTATTTTTCAGATTCAGATAATTAATTTCGAACGTGGGAAGAAATATTGGGACAGAGCTTTTAGAGGCGAGATTTAGCATTGTCAACTTCATTGAACGTAGATCTATTGTTTTATTTTTAGTAAAATTTTATTGGACGTAAGACATTTGATTTAATTACTTGAATTACAGTTGAATAATAATTATTTGAATTTATTCCGCTGTGATGCATTGATATCGTGATGAGATGCCTTGCATGCTTATGGAGAGAGTTCTTCATAAGTATGCGGCGGTTGCCATGACCCTCGATTCACAATCTCGGGTCGGGGGCGTGACATTAAATCTCCTCTACATATATGGAAATTTTTATGATAAAAAGAATGACAACTCTCCTTATAGCCTTCAAATGGCACATTCACCTCATATCTGGCACATCAACATTACACTACCTTCAAGGTTCTATCTGTGGCGGATTCATCTATATTTTGACCTTCTCATGTTAATTTTATATGATAGCTGGTGGATAATTGACTCTTCTATTAATAGGAGAATCATGCTACTTTGAGAGCTTTCTCTACTTCAGTTGACAAATCTTATGAATCCAATGACTCTGTAGCTTTTGTCTTTTTATGATAGTGCAGGAGCTCTCTTTCATACTAACTGGACAATCCGGATGCAAATAGTATGGACTGAACAACCATATTCTGGAATCTTTTTGCCTGGATATAGTCATTCTTGTGTTGAAGATAGATTTACAAGTTCCATCTTTATGCAGATCTATTTGGTATGGAACAAGCAACTCTCTCTTATAAGGATATATGGAGTAATGGCATCTTCAGATTGTATGTTTCAGATAATGCTGACCCTTATCATTATTCCTTCGGGATTTCAATTCTCATCAAATGGATTGGATGCATATCAGTTGCATGGTGATTGTAATTTCTATGATCTATTTCACCTTGCAGAACCCTTATGGTTGCTTGGTGCTGATCTTATAACAATATGCACACATAAGCCTCAAGATGCTTCTTCAACTGTTACTTTTACTTCATCATGCTATAACGTGCCATATTCTTAAAAGTGTTGCCAGTCAACAAGTTTATCTCTTACTCCAGATATGTTAGGTTATGAGTTTGACAAATGTTTCAGATGTAAGGGATGGTGTGGTCTGTCTTATGTACTGCATAATCTCTCTAAGTCAAAATCACAGGAAAGATTGATAAGGGCCCAATGACTTCCATGCACTTCACTTCTGTGCTTCAGTTTCAGACCTTGGGAGTATTTTTGCCTGCATCACTTATGTTTGTATATTGTTCCATCTGATCTCACCCTTTATGTTGGCTTCTTGTATATTTTACATATTGTATTTTGGTTGTTCTTAATGCGATTATAATACAACTGTTAGTTCCTCAATTTACCCCAAAAGCAAAGGGATTGGAAGACTACATCCTCCCAGGCAGCAGCCTCCTAAAAACAAAATACTGATGGAGAACTGAAAAAAAAAAAGAGAAATAAAAATAGCAATGATTTTTTTTTACCTTTTCAGTAGTTTCTTCGATCTTTCTTGATCTAGAAACAATCTTCTATTTTCCCACCACTCAAGCCCAACCCTCTCACATGATGCATTTCACAGGATGCAGAAGGTACGTGAGATCCAGGTTGTAACTCCCTCAAAACTGATAAGAAAATCTTGTTTTCTCATATGATGTAAAAAGGGATTAGAAGGCTGCACCCCCCCCGGCAACAACCTCCCAAAATAAAATATTGATGAACGGAAAAAAAATAGAAAAAATAAAAATAACATTGATTTTTTTAATCTTTTCAGCAGTTTCTTCTACCTTCCTTGATCTGGAAACTCTCTCTTATTTTTCCATCCTCAAGCTGAACCTAGCTTCCTCAAACAATCTCCCAATTCTCTTACCTTCCCACAGTTCAGATCACCATTTAAATGATTTGGGCTTGATTTGGAAAAAACTAAGGAATGACCACTCAGACTCCTTCATCCCGAGAACTTTTTTCCCCTGAGATTAGAAGTTTCATTCTCCTCCATTCAAAGAAGGTCAACGAACTATCCTGTTAGATATGGGATTTCTTTCTTTTGTTTAAATGCAGCTTGATCTTTTCCCCTTTCTTAATAATAAGGCAAGGGGCACCTCTGCCTCATCCTATCAGCCAGCATGCCAGTATGCTACTCTTTTTTCCCTCCATATTTTCCCTTCTATAGGCAGAGGAAATCGGTGACACCGTGACACGGATGAGAGGTATGGATCAACCACATGGCATGCTGATGCGGATGGAAAATGGCTGATGTGGATTGGTCATACGAGCGGGCATTATATACCGCGGTATGGTTCAGTGCTGCGGACAACAAAATTATTGATAAGAATGGCCCCATCATGTACCATCTAAAATCAAGCTAACACACCATCCAAGGGTGCGTTTGATTAACCATTGAAAAAATATTTTTTTATTTTTTAATTTTTAAAAAATAAAAATCAAAAAAAATATTTGATAATATCATAAAAAATAAAAAATATAGATCAAAAAATTAAAATAATTATTTTATATATAAAATAAATTTTTTTATTTTATAAAATTTATTTTTTTATTTTTTTATTTTCATAAATCTAAAATATCAAATCAAAAAGTAAAAAATTCGAAACCTTCATCTTCGCCGGTTCTTCATCTTTCCATCCTCTTCTCTCTTTCTTTCTGAATCTTTTTTTCTTATCAAATTCTCCGTCTGTCATTTTCAAATTTTATTTTTTATATTACAGTAACATAATTATCAAAAATATTTTTTATTTTTTATTTTTTTAATAATAAAAATAAAAAAATATTTTTTAAAATTAAAAATTAAAAATCAAAAACTTAACGAAACTCACCCTAATAATCCAATTCAATGCGTCACTGTTCTCCGCTGAATGCTGTGACGCATAAAACAGTAGCCAAACTATTGTTTATTCCGTACATCGTGTAAAGAGAGTGCAGTCCTCGTGAAGTCACGAGATGTCAGCCTCTTTTCCGTGCATGCAGCGTCGCCTTCTCATTGTTTCTCTTAACCACTATGGCTATACACTGTGTAAAAGCATTCCAAAACTTATAAAATGATGGCACGTCCGACTTTCCTTTCTTTCCCGTTTCCATTACATGAATTGCGGCCATTCCACTATTTATCCCAACTACTGTAGCTAAGAAGGGGGTTCAGGCCTCCCAAAATACCATCACACGTCGAGAAAGGGAGGTTCTAAACTCCTACGTACGAAATATAGATGTTCAGAGAAAATCTTTAGGCACTGCATGTGGTGCAATAGAAGTGTACCATTTAATAATAAAATGATGGCACATCCGATTTTTTTTTTTTTTTCTGTTTCCACTACAAGAATTGCAGCCATTCCACTATTTATCCTAACCATTGTAGCTAGAAACGGAGTTCAGGCCTCCCAAAATATTATCACATATCGAAAAGGGAGGTTCTAAACTCCCCTAAAATTTTTGTGCACTGCATGCAGTACAATAGGAATGCACCACCTAATAATATTTTTTTCTAATTTTTAGTGACAAAATATCCTTTTTTTTTCATAGAACAAAGAAGGAACAGTATTATTACTTCTTCATGCCTTGTATGACTTTCCATAAATGTATATGATGTCTTAAACTATGTATATGACTTTCTATATCTTTATAACATCTTGAACAATATATATGACTTTCTGTAAATATATGTAATATTTCGAATAATATATTGACTTTTTGTGAATATATATGACGTCCTGAACAACATATTGTTGGGTTAGATCCCTCCTATATGGATGAAGAACTTATTTGTATTTGAGCTTATTTAATTATGTCAAGCTCAATCCAATTAATATTACTAATGATATTTTAGTAATTTAATATAGAAAAAGACTTATAGAGAACCCTAGATCGTATTGTCTCGTGGAATGAGTGAAAAATAAGAGAGAGAAAGTGAGGAAAAGGGAAAAACTCAGATTTTTTGGGGTTTCTGTATAGTCTTCATCAAGTTGATGATCGGATGGTAAATCTTGTCCGATTGAGCTAAAATTTGGACAAATTGTTACTAAGACGTGGTTCTTCAATCTGAACGGTGGAGATCAGATTTGGTAGTCATTGATCAGATCTGAAAAGGCTCGAAATCAGACTATGTTTAATATTTTTTTCCTCATAGTTTGGTAAGATCTCTCTTTTGTCTTCTTCTCTAGCAAGGATACACCCTTAGATAGTGCTTACTATAGTTTATTGTTCTTCAAGATTGTATTTTTCTTGATAGATATTTGGTGTATTGGTCTATTGATTTGCTAGAGAGATTCTATGTAATTTCCTTATTGACATAGTGAAGATTGACTGGACCTAACGGTCTCATGATTTTTTCCTTCATACTGAAAGATTTTCCATATAAATACTGGTGTTCCTTATTGTGTGATTGCTGCTATTTATGTTGGTTTTTTGTTGCATTGCACATACACTAGTGAATTGATTGGTTAATTGATAATCTACATATTGATTGATCTCCTAATAGTCTCACATAAGAGGGAGGATATTTGTGGGCTTTGTTCTATTGGTTGCTACCCAAAATCTTCCAACAAAGTGGTATCAGAGCACAGGTTATTACTTTGTGTTGTCTTGGTAATTGTCTTATATGTAGAGATGGAGATCAAGTAGAATAGTTAGTTTAAATAGAAGTAATTATAATCTATGGAAAAAAAAGATGGAAGATCTTTTTTATTGCAAGAGTTATCATTCATCATTATTGGGTGATTCAGCTAAATCTGAACATAAATTTGATGATGATTGAAATCTGCTTAATAGGTAAGTTTGTGGATATATACTGAAAGAATTATATCCTGCAAGCAAATCGCATTTGATATGTGATAGAAACTTTTCTGTTATTATTTCCAACTCATGTATGACATTTATTATCAATCAATAATAAAGAGATATTTTCATGATTTATTATTTACTGTGTCTTAATAATTTTTAAGATTATGATGAACCCATAGACTAAGATAATAATTTTATGGGTATGTAAGGTTCATGTTAGTGAGACCTAAAATTCTAAAATCATAATCTAAAATAATTCTAGTTATTGGATCATTGAATTGGAGATCAATGAATCTGGAAAGACTAGCACATCTTATGTATGCTTGATAGAGAGGATAGATGATCTCAGAACTACTTGTGTAGGGACACTAATACAAGGATGTGGATGCTCATTACGGTATATATATACTGATTTGATCTATCGAGAGAATATCTTATGGAAGCCTTACTTGCATGTCAAAAGATAGTTTTTTAAGTGGGAGTTGTGTAAGTGATCCTTAGACCTAAGATCTCCATAGAATCTTATGCACATGAATCTATATTTTGGTTCATACTCAATCATGACTAAAATTATGAATGGAGTGTTCTGGATATGATAGATTGTATATGAAGATTGTGAGTACATCAATAAAAAATCGATCACTCTGAGTAAGAGGAGATGATATCCTATGTATTCTCATCTCTAGATAACTTAGGAAGTTTTTGACTAAAGTAGTATGAAGATTAAAAAGGAGTTCTAATTTTTTATTAGAGTTATCATTGATTGATGATAAATCAATAGGAATATATATTTGAGTTTGATATAATTCCATACTCATGAACATATTCGGGGTGCAGGATGATCGAAGGATTGAATTACACGGTAACTTACCACTAAAAGGTATTTTGATAATTTTTATCAAATTTTACATCTTTCGGATAGGCATGATACATTGCTAGATATCAATCATGTCTTGTAGGTTTTCATGAATTGAATTGATTAATTCATGAGTCAATTAGAAAGAGTTCTAATTTGACAACTTGGGGTGACATAGGTTTAATCTAAATCGATTAGATGGAGTCTAATCTAATCAGATCAATATACATCCGGACCTTTTGCTGACTAGATGTGGAGCCCATAGAGTCACATATATTAAAAAATTAATCAAGAACAGATTTTGATTGGTTGGTTGGACCAAAAGAACCAACTAGGGTTGCCAAAAAATATGCTAGCACATGTGGCACAAACCCTAGCTCCTTAATCAAGTTGATTTGATCAAAATCTTGTCAATTTGGTTAACCTAATTGAACTATTAATTAAATTAGGTTAGGTTCTGACTTGGACCAGATTTATCTAAATTTTTATTGAATTTTTTTCAACATTTTGGCATCCTCTATAGAGTCCAAATTGGTTAGGACTCTATCATGTCTAGCACTCCAAGGGATAAAGCTGAATTATTTATTTGGTTAAGGAAACTTAAACTCTCGATTAATCCAAGTTCAATATCTATCTTGTAGCTCTCTTAGCCCTCTATCAATGTGGTACAAAGTTTAAAATGTACCATGGCCTGATGAGGTGTGAGATGCCCCAAAGATCTGCGCACACATGGCAGTGAGAAACACAAAGAGTTGCGAATTCACATATTTCTTTCTCTTAGTTGGGATATAGTCACACCTCAATATTAGTGCCATTAGAAGCCTTATTCAAAGGGCTACCACATGGCAAAATCTTAAAATTTTTTGAGATGGTTTGAGATACTAAATGCATCCCTCTTTGCTGGTGGATATGCGAGAAGGCTAAAGCGACATATCTGAAAATTAAAAGTCCTCATATGAGACTCTTAATTTTTGATATACTGATTAAAAGACTCCATGAAAGAGCATATCTGGACCCCTTCTGTGCCCCTTCTATTGCTATAAATAGGTGACAGCAGAGTGGTTCGAGGCATTTCCAACTCTTTTCGATAGTTCTCTTCCTTGTCTTGTTAAGATATTGCCTTGAATTTAAGACAAGTTTGCCCCACTTTAAGATAAGAGCCTAGGAAGAGGATTAGGAAAAAAATAGAGAAAGGAAGAGAGGATTTAAGATTCCAAGTTTAAGTTAAGAAGAGGCCAAGTCCAAGTCAAGGTGCGGATTTAATCAAATTGGGTCAAACCGAGTTCTATTGGTTAGAACTAATCAATAAGATTTTGGCACAACGAGTCCTGCTCCTTGAGCAATTTTCATATGGATCACCTGTGGACGGCATACATTTATGTGTCTATGGAGATTTGAAAATTTAGCATAGGAGATATTTATCTAAACTACTTCTTAATTACTTTATTAGTTGTTCATTAATTACAATTAGTCAAGAGATCTTGAATCTAAGATTTCGGGTATTATGAATTTTATGATTATAAATTTTTGAAGTCCACTATTTCGTTGTACTATCCGAATCCAACAGTGGTATCAGGGCAATCTTGATTGCTTCAATTAATGATCAATTTGATGTTATAATATATGATATGCAAGTCATGTTCATATAAGTAGCATGCTAGTTGTAATACATTATGTGTTGTTGATTGTCACTGATTAGATGTTTCACATATAACCTAATCAATATTAGTGATAAGTTTAAGTTAATCATCATTATGACATTAGGTTGTCTTATAATGATAATATAAATACTATACATCTAGCACAGCATGCTATTGTTATGATTATCATGTTATGTTTTTCATAATATATTATAGCATGTGATATAGTTTGATAAAGTAAGATAGGATGTGTATTTGAGACCATTAAAATCTCTTAAAAATTATATTTAGTCATAGTATTGAAAATCAAAAGCAAATTCATTCAGAAAATAAGTGATAAATTGGTGTCTAGAAAAGTGGTTTTAGAAAGGTAAAGAGTTGGTGGTTTTTAATTAGGTTCATTTCTTACCTGACCAAATCTTTTGATGTCTAAGGTAAGAACGGAGGGCCTCCCACCTCTCTCCCACTTACCTAACTAATTCGATTCATTTAAATCTTGAATTGAAAATGTTAATGATCAGGACACTACTAATGCTTTCCTTTATGCTAAGTTAAAATCATGTCAAAAACTATGGTAGGTTTGTTGTGTAATACAAGGCTTACTATAGGGATTGATGTGAGATTATCTTGATGCATATAATGCTTTATGGCATATTTGATGATATTGCTTTGTTGTGTAACACAAGGATAATATTATTCAAATATGGCGATATAGAAATAAAGTATCTGATTAAACTAAGACATTATAGTTTGTTGTGTAACATAAAGTTATAAGTATCTTAGAGACAGGAGTTATGTTGAGAATTGCATTGGTTGCAATTGAAAAAAAAAAATTTCTATCCTTGAACTCATGAATGTTTATTATGTAATATAAAATATTTATGAGGAATTGAGATCTCAACCGCACTAAAAAAATCAAAATAGGATTTTTCGTTTACTATAGATGAGGATTATAGTGTTCATAATAAAATAGTGAGAGATACAATTAGATTTATGAAGTCCTCATCTAGTTGTGTCTGCCATCTTGAGTGGTTTGCTTATACGTTATTCTTTATTTAATGTAAATTAATTTTAATGGCTTCTTCACTATCACTGTGGGGTATTTTAGATGCCAACAAATTGATCGATCTCAATTATGTAGATTGGTTAAAGAATTTGAGGATTGTATTAACTCAAGAGAGTCTTCTACATCCTTGACTCTTCTGATCTTGAGTCGATCGAAGAGGATACTAAGAGGAAGAAAAGGCCACATATAAGATGTTGCAAAGTGACAGTTTGACTGTCAAATATATCATGTTGGCCTTAATAAGCAATGAGTTACAAAGATAACATGAGGACATGGAACTTAGTCCATATTACTCCATCTTAAAGAGTTATATGGAGAGCAAAGTAGGACTACTCAATATGAGATATCGAAGCAATTATTTTGAGCTAGAATGAGTGAGGGCTCATATGTGCAGACATATATTCTAAAGATTATTGACTTAATCATTTGATTAGGTCAACTAGGGTTTGTCATGGATAGAGAGCTTAGTCAAGACTTGATCCTACAGTCACTCCCTAATTTATTATCTCAGTTTGTCATAAATTACCGTATGAACAAACTGAATACTATCCTATCAGAGCTGTTAAATATGTTGAAAACAGCTGAGAGCCATTTCAAGTCAGAAAAGGCTCCTCTTATTTTAGTTGATAAGAAGAAGATGAAGGTAGGAAAAAAAATTCTAAAAGAAAGTAGAACCCTAAAGTAGCATCCAGAAGAGGAAAAAAGCAAAGAAGGACTTCGCAAATGGTGCCTGTTATCACTGTGGTAAGCAGAGGCACTGGAAGAAGAATTGCAAGAGCTACCTTGCAAGTTTGAAGCACGATGCAAGTGGAGCATCGAAAGCTTTGTATATGATACAAACTAGTTTATCATTGAGTACTTCAACTTTGGATTCATGGGTATTGGATACCGCATGTAGGTCTCATATATGCAAATCATTACAGGGACTACAGAAAATTAGAAGTTTAAACAAAGGTGACTTCGAGCTTTATGGCATGAATGGTGAACCCATTCAGACTGAAGCTATTGGCACCTCTATATTATCATTGCCATCCGGTAAGATATTGGAGTTATAAGACTATTATTATGTGTCCAATGTTATTAGAAATATTATTTTTATACCCTTGTTATTGGAACATGGATATGAAATAAAGGCTAAAAGCAATTGTTACTCTATTTTCTATTCTAATGAGTTTTTGGGTAATGTATATGTGGATAATGGTCTCTTTACTCTTTTGCTCAATGATAATATTTTTCTTATTGATAACAATTGAAAAAAAAGAGAGATAATGAGAATAACTCATATCTCTGGCATTGCCAACTTGGTCATATTAGTAAGTCAAGGTTACACAAGTTGTACAAAGAAGAATTCTTTGATTCTAATGATTTTAAATCATTTAAAACTTGTGAATCCTGTCTCATAGATAAGATGACCAAGTCTTCATTCACAAGACATGGAGAAAAGACAAATAAATTGTTAGGTCTTATACATTAGATATTTGTGGACCTATAACAACTCAAGCTAGATATGGATATTCCTATTTTATAACTTTTATAGATGACTTATCAAGATATGGATATATGTATCTCATGAAATACAAATTTGAGACCTTTGATAAGTTTAAGGAATATCAAAAGATGGTCAAAAATCAAACTAAAAAGATATTAAAGATCTTCGATCCGATTGAAATGGCAAATATTTATCCAGTGAATTTTTTGATTATCTTAAAGGATATGGAATTCTTTCTAAATAGACACCTCTTTATACACTACAGTTAAATGCTATAATAGAAAAGAGGAATCGCACTCTATTAGATGTGGTACGATTTATGATGTACTTCACATATCTTTCCATATCTTTTTGGAGATATGCCCTAGAAACAGTTGCTTACAACTTGAATAGGGTACCATCTAAGTGAGTAACCAGCATTCCATATAAGTTATGAAAAGAAAAAAAAGCTAAATCATAAATATTTTAAGATTTGAGGATGTTCTGCTTATGTCAAAAATATTTTTGGACATAAATTAAGTACTAGGACTGACAAATGTAGATTTATAGGTTATCCTCGAGAATGTATTGGATACCTCTTTTATTATCCTACTGAGCAAAAGATTTTTATCAGTAGGCATGCTATTTTCGTGGAAAAGAAGTTTGTCCAAGAAAAGAAAAGTGGGAGGATGATTGAATTAAGTAAAGTTCAAAACCTACAATCTACCTCATCTGATCCTCAATATGAGATTCCTAAACCAATTGAACCTGTTGATCAGGAATATCCATAATACACACTTCTTCTTCGAAGATCAAAAAGAGTATGAAATGTATCTCTAAGATATGATTTTATTATTGAAAATGACAATGAAGCCCATATCATTCAAAATGATGATCCTGTGACCTATATGGAAGCTATCCAGAGTAGGAACTTTGATAAATGATGTGAAGTCATAAAATCTGAGATAGACTCCATGCACTCCAACCAAGTATGAACTTTGGTTGATCCATCTGAGGGTGTAACCCCAATATGGTGCAAATGGATCTTTAAGAAAAAGATTGGAGCAAATGGCCAAGTAGAGACCTACAAAGCTCGGCTGGTGACAAAAGATTTTAAGCAAAGACAAGAAATTAACTATGATGAAATCTTTTCACCAATAGCGATGCTTAAGTTTGTTCGGATTATGTTTGTTATTGCTGCATATTATGATTATGAAATCTGACAAATAGATATAAATACTACTTTTCTCAATGAAAATCTTAAGGAAGAAGTTTATACATCACAGCCAGAAGAATTTATCTCAAGTGGGAGACCAAATCAAGAATGCAAGCTAAAGAGATACATTTATGGATTGAAGCAAGCCTCGAGGAGTTAGAATATCCGCTTTGATGAAACCATAAAGGAGTTTTATTTTATCAAAAATGTTGATGAGTCATGTGTGTATAAGAAGACAAGTGAGAGTGCCATAGTCTTCTTAGTCTTGTATATTGATGACATACTTATCATTGGGAATGATATCCCAATGTTACAATCGATCAAAGCTTCGCTATCTAAAAAATTTTTCATGAAATATTTAGGAGAAGTATCCTATATACTAGATATAAAAATCTATAGAGATAGATCTAAGAAGATACTTGGCTTATCCTAATCTAGATACACTGATTTAGTATTGAAAAGATTCAATATGGAAGTAAGCAAAAGAGGTTACTTATCTATGAGTCAAGGCATATATCTCTCTAAGAAGATGTCTCTTAAGACACTTGAAAAGAGAAAAAAATAAGTAGAATTCCTTATGTTTCAGCTATAGGATCAATCATGTATGTCATATTATGTACCAGGTCTGATATTGCTTATGGTGTAGGTATAGTAAGTAGATTTTAGGCTGATCTGAGGGAAGATCATTGAAAAATTATGAAAAATATTCTTAAGTATCTTAGAAGAACTAAAGATGTTTTTCTAGTATATAGAGGATCAGAATTGAAACTAAAAGACTTTATTGACTCTAGTTTTCAATCAGATCCAGATGATTGTAAATCCATATTAAGATATGTATTTACTCTGAATGGTGGTATAGTAAGTTGAAAAAGTATCAAATAGCAGACTGTAGCTTACTCAATCACTGAGGCAGAATACATTGCTGTTAGTAAAGCAGCTAAAGAAGTTGTCTGGATGAAGAAATTCATCATCGAATTAGACGTAGTTTTTGAGATTCAACATTTGGTGTCACTATTTTGTGATAACACTGGAGCTGTTGCACAAGTTAAGAAATCGAGGTCTCACCAAAAGTTCAAATATATCTTAAGATACTTTCACCTCATTTGTAAGATTGTTGAAAGATAAGACATTGTCATCAAATGAGTAGACACAAAGAACAACATAGCAGATCCATTCACTAAAATATTTTCTCACCTTGATTGTATGGGTGTTAAATACAAGGATGATTGATTTTAGTACAAGTAGGAGATTGAAAGAATTGTACTCTGTAAGTCAATCATATTTGATATGTGATAAAAACTTTTCTGTTATTACTTCCAACTCATGTATGACATTTATTATTAATCAATAATAAAGAAGTATTTTTATGATTCATCATTTGCTGTGTCTTAATAATTTTTAAGATTATGATGAACCTCATAGATTAGGGTAATGATTTTATGGATATGTAAGGTTCATGTCAGTGAGACCTAAAATCTTAAAATTTTAATCAAAAATAATCTTAGTCATTGGATCATTGAATCAAAAATCAATGAATCCGAAAAGACTAGCACATCCTATGTATGCTCGATAGAGAGGGTGGATGATTTCACAACCACTTATGTAAGGACACTAATATAAGGATATGGATGCTCATTAGGGTATGAGTACATTGATTTGATCCATTGAGAGAATATCTTATGGAAGTCTTACTTGCATGTCAAAAGATAGTTCTCTAAGTGAAAGTTGTGCAAGTGATCTTTAGACCTGAGATCATCATGAAATCTTTTACACATGAATCTATATTTTATTTCAAACTCAATCATGACTAAAGTCATGAATGGAGTGTTCTAGATATGGTAGATTGTATATGAAGGTTGTGAGTAGATCAATAAGAAATCGATTACTCCGAGTAAGAGGAAATGACATCCTATGTATTCTCATCTCTAGATAACTCAAGAAGTCTTTGGTCAAAGCAGTATGAAGATTAGAATAGATTTTTAATTCTTCATTAGAGTTATCATTGATTGATGATGAGTCAATAGAAATATGTATTTGAGTTTGACATAATTCTATACTCTTGAACATATTCGAGGCGTAGGATGATCGAAGGATTGAATTGTATGGTAACTTATCATTGAAGGATATTTTGATAATTTCTATCAAATTTTATATCTTTCGAGTAGGCATGATATATTGCTAGACGTCAATCATGTCTTGTGGATTTTCATAAATTGAAGTGATTAATTCATGAGTCAATTAGAAAGAGTTTTAATTTGACAACTCAGGGTGGCATGGATTTGACCTAAATTGATTAGATGGAGTCTAATCTAATCAGATAAATATACATTCGGACATACTGCTAGCTAGATGTAGAGCCTATAGAGTCACACATATTAAAAAATTAATCAAGAATAGATTTTGATGGGTTGGTTGGATCAAAAGAACTAACTAGGGTTGCTGGAAAACATGCTAGCACATGTGGCACAAATCCTAGCTCCGTAATCAAGCTGATTTGGTCAAAATCTTATTGATTTGGTTAATCCAATTGAGCTATTAATTAAATTAGATTAAGTTTTAATTTGGATCAGATTTATTTGGATTTTTATTAGATTTTTTTTCAGTATTTTGGGTGTCATATATAAAGTCCAAATTAGTTAGGACTCTATCATGTCTAGCGCTCTAAGAGGATAAGGCTAAATTTTTTTATTCGGTTGAGAAAACTTAAACTCCTGATTAATCCAAGTTCAATACCTATTTTGTAGTTCTCTCAGCTTTCTATCAGTGTGGTACAAAGTTTAAAGTGTGCCATGGCTTGATGAGGTGTGAGACATCCCAAAGGTTTGCACGCATGGCAGTAAGAGATACGAAGAGTTACAACTTCACATATTTCTTTCTCATAGTTGGAATATAGTCATGCCTCAATATTGGTGCCATTAAAGCTTCATTCAAAGGGCTACCACATGGCAAAATCTCAAAATTTTCTGAGATAGTTTGAGATGCTAAATGCATCCCTCTTTGTTAGCGGATGTGCAAGAAGGCTGAAGCGGTGTATATGAAAATTAAGAGTTCTTCTCGTATAAGACTCTTAATTTCTGATATGCTGATTAAGGGACTCTATGAAAGAGCATATCTGAACCCCTTCTACGCTTCTTCTATTGCTATAAATAGGTGGCAGCAGAGTGGTTCAAGGCATTCCCAACTCTTTTCGATAGTTCTCTTCCTTGTCTTGTTAAGATATTGTCTTGAATTTAAGACAAGTTTGCCCCACTTTAAGACAAGAGCCTAGGAAGAAAATTAGGATAAAAATAGAGGAAGGAAGAGAGAATTTAGGAGTTCAAGTCCAAGTCAAGGTGAGGCCAAGTCCAAGTCAAGGTGCAAGTTCCAACAGATTGGATCAAACCGAGTTCTATTGGTTAGAACTCATCAATAAGGTTTTGGTGCAAGGAGTCTTATTTTTGGAGTAATTTTCGTGTGGATTACCTGTGGAGGGTATACGCTTATGTATATGTGAAAATTTAAAAATTTAGCATAAGAGATATTTATCTAAACTACTTCTTAATTGCTTTATTAGTTGTTCATTAATTACAATTAGTCAAGAGATCTTGGATCTAGGGTTTTGGATGTTATGAATTTCATGATCATATATTTTTTAAGTCCACTATTCTGTTGTGCTATCCAAACTCAACTTATGCACCAATGGGTAGATGATAATATTTACAATCATATTGTCGATAAAGATAATGCCCATATTCTTTGGAAAAAGTTAGAAGAATTATATGCAAGGAAAATGGGTGACAATAAATTGTATTTGGTGCAGAAGCTTATAAATTTGAGATATAAAGATGGTACTTCTATTACCGACCATTTGAATGAAATGCAGGAAATCTTAAGTCAGCTTATAGCTATAAAAAAAATTTTTGATGACAAGGTACAGGCTTTGATGCTTCTTGGTTCATTACTAGATAGTTGGAAAACTTTTAGAGTTTTTGTGAATAATGCACCAGGTGATAGAGCTCTTTCTATGGATTTTACAAAAGTGGCTTGCTAAATGAAACAACAAGAAAAAAAATGATTGATTCTTTCTTTTCTCAACCAGAAGCATTAGTCTTTGAAAACAGAGGTAGAAGCAAGAGTAAGGGTTTATATTACCGAAAAAAATTTCTGAAGTAAGTCATGATCAAGAAAAGATCTTGAATGCTACGCATGTGATCAGAAAGGGCACATAAAGAAGTACTACAAAAATAGAAAAAAAAAACAAAAAAGACAATCATAAAGGAAAAGAAGACAAGCAGAATGAAGATGATGACAGGATTGCTACTACTGAAGATTTTCTTATTATTTATGATGAGAATGTTGTCAATTTTGCTAGTCAAGATGCTAGTTGGATAATTGACAGTGGGGCCTCTATCCATTGTACTTTCAAGAAAGAATTTTTCTCATCATATACATCTGATGACTTTCGTGTGATGAAGATGGGAAATGATGGCTTGTCTAAAATTGTTGGCATGGGAGATGTGTACTTGGAGATCATGCAAGGTAACAGATTAGTTCTTAAAAAAGTTAGGCATGTACCTAACATTAGATTGAATTTAATTTTTATAGAAAAGCTTGATGATGAGGGTTACAACAACTCTTTTGGTAATGGTCAATGGAAGCTCACCAAAGGGTCTATGGTTGTAGCTAGAGGAAAAAGGTGTTCTACTTTTTATATGATACAGGCCAAAATCTCCAAGAGCTTAGTGGCTACAGTGGAGAATGATTCAAGCACAGAATTATGGCATAAGAGACTTGGTCACATGATTCAGAAAGAACTTGATCACTTAGCTAAGAAGAAACTACTATCAGGAATGAAAGGTACTTCTTTAAAATTCTATATACATTGCTTAGCAGGTAAGCAGCGTAGAGTTTCATTCCATAGTGCTTCTCCATTTAGGATGCATAATGTTTTAGACGTGATACCTTCTGATGTTTGTGATCCTATGAAAACTAGAACACTTGATAGTGCATTATATTTTGTTACCTTCATTGATGATCGTTCCAGAAAAGTGTGGGCATACACTTTGAAGACTAAAGATCAAGTGTTACATATTTTCCAACAATTTCAAACTAAAATTGAAAGGGAGATAAGAAGAACTCTAAAGTATATTAGAACAGACAATGGAGGTGAATACTCTGAGCCATTTGCTGATTTTTATAGAGCTCAAGGCATTCGGCATCAAAAAACTCCTCCTAAGACTCCACAACTCAATAGATTGGCAAAAAGGATGAACAGTACTCTAGTAGAGAGAGTCAGATGCATGTTGTCACATGCCAGACTACCAAGATCTTTTTGGGGTGAGGCTTTGAATACAACTGTTTATATTCTTAATCTCAGTATGATGTACCAGATACAGTATAGAGTGAAAAAGTTGTTTCTTATAATCACCTGAAGGTGTTTGGTTGCAAGACTTTTGTGCATATTCTCAGAAATGAGTGGTCAAAGCTTGATGCAAAAACTAAGCAGTGTATTTTCTTGGGCTATGAATTTGATGAGTTTGGATTTAGGCTTTATGACTCTGCAGAGAAGAATCTTATTAGAAGCAGAGATGTGGTATTTGTTGAAGATCAAACCATTGAGGATGTTGAGAAAGTCATTGAGAAGATAGAGTCTTATAATTATGAGTTGATTGATTGGGATTTAGTTCCTTCATCTACTACACCAAATCAGATTGGGGATGCTACTCAAGAAAATCATGGTAACACAAATGATACTGAGACACCTACAGGCAATGATGAATTAGTTGAAACAGATGGTCAAATAACAATAAAGCCTACAGAGTCACTAGAGCCAGTTGATATTCCATTAAAGAGGTCTATCAAGAGGTGCCAACCCTCCTCTAGATATCCTTCTTATGAGTATGTGTTGGTGATTGATATGGGAGAATCTAAGACCTACCAAGAGGCAATGACAAGTAAGCACAAAGATGATTGGCTTGAAGCTATGCAGGAAGAAATAAAGTCTTTGCATGATAATAGCACTTATGAGTTGATAAGTCTACCAAAAAATAAAAATGCATTGAAGAGCAAATGGGTATATAGGTTGAAGATAGAAGAGCATACTTCACGTCCGAGATATAAGACAAGATTAGTAGTCTAAGGCTTTAGTCAAAAGAAAGACATCGACTTTGATAAAATCTTCTCTCCGGTGGTCAAGATGCCCTCAATTCGGATTATTCTTGGTTTGGCTACTAGCATGAACTTAGAGATTAAGTAACTTAATGTTAAAACTACTTTTCTTCGTAGCAATCTATATGAAAAAAATTACATAGAGCAGCCAAAAGGATTTGGAGTTAAAGATAAGGAAAGCTTCGTATGCAGATTGAAGAAGAGCTTGTATGGTTTGAAATAAGCTCCTAGATTATGGTATAAGAAGTTTAATTTCTTCGTGACCGACCATAGGTACTATAAAACTAAATTTGATCATTGTGTTTTTATGAAAAAAATTTCTGATGGTGATTTTATCATATTGTTGCTTTATGTTGATAATATGTAATTATTGACTGAAATACTTATAGGATTGACAGGTTAAAGGAGGAGCTGAATAAGTCCTTTGCTATGAAGGACTTGAGACCAGCCAAGCAAATTCTTGGGATGAGAATCATTCACAACAGAAAGAAAAAAAAGCTTTGGTTGTCAGAAGAGAAGTATATTGAGAAGGTGCTTAAGAGGTTTAACATGGATAAGGCAAGAGCTGTTAGTACTCCTCTCGCTAATCATTTTAAGCTAAGCTTAAGTCAATATCCATCCACAGATAAAGAAAAAGAGAAAATGAAGAGTGTCCCATATGCTTCAACTGTAGGAAGTTTGATGATGCCATGGTGTGTACAAGGCCTGACATAGTGCATGCTGTTGGAGTGATAAGCAAATTTCTCTCCAACTCAAGTAAAGAGTATTGGAATGCAGTAAAATAAATTTTGAGATATCTTTGTAGCACTTCTAAGTTATGTCTTTGCTTTAGAAGTAGAAAACCTATATTATCTAGCTTTACAGATGCAGATTGGGTGGGTGATGTTGATTACAAAAAGTCAACATCAGGATACTTAATAATCTTTGCAGGAGGAGCTGTGTCATGGCAATCAAAGCTACAAAAGTATATTATATTTTCTACTATAGAGATACTAAGACATGTAAGAAGATACTATGGATGAAGAGATTTCTAGGGGAGTTCGGATTCAAACAGGAGAAATATCAATTATTTTGTGACAGTCAAAGTGCTATTCATTTGGATAAGAATCCAACTTTTCATGCTAGATTCAAATATATTAATTTGAGATATCATTGGATTAGAGATACATTGGATTCAAAATTATTGGAGCTTGTAAAAGTTGGCACTCTCGATAATGGTTTAGATACGATAACAAAGGTCCTTCCGAAAGAGAAGCTTGAAGCTTGTTGCAAAATAGCTGGTATGGTGGTTTCCTCCATATAGTCGGTAGGGAGAGATTTGTTGGGTTGGATCCGTCCTATATGGAGGAAGAGCTTATTTATATTTGAGCTTATTTAATTATGTCAAGCCCAATCCAATTAATATTACTAATGGTATTTTAGTAATTTGACATGGAAAAAGGCTTATGAAGAACCCTAGGGTGTATTGTCTCATGGAATGAGTGAAAAACAAGAGAAACAAGAGAGAGAAAGTGAGGAAAAGGGGAAAGTTCGGATTTTCTAGGGTTTCTACATAGTTTTCATCAAGCTAATGATCAGATGGTAAAATCTTATCCGATTGAGCTAAAATTTAGATAAATTGTTGTTAAGATGTGGTTCTTCAATTTGAACGGTGAAGATCAGATTTGGTGGTCATTAGATCAGATCTGAGAAGACTCGAAGTTAGACTGTGTTTAATATTTTTCTTCTCATAGTTTGGTGAGATCTCTCCTTTATCTTCTTCTCTAGCAAGGATACACCCTTGAGTAGTGATTGAAGGGAAGCGTGGCAGTTTTGTGCATATATTTTTAAAATTTTACAGTAGAGCATATATAGATTAAATAATTTAATTTACAATACATGCATAGATCAAATCTAAAACTACCATACAGGATCTATGATATGAACTAATATGCATGTATGTAAATCTGAAATCTAAAATTCAGCAAACATAGATCTTATCTATATTATATTTAGATCATATCTAAATATGAATTGAGTTCAAAACTTGATACTTGAGCACAGATAGCAGATCATCACATCTGAAATCCATGATAGTTGGTTCTTCATGATGCTCAGCAGCCGCACACGCATCCGATCTCTATAAGTATCCACATGAAATCTTTGTGCTGATCGATCTCTCCGAGAGTACTAGCTCGTGAAGACATCTTTTGTAGCTGATCAAAGAGGAACATAAAGAAGATGAAGTATAAGAAGATCTTCTTCTTTTCTTTCTAAATCAACGTATCAGATCTCTACGATAGAGATCTAGAAAAGAACCATTTCTTCTAAATTTTTTCACGCATAAGAGATAACTTTTCTCTCTTCCTTTCACATCTTCAAGAAAAACTTTTTTTTTCTAATTTTTTATAATAAAAATTAGATCTAATCTATTTTTTTATGTAAAAAATAATATAAATTTTCATATCTTAGAAAAATCAAAAAGAAAGACCCAAGAGAAGAATCGTTCTTCTCTTTTTTTCTCCCTTTTTCTCTTTGATCTAGAGTCCTAGGAAGACCCCAATGCCCAACAAAAATTTTTTAATATTTTTTCTCTAAATTTTTATATTAAAAATTAGATCTAATCTAATTTTTATACTAAAAAAATTAAAAAAAAAATCAGAGAGAAGAAATTTTTCTTCTTCAAGGCTGTGCACTAGAAAGAAGATATTTTCTTTTTTCTTTCCTTCCTCTCATGGGATGAACCTTTCTTTCTTTTTTTTTTCTGATATTTTTTCTCTAAATTTTTATGTTAAAAATTAAATCTAATCTAATTTTTATACTAAAAAAAATAAAAAAAAATTTGAGAGAAGAACTCCTTCTCCAAGGGCTGCGCATAAGAAAGTAGACCTTTCTTCTTCCTTCTCTTTCTCTCATTGGAAAGAACCTTTTTTCTTCAATTTTTTATTGTAAAACCAGCAAGAGGGCCTCTCTTTGATGCCTTAGAACCAACAATAAACTCTCATAAAAATCCTTTAAAAGAGGTTGGAGAAGAGGCTTAGGCGTGTGGAATTTGGGGCGTCCAACTCTTGGACGCCCCCTCCTTTTTAGGCGACAACAAGAGAGGAGAAGGGGCACCTTGTTTTTCACAGAAGAGAGGAGAGGGGTGTGGCATCTTGATTTGGGGCATGGGTTCTCACAGTGAAAGGAGAGGAGGTGCAGAAGATTTTATGCACATGGGTGGTTATGAGTTGGTTAAGTCCTAATCTAAATAGGACTCATGATTCTTGATCTAACTCTAACTAATTCTTGGATCTAATCCTAACCAACTTAAAAATTAGTTATAATAAACTAACTAATTAGGTCCTAGCCCAATTAAAAAATTAATTAGACCCTAATTCAATTAATAAGTTAGTTAGATTAAAACCCCATCTGTGAGAAGTATTTTTTTTCTCATCTTATTAGATATCAGGAAAGCTTTTGATCAATAGGGCTTGATCCAATCAAGTCTATTATCTAATAAGATTTGATCCACTCAAACCTAAATCAAATTAAATTGAATCTTTTTCAATTAAATCTGATTTGCATCCCTAAGATCAATTAGAACAAACCCTGTTATCCATTAGAGCTTGATCTAATCAATTGAAACTAAACCTAATTGAATCTAATTTAATTAGATTTGATCCAATCTCTATTGCTCAATCAAATTGAGCCAATTAACAATCAAATTATTAATTAATTATTTTTTTAATTTACAATCATTAGTAAATAATTTATTACAATCTTTGCATAGGATTAATCATCAATTATATTGATAATTAAATCCTTCAATGATTCATGATCGTCGATCAGTCATTTGATCAGACAGGTACTTCTATGTGTATGACCACAAAGGTTCAAACCTAAGCTGGTAGCATAAGAATAATTTTTGTGCTAATCGATGTAACCATTTAGCAATAAGACCCGATGTTTGGATAGGCCAAATGTATACTCGACAACACTCTAAAATCTATATAGATATAGTTACCATATAATTCATCTCTTTGACTCTCGATGCTCAAGGATGACTTAGGATTAAACTATCAACCCTAAATGAGTGGTCCACATTGTGTCTCAATCTTAAAAAATTCTATGACTCCTCACTAGAACTACTCTGATCAGAGTTTTGCTGAATTGAAACACAGTGATGCATCATCTTCAATTTTACTTAGAGTGATCAATTCTATTTTAACTTGTACTCAGACTTCACTAGTACTTGACTGTATCTAGAAACTTTCCATCATCGAATTAAAAATTTGGATAGTCCGATACTAAAGTATAGTAAGTTGCTTTCAAGTCACCGAGGTAGCCTCAAGTCAGAGAGATACTTATACCCATATCCTATCAGAGCAACCCTTGACAGCAGAGTGCTCCGGAGTTGGTCACGCTCAATGAAATATACTCCTACATTTCATCTGTATGCTATATCCATATCACCACATGTTTTGGTTAAGAAAACAACCAACTAATATGGTATACAATAATCTACACTTGATATAATTATCGTCTTAGTAACAATTGTATCTTTTGATCACGAGCCGGATTTAAGAACTGTTAGAATTCAAGACTTGGGGCATGCATGTGTGTTTTAAAATTTTATTTTGTAAACATCATAGTAGAATATAAGATTAAAATACTTTTAATCTGAATCATACATGCATAAAAATATTAAATCACAAGGATCTAGTTCATGTGCTGAAATTGACATTTGCTGAAATTCAGATTGTGATCAAATCGCATATCTGTTTCGCAATCTTTTTCTTTGAATATGGATCTGAAAGAGGAGAAATTTTTTTCTAGTCATATAAGTATCCAACCTCTACGGATATCCACTTGGGATCAGTCTGAAATAGCTCTCTTCAAATTAAATTTTTTTCTCTAAAAAATTCAGCCTACTGAATCTGAATGAAGTCTGGATCGCGATCAACACTTGATCTCTTTCCTTGATCTTCTTCTTTTCTTCTTCTCTTGTCTTTCTCCTCTTGAATTATGTTACTACCAGTAGGTAGAAACCAGCAAAGAGGGACGCCCAACCAGTCTTGGCATGAAGGAGAAGGGAGAATGCCCAAAGAGCTATGGTGTGAGGACACCAAGGGAGAAGGAGAAGGGAGAGAAAGAGAGGGCGTGGGGGAACCTTTGGGGCATGGAGGGCTGCTGGTTTGGATGCTATAGGGACCTTAGGAGAGGTTCTTTTAAATAGGCATGAGGATAAAATTCTATTCAATATCATAATATAAGTCCTACTTGCATTAGATTTTCTAATAACTTAAATTATTTAACTTACATTAGGAATCCTATTAGGCACCAACTCTTGGAGCCCTTGCACCTAATTAAACATACCCTCTTTTGCACCCAAGGGATGCTCCATATTAGATTAAAAGGCCCTCTAATCATAGGACACGTCCAATTTGATCCAATTAAAGTGGCGCCCTATAATAACCATCAAGAAAATTAATAAGGGCCTTGCACCCTTAATTTATATGATTCAAAATCTTAGACACCCAACAATTGAAGTCAAATGAATCTTATTCATATAGATTATTAGCAGATAATTAAGTTTAAATTATCTTATCAAATAAGAAATCTAAATGGACAGAGAAATTGGGTTCAATCATGTGCTAGCAAGGTTACCTTGAACCCAATCGGATTTTTCTAAACCCAATTGACACTTCATAAGCTCAATTACTAATTTCAGACCTAATTCCTTTATTGTGCGATCCTATAGGTTCCATTCTATCTGATAGTAAGATATACAATAATCTCTATCAAAGTATCATTGAAACTCTTTTCAATGAGTTGGAACAATTTCACTCTAACTCATCGAAGATTGTCGATCCAGAGCAATCCTAGTGAGCTCTCACAATCCACCAGTGATACTTAGCAGTATGTAGTGATAATCCAGTAAAATTGAAATGAACATCTTTGTATAGTTAACGTGTGATTCAGTCCCTCTATCGTGAGTCCCGACTTGATGGCAGGTCATAGATAAATCATCAAATCTCAACATCAGTCATATGATAGATTCGATTAGCTCAAGTCCAAATATAATTTCTATGAAAACTCTTTTCCATCAATTACACTACTATGGCCATAGATTCTTGGACTTAGCCTTTCAAATCCCATAATACTACTCCTCTCTATGAAAATTGATAGATCCTATCTTGATGTGCATCCTACTCATACAGTGGACCAATTGTCACCAACATCTACTACAAAGGCTTATTGAGATCCATATTTATGTATCGATCAAACTTCAGTAGCCTCACTGCGAGTAGTAGTATAATTTCAGATCAAAAAACTATTCACACAACTACGGCATCGAGACAATCACTGATGATTGAATAAAAATCTAAGTGATCTCTCGTATGATCACGCTCAGTACTAGTTATTCTCTAACAACTATCCGCATTCGTCGTCCAGTGTCTCTGCACTATAGATCAAAGATTCATCTATCTCGAAGAAAGTGATCTGTGCACCAGTCTATCCAGATTGATTACCATTCTCATGATAATTCTATGATCGGGAGCATTTAGGAATTAAAGTTATGTCTCTAATTCTCAACACTTTAAGAATAAGTATCAAAAACTAATTTCATAGACGATTCAAGGACACATCACACTGGAATGAAAAATAAATTTATCTTTTTATTGATCAAATCAGTATATTAAGTATAAAATTGTGTCCTACAGTTATTACAATGTGTCAGCCATATTGACTTCTAAGACATACATTTAATAATCTCCCATTTGGACTAAAGTCAATTGACTACAAATCTAAGTCTCATTTTCTCAAGATGGACTTTCATTTTTGGTTTGCTCAACTGCTTAGTCAACAGGTCTGCCATGTTGTCTGTGAAGTCTACTCTTCGTACCTCGACATGTTTCTTTTCGAGATAGTCGCGTATGATGTGATACCGTCGCTCAATGTGCTTCAATTTTTGATGAGACTTCGACTCCTTAGCAAGTGCTATGGCTCTATTGTTGTCACAGTAAAGTGGTATGGCATCCGATGTCATAACCCCAAGTTCTACGATGAACTTCTTGAACTAGAAGCCTTCCTTTGCAGCATCCGAAGCACCAACATACTCAGCTTCTGTGGTCGAATCCACTATGATGGATTGCTTGAAACTCTTCCAGCTAACTGCACCATCATTGCAAACGAATACATATCCTGACGTAGACTTTCTATCATCAGGATCAGATATGCAGTCTGAGTCAGTATATCCCTCGACTCGTAATTCAGAATCTCTTCCAAAGATCAAGAATAAATCTTTAGTTCTTTTTAAGTATTTAAGGATGTTCTTTACAGTTATCCAGTGCTCCTCATTTGGATTCGACTGATACCTGCTCATGACACTCATAGTAAGGACAATATTAGATCGAGTACATAGCATGATGTATATGAGGCTCCCTATGATCGAGGCATAAAGAATCCTACTCATGTGCTGTACTTCCTCAGATATGGTCAGACACATCGTCTTGGAGAGAATAATACTATATCTAAGAGGTAAAAGTCAACTTTTGGAATTTTTCATGCTGAACCTCTTTAGTACTTTCTCTATGTACAGCTTTTGTGATAGACCTAGTATCCGTTTAGGTCTATCCTTATAAACCTTTATTTCAAGAATATAGGATGCTTTTCCTAGGTCTTTCATGGAGAATTTTTTGGACAACCATCTTTTGACCATGGTCAGTATGGAAATATTATTTTTGATAAGAAGAATATCATCCACATACAATACGAGGAATGTTATTATGTTTCCACTGATCTTTTTATATACATATGGTTCTTCTTCATTTTTGATGAAATCAAACGATTTGATTGCCTCATCAAAATGATGGTTCCAACTCTGAGATGCTTACTTTAATCCATATATGAACCTTTACAGCTTGCAGACTCTGTGATCACCATTGCCAAACGTGAAATCCATAGGCTGCTCCATATAGATATCTTCCTCAAGATATCGATTCAGGAAAGCAGTTTTCACATCCATCTGTCAGATTTTATAATCATAGTAAGCTGCAACAGCAAGCAAAGTACGGATAGATTTCAATATGGCTACAGACGAGAAGATTTTTTAAAAGTCAATACCCTTATACTGACTATAATCTTTAGCCATAAGTCTAGCTTTATAGGTCTCTACCTTACCATCGGCACCTATCCTTCTTTTGTAGATCCATTTACACCCAATGGGTACAATACCCTCAGGTAGATCCACTAAGGTCCAGACTTGGTTTGAGCGCATCAAGTCAATTTCTGACTTCATAGCATCTAACCATTTATCAGAATCGATGTCAAACATTATCTCGTCAAAGATATTAGGATCATCACCATGATCTCTATCTTCCATAAGGAATATTTCTTTTACTTTCTTCGTAAGCATATTCGTGTACCTTTCAGGAGGTCGGAAGATCCTACTAAATCTATGAGATGGTTAAGGAACATCTACTACCGACTCATGGATAACGGATTCCTGAGGATCTATAACTCTTGGCTCTTCAAAGATCTTCTCTTTGAGCTCAACTAACCTCCCACTGCCACCATTCTGGATAAACTATTTTACAAGGAATATGGCGTTTCGACTCACAATCATATTATGGTCTTATAAAAAATAGAAGTAGTATCCTATGGATTCTTTAGGATACTCTATAAAGTCAGCTATAATAGATCTATCCTCTAATTTATCCACCATCTGCCTCTTAACATAGGTCGGACATCTTCAAGTCTTAAGATAATCTAGTCTCGACTTCTTACCGAATCATATCTCATACGGTATGGTAGGAACAGACTTTGATAGAACCCTATTCTACAAGTGAATTATGGTTAACAAGATATGTCCCCAAAGATATAAGAGTAGATCAATGAAGCTCATCATGGACCTGACCATATTCAATCGGATCCTGTTCCTCTTTTCGGATATCCCGTTAAGCTAAGATATTTTAGGAGACATCCATTAAAAGACTATATCGTTGTCCTTAAGATATCTCAAAAATTTTTGACTAAGGTATTCACCTCTTCGATCAGATCGAAGAACCTTAATGATTTGTCGGTTTATTTTTCTACTTCATGTCTGAATTTTTTGAACTTTTCAAAGATCTCAGACTTGTGTTTCATCAGATATGCATATCCGTATCTAGACAGATCATCGATAAAGATAATGAAGTAGGTATAACCACCTCTGATCTGTACATCAAATGGCCCACACACATCGGTGTGTACTAGGGCAAGTAACTCAGTGGCCCTTTCTTCATATCCTATAAAGGGTAACTTGGCCATTTTTTCTCGAAGACAAGATTCGTAAGCTGGATACGACTCTGGGTTAAGAGAGCCAAAGATCCCATCCTTTTTTAATCTATTTATCCTATCCTCTTCAATATGGCCTAGTCTATGGTGCCACAAGTACTTCTGGTTAATTTTATCTTTGGGTCTCTTTTGGTCTACAATACTCACTATTTGCTCGTTTAAGTTCATATTCACATCAATATGTAAGTGATAAAGACTGTCAATTAAAAGACTTTGTACAATCAATTTATTTCATAAATAAATAAAATAAAAATCTTTATTGAAACTAATTTCAAAACTTTCCTGTGCTAGCACAGACATGGAAATCAAATTCCGACTAGTTACAGGAACATAATAACAGTCCTTTAAATCTAATCTAACATCAGACGGTAATCGAAGAGGATAAGTGCCAATGGTCTCTGCAGTAATTTTTACTCTATTGCTGATCTGAAGGATCATGTCACCTTCTCTCAATCTCCTACTTTCTATCAGATCCTGTATTAAGGTACATATATGAGCACTCAAGCCAGAGTCTAATACCCAACTAGAAATAGAAGAAACCATAAGGTTAGATTCAATTACGAGCATACCTTCGGAAGGTTTATCATCCTTTTTGATCTTTAAGCTCTTCAGATATTTTGGACAGTTCCTCATCCAGTAGCCTTCAGCATGATAGTGAAAATATTTTTTCTTTACTTCGGCCTTGTTGGGAACTTCCTTCTTTGGCCTATTCTCCTTTTTCTGCTTCTTAGCGGATTTAATCTTCTTCTTTTCAGTAAACTTTCTCTTGGAAGAAGTTCGCTCCATAGCGAGAACAGTATCCCTTGAACTCTTCAAGTTTTTCTCTGTAGTGACTAACATGTTGATCAATTCGAGTATAGTGCAATCGAGCTTGTTCATATAAAAATTTATAATAAATTAACTATATGAACTCGTAAGGGATTGAAGGATCAGATCCATTTGTAATTCTTTTTGTATTTCTAGTCTGAGCTTCCCAAACTCCTCAATATCCTTGATCACTATCATACAGTACTCATAGACTGACTGCCCTTCACATATCTTCAGATTGAAGAGTCTTTTGGATACCTCGAAGTGCGCTGTACGGCTCTGCTCACCATACAACTCTTGCAGGTGAGTGATCATAGCCCTGACAGTAGGCATATGCTCATACTGGCTTTATAACTCGTTTGACATAAATGCCAGCACATAACACTTAATCCGACTGTCTTCATCTATCCACTTCTCAAAAGCAGCCCTTTGCTCAGCAGTAGGATGGTTTGGTAACACTATAGGTTCCTAATCGAGTACATGACTTAGTTTTTTTGAGATCAGGATAATCCTGAGATTTTTGAGCTAGTCTTTATAATTGATACCGATTAAACGATTGGTTTCAAGGATGCGAGCTAGAGGGTTTGATGCTGACATTGTTTAACAGTGAAAGTAGAGATTCAAGTTAGACTTTTGTACTTAATTGTCATATTTGCTTCTAGAGATTTTAAGATGCAAACAATGACTCCTACTAATTTATTAGATCCCTCCACTTCTCGAAAAGAAAACGAAAATCCTAACACGATAAAAGATTCCTAGTGGGTGCTGCGGTCCCATCGATGCCATGCACCTCACCTAACAGTTATTGGTAACATGTATACTAAAGCGTAGATAACTCTTTGACAGATACTTCTTTAAGTATGTTACAACGACTTGATTTCTAAGTCATGTGGGCTCACCTAACAGTTATTGTCATACTCCTTAGTTAAGTCCGATCCACCATTCACAAGCAGGTGCAAGGTCGTCATTGGGTCTCTCACCTAACAATTATTAGGTCCAATCCCATCCTTATCCTGGAGTAACTCTTTGCTAATAGAGTGGTTGTATATTTTTGATGCAATTGAACCACTATGACCAGTCGAGAACAATCAACACCGGTAGCATGCCCACACATCTACAATGGTGGAAGACCTATGGATTTAATATTTATGAAGAGGTTTAGATTTAGATCTCATCTAATCAGTCATCATATGACTGGTCTAATTGGCATAGGCTAAACTAAACCACTAAGCAACCCAATTTAAGATCCAATCTTCCAAATTGACCAGATAAGTCGAGATCGATGGGAGTCCTCCCGTTGCTTTCTTTAGATACTAATAAACTGGCCAGATAAGCGAACAAAATCAATTAAATAATCATGTCTCAATTACTTATCTTAGACACCAATAGGTCAATTGGTCTAAATAGGTTAATTCTAGTGAATCGAGCTCAAACCATCGAGTCAAATTAGGTCCTTAGGTGAATCGATTCTACATATGGGACTCAATCAATTTGATCAACAATAATTGTATGATCATTTAACTTAATTGATCTTATCCTAATCAACACTTGACTCGGTTCGATCAATTACTTAATCAAATTAGATCCATATGACTCAAATCAAAAATTTTAGATGCAATCCTATTACATGACCTAATTTATAATTTTTCATAACCAAAATCCTCATGCACAAATATAAATTTCAGATTCTAAAATTAAATTTCAGATCTAAATTTTTTATATGAAAGTAAATTTTAAATCATAAAAATAATTTTCAGATTTAACATATAAACATATATCACATATATGCATGTAAAATTCAGAACTAAACAAAATTTAAATCTACTACATTATATCATATATCTCATATACTAATCATAGATCATATCAAAAGTAATTTTATCATCTTAAGCATGCAATTACATATCTCATACATAAATTATAAATTAGGTCATAAAAAATTTTAGATTTATGAATGCATCTACATATCATGTGAGTATGAACTAGAAAAATTCTAGATCAAAATTCAGATCTATACATGCTTTGACATATCAACTATATATTCTAAAATCAAACTCAAAATAAAATATTAGATTTAAAGATTCATCTATACATCTCATGTATCAAGAAAAAAATTAGATTTTAAATTTTTTTTCAAAATATGTATGATAGTTTCAGCAATATAAAATCCATGGCTCTGATACCACTGTTGAAATTCAAGATTTAATGCATACATGTGTGTTTTAAAATTTTATTTTATAAATACCATAGTGAAATATAAGATTAAAATATTTTTAGTTAGAATCATGCATGCATAAAAATATAAAACCACAAGGATCTAGTTCATGTGCTGAAATTGACATATACTGAAATTCAGATTGTGATCAAATTATATACCTGTTTCGCAATCTTTTTCTTCGAATCTGAATCTGAAAGAAGAAATATTTTTTTCTAGCTGTACAAGTATCCGACCTCTATAGATATCTACTTGAGATCAGTTTAAAATAGCTCTATTCAAATTGAATTTTTTTCTTTAAGAAAATTCAGCCTACTGAATTTGAATGAAGCTTGGATCGCGATCAACACTTGATCTCTTTCCTTGATCTTCTTTTTCTTTTCTTCTCTTGCCTTTCTCTCCTTGAATTATGCTACTACCAGCAGGTGGAAACCAGCAAGGAGGGACGCCCAACCAGCCTTGGCGTGAAGGAAAAGAGAGGACGCCCGAAGAGCTATGGTGTGAGGACGCCAAGGGAGAAGGAGAAGGGAGAGGAAGAGAGGGCGTGGGGGAACCTTTAAGATGTGGAGGGCTGCTGGTTTGGATACTATAGAGATCTTAGGAGAGATTTCTTTAAATAAGCATGAGGATTGAATCCTATTCAATCTCATAATACAAGTCCTACTTGCATTAGATTTTTTAATAACTTAAGTTATTTAACTTACATTAAGAATTCTATTAGGCATCAACTCTTGAAGCCCTTGCACTTAATTAAACACACCCTCTTTTGCACCCAAGGGATGCCCCATATCAGATTAAAAGGCCCTCTAATCATAGGACACACCCAACTTGATCCAATCAAGGTGGCACTCCATAATAACTATCAAAAAAATTAATAAGAGACTTGCACCCTTAATTCATATGATCTAAAATCTTAGACACTCAATAATTAGAGTTAAATGAATCTTATTCATGTAGATTATTAGCAGATAATTAAGTTTGAGTTATCTTATCAAATAAGAAATCCAAATAAAAAGAGAAATTGGGTCCAACCATGTGCTAGCAAGATTATCTTGAATCCAATCGGATTTCTCTAAACTCAATTGACATTTCATAAGTTCAATTACTAATTCTAGGCCTAATTCTTTTGTTGTATGATCCCATAAGTTCAATTCTATCTGGTAGTAAGATATACAATGATCTCTATCAAAGTATCATTAAAAATTTTTTTAATGAGTCGGAATAATTTTACTTTAACTCATCAAGGATTGTCGATCCAGAATAATCCTAGTGAGGTCTCACAATTCACTAGTGACACCTAGCAGTATATAGTGGTAATCTAGTAGAACTAAAATGAATCTCTAGGTGTAGTTAATATGTGATTCAGTCTCTCTATCGTAAGTCCCGACTTGATGGTAGGTTATGGATAAATCGTCAAACTTTAACATTAGTCAGATGATAGATTCGATTAGCTCAAATCCAAATGTGATTTATATGAAAATTCTTTTCCATCAATCACATTAGTATAGTCATAGATTCTTGGATTTAGCCTTTCAAATCTCATAGGACTACTCCTCTCTATCAAGATTGATAGATCTCATTTTGATGTGTATCCTACTCTCACAGTGGACTAACTATCGCCAACATCCACTACAAGGGCTCATTGAGATCTATATTTATGTGTCAGTTAAACTTCAGCAGCTTCACTGCGAGCAGTAGTATAATCTTAGGTCAAAGGATCATTTACACAACTACAATATCGAGACAATCACTGACGATGAATAAAAATCTAAATGATCTCTCATATGGTCACGCTCAGTACTAGTTATTCTCTAACAACTGCCCGCACTCATCGTCCAGTGTCTCTGCACTATAGACCAGAGACTCATCTATCCCAAAGAAAGTGATCTGTGCATCAGTCTGTCCGGATCAATCATCGTCCTCATGATAATTCTATGACTGAGAGTATTTAAAAATTAAATATATATTTTTAATTTTTAATACTTTGAGAATATGTATCAAAAATTAATTTCATGGATGATTCAAAGATACATCACACTTGAATAAAAAATAAATTTATTTTTTTAATGATCAAATAAATATATTAAGTATAAAATTATGTCCTAGAGTTATTACAATATGTCAGTCATATTGGCTTCTAGGACATACATCTAATAAGAACTATATAAGAAGTCCTCCTTTATCGTTTTGAAAGTAGCTCTAAGGACTTTATCATAACATATGAGTTTCTTTTAAGAAGATGTATTCCTTATGATGAATCTGTCAGATAATATTTATCAATTTATAATTTATATACATACATGGAGTACAATCATCTACAACCTAGATGATTGGTTTTAGGATATATTTTCTAACAGTGATTACTATAGTTTATTGTTCTTCAAGATTGTATTTTTTTATGGATATTTGGCGCATTGATCTATTAATTTACAAGAGAGATTCTGTAATTCTCTTATTAATATAGTGAAGATTAACTAGACCTAATAGTCCTGTGGTTTTTTCCTTTAAACTGAAGGATTTTCTACATAAATACTGATGTCCTTATTATTGATTGCTATTATTTTTGTTGATTTTTTGTTGCATTGCACATATGCTAGTGGATTAATTAGTTAATTGATAATCTACATATTGATTGATCTCCTAATAGTCTCACATAAGAAAGAGGATGTTTGTGGGTTTTGTTCTATTGGTTGCTGCCCATAATCTCTCAATACATATATAGCTTTCTAATATCTTATATGATTTTCTGTGAATATATATGATATTTTGAACAATATATATGACATTCTGAATAATATATATGACTTTCTGTGAATATATATGACATCTTGAACAATATATATGACTTTTTGATATCATATAACGTATTAGAAAGCCATATATATTATTCAGAATGTTATATATATTCACAAAAAATCATATATATTATTCAAGATGTCATCTATATTTACAGAAAGTCATATAAAATGTTAGAAAGCTATATATGTTGTTCAAAATGTCATATATATTTATAAAAAATTATGTATATTATTCAAAATATCATATATATATTCACAGAAAGTCATATAAGATATTAGAAAGCCATATATATTGGACATTATATCATATATATTTACAAAAAATTATATATATTGTTCGAGATGTCATATATTCATAAGAAATCATGTAAGATGTTAGAAAACTATATATGTTATTCAGAATATCATATATATTCACAAAAAATTATATATATTATTCAGAATATCATATATACTCACAAAAAATCATATAAAGTATTAAAAAATCATATATATTATTCAAGATATTATAAAAATATAAAAAATTATATATATGATTCAAAATATTATATATATTCACAGAAAATTATATAAGGCATTAAGAAGTAATAATATTATTTTTTCTTTATTCTATGAAGAGAAAGATATTTTTATCACTGAAAATTGGGGAAAGAAAAAAGTCGAACAGTATTAAATATCTATCCCACCTAAATGTGCTACATGTCCCAATATTATTGGGCAATGCGCTACTATTGCACCGCACACGGTGCACAAAGAATTATTCTAGATGTTCAAATGGATCCATGTGAATCACCTTGGGCCTTCGAGCCTATCTAATTTTAGTTTTCTTTCTAAAAAAGTAGATAGGATGTTTGGATTGAGCAAGAAGTTCCTCCCCTTCCATTAAAAAAGAGAAGAAAAGGAGCCTCTGGCTTGTTGTTTCTCAAAGTTGAATTCACAATGCATAAGAAACAAATAATTAGAGGTTTTGATTTTCCTCTTATTATTTTCTCTTGGTTTGTAGCTAATGGACTTCCAGAAAAAGGTAATATGTGCACTAGCTGTATGGTGCATTTATTGGTCGAACAAGGAAACAAAGTTTTTTTTCCAAAATTAACCAAAAATAACAGAAGTTTTCAATTTGATCAACCTCACTCCCTCTCTATATATAGACACACACACACACAATACTATTTGAAGACTTGGATTATAGAAAAGCATATTTGATCTTCCCTCATGTATGTATGATTGTTGACATATTTATTTGAAAATACATGAAAATGTACCTTGGATTCAACCAACAAGTTATCTTTTATACTAGAGAAGATATATTTTATCTCTTTCTTAGTAGTTAGATATATTGTACCCTTGAGTAGAAATAACAGTACAAAGTAGGGATGGAAATTGTGTCAGATCGGATCATAAATGGATCAAGCCTATACAGATTGAATCAAAAAAATGCATAATCTGAATTTGACTTATTTATTAAATTGGTTAGAATTTAAAACTTGAACCTATACTGTTTACTAAATGGATTGTCCGACCTATCCCATTTAACCTATTTAGTAAATAAGTCTGATTAACCTGTCTAACTTTATACTTTGTTTAGCCTATATAAAAAGCTTTCAAAATAATAATTTATGATCAGAAAGAGGCTTAGAAAGCTATTTACCTGATTTATGGTGATGTCCAAGTAGTCCCGAACAGAATGATGTGCTTCTTTTTCATCATGTAATGAACCTACGAGTAAACTTGGAATCCCGAATACATGAACTCAATCATATTCTACCGACGTGCAATTCTTAAACTCATCCCACTAGATTTACAAATTTCTTTAGGAAAAAAACTCATCGACCCTCATTAGGACTATCGGATCTAATGGGCAAAAAGAAAAAACCAAGGAGAGAGAGAAAGGGGGGGCATCGGAATTCCTGATAGTGAAATAGGATTCGAGAGCTCGGCCCTTGTGGTGGTCAGCAGCAAAGATGAAGAAGGTGATAAGGTAGAGCACCACCTCTGCCATGCTTGCCCCCACTATCGCCCTCTGTAACGCCACCACCTGGTAGCTCTGCCATAAAATCTATGTCACCCCCATGACACCCCTCCCTATTGCTCACTGTCACTTCATGCATACCACTCACTACTGGGCTCTTCCTCGTTCATGAGGACCGTCAATGCTAGGTGCTTTTCAATGGAGCCAATAGCGAAGCAGGACGGTAGGGTGGACTCATCATTATCGGATGGGTATGGATGACCAACAGTAAAGTAGGATGGTGGGGCAAACTTGTTATCATCGAAGGGGTGGGGATGGCCGATAGTGGAGCAGGGTGATGAAGCGAACTCCTCATCATTGGAGGGGTGGGGATGGCTGGTAGTGGAGAGCATTAGAAGTCTCTGAAAAGTATTTAAATCCTCCTAAAAAAAAGAAACAAACTCTCTGCATGAGGCTTTGGACCATGTGGGTGAAATTGAAAGTTTTAAAATTCAAACAGCAAGCTGGATCAGTGATTCAGTGGTCTAAATTTTAAACACCTATGAAATTAGTGGTCAATGTATGAAATCGTGAAAAGGGTGTTTTTCAAGAAAATAGATTTAACTAGTATAAAATAAATACCGACTCAATCCGACCTATATAATAAACAGGTTAAACAGGTTAAAAAGTTAGAACCCAAATCTGAACCGAATAACAAGCAGATCAAATGGATTGATCTATTTACGATCTGGACCTATTTAATCCAAATCTAAACTTATTTATGGCGGATCAAATATGGGTCACATTGATGGAGTGGGTCGTATTTTGCCACCCCTAGTAGAAAGAGATTTTTCTTATTTTTTAAGGTGATATATTGAATCCTTGAGTCAAAATAATAGTACAAAGAGATGTTGCTTATTTTTCAAGATTGCACGTATTGTAAATTTCTCTTCATAAAAAAGACTACACTTTACAATACTAGTGATGTTTGGCTAGGATTATCAGGGGTATTTTCCAACCATAGTTTCTATGAGGCCTTGATAACTATATCCTTAAGCTATCATTGAGCTTGCTTACATAGTATTATCTCTTACTATCTCAAGGGTTTGATTTTGGTTGGAGTCTATCCTCAAGGGGTTGGATGGGTATATAAGGTAGAAGGTGGGGATTAGTCCTTATTAATATCAAAAAAGAAAGAAAAATAAAGCTATGTTCTCAAGCTATCAATTACTAGGAATACTTTTAACAACAAGATGTACGTTCTCTTGAACATAGGGAGCATTTCGGTTAAGCTATGATGCAAGTTGCTGGTGGTCAATTGAAAATTCAAAGTGCAACATTTTAAGTTATAATTATTCTATTTGTTTATCCAAAGCAAGCTGAGGCTTAAGGGATGATGGGACCATGTGACGTTTTAGAAAAGACACTAAGGTCTTCAAGCAATGGGCATGATCATACCAATCAGACTATAATTGAGATGTGGCTGTAAGTTGAATTAGTTGTAGCAAATGAGTCCAATTTACAGATCTCAACCAACCTATTATTTTTGCATGCAGCAAAATGATGGAAAATTATTCCTTACATTTGCTTTGTAGGAATTTTGACTTGTAAGTAGATCTCATGCAAGCTATCAAATAGTTTTACAATTGTAATACCCAGGGGCCAAATACCAAACTAAACATGGTCCATTTGACTGGTCCAGAAGTAAAGTTCAGTCCAAATAAAAAAAAGAAGAAGGGCATGAAAGTTCCCTTATTCTACTAATAGGAGACTGGAAGCCTTCTATAATTCTGTTTTCCTCCCGAGTTCATCGGAGCTAGAAAAAGAACTCTCAGGACTCACCTATTAAAGGGCCCTCTCTCCTTAATGACCATCCATATTTGAGCAACGACCCTATTTTTTTTTTTTTCTCCCTTCGAATTTGCAGCATCCCATCATTGTGCTCACTAGAAATCGAGGCCAAAGAACTCACTATAGCCAAGATAAACCTCGGTCTTCCTCCTCTTTGTTTTTTCTTCTCTCCATGGCTCTAAACCATTCCCCACCGACTTCAATTTTGTTGGAAATCAATCGGAAAGAGAAACCCCTATTTTTTTTTATTTGATTTTTTCTTTTTCCAACGACCTATGCCGCCTCTGTTGGACACTGAACCCTTGGTCGAGTTTCATGGCCTCCCTACGACACTCCATAAAGTCATGGTTGCTGGTGAATGGCTAATGACCAAAAGCAAAGAGAATCCCTTGTCCCCTTTTTTTTTTTATTTTTTTTTCTTGTTTTCTCATCGATTGATCACCATTGCCAGTTGTCCACCGCCTCTAGTTACTGACCATGTTCCCTATACATTCACTCTTCGATGATTCCAACCTTCTCTTCCTCTTCTAAGAGAGACAAAGGTTCCTCTTTTTTTTTATTATTATTTCTTCGTCTTCTTGTCTCTCTTCTCCCTTTTTCTCTATCAAAACAAACTGACAAACTCTAGTGATAAGTTTCATCTTCCTTGGCTATGCATGCCGACCCATTACCTTGACCTGTTTTGGATGTCTCTAAAATTCGATCCCATTCATCTTTTTTGAATCATCTCTGGAATTTGATCGTCATTGAGTTCACATTGTTCGAATGACCCGAACAATCTGGTACACCATCTAGCCAGCCTTGTTTCACCCTCTTAATTTATCTCTCTTCTCTTCATGACTTGTGGGCCCACTAGTGGGACTCTCTATAGCATGGGTTCATCTTAGTAGGAATTCTGAATTATCTTAGTGGTTGGATAACATGTTGTCCCCTTACTTTGGCTCTTGTTGGATTCTACTAGATTTGGTTATCTTTGGTAATAACAGTTCAGGTTGTCAAGCTATCTCTTGGCTGACGTATTCTTGATCTACTTGATTCATGCATGAAACCACACCTTAGTCATACCCTCAGTTGGGTTATTCCGCTCACTTTACCTATTTTAATTCTTGAGGATTTCTTATTTATAGAATTTCTAAGATATTGACTATAAAATTAGTTAAATTTCGATGATCTTGAATATGTGTATTTGATCTGCTGGATTGAATAAATATTTTACTTGGATTTGTCGCTGATAGAGGTAAATCACCTGGTGCTTCAAAGTATATGTTTAATGATATTAGAAAATTATGATTAGCATATTAAATTTATTTTATAATCTTTACTTTATGTCTAATAAAATGGGTCAAGCATGTTACTATTTTAGTTGTTTTATATGGTATGTATTTTGATATTTTTATCAAATATTATTTTTTAACATATGTTTTGTTTTGAGAAATGAAAAAGCTGATTGGGTAATTTGTGAAATTATTTTTATATTTATATAGTCTCGGTATGGCTACAACCTGGCCTCACTAATGAGGTTTTTATATTCAACTTATTAATTTATAACTTAAGAAATTAGTTTTAATACCAAACTATCGATCGTTAGAAAATGATACATATTATCTGTTATCTAGCACTTGTATACTCTATATTTGTTTTTGATTTATACTAGTGAGTTACGTAGCCATAGTCTAACGTTAGGTCTAGTATTAATTCATCAAAACTATACTCTTGAAAAGTAAAAGAAAATTACTCTCAGAATCTTGATATGCCCGGTCAATGATGTGTTATATATTATGTTTGATTTACTATTTGCTAGTATATTTAGACTATAATTTGATGTATTATGTTGCTTATTGGATTGATATAGTTTATTGCTATTTCTTTTTCTATTTTCAGATTCTGAATATGGTTGCTTAAGATTTGAAATGTGCTGGACTGTTTGGAGATATTTGAGTCTCTAGAACTCTTAGCTTAGTTTAAGTTAGCTTAATTTAATTTAGTTTTGGATAGTTTATTTAGATGGAATATTATGGGTCATGTTACTCTAAGATATTTGTTATGAAAATGATTTAATTGGATCATAATTAAATTGATTTTTCATTGGATTAAAGAATTATTATTATTTATCTCTGACTAACAGTCTCGTATGCTTGTGCGATTCATCTTACAGGTATATAGTGTCTCGTATGCTCTGGATCCAAGGCATGATAAAAATTATGGCCAATTCCATCACCGCGAACAGCAGCATTGAAATAGAAAATTGATGGCTAGGTTGGACTCCAGAACAACTTGTTATTTGTCAATCACATGCTAGCGAGCAAAATTGTTAGCAGTCTCGGTAACCGCATGTCACATGCCGCTTTCAAATTATTTTATTCGTAGAAATAAGGGAACCATCCGTCACTATTTGTAGCGAATCTCCAAGGAATTGCTTCTGATCTCATGTAAGATTTTATTCATTAAAAAAGGGGTAAATGGAGCCTTAGAAAAGAAAGAACGACGCGTATGTCACCCTGGAAGGCATGTGATGTTTCCAGTCCCTTGCGGCGGTGGGTGGGTTCTCGAAAAATGGACGGTCGATATTGCATCATCGTAAAACGGCTCCGAAAGAGGATCAGGGAACAAGTGCCGATACACCCTCCTAGTAGGATGCCCACAAGATGCTCTCCTTCGGACGTCCGTATAAAATTCAATATGCGAGGACCTCATGTGCCGACAGCGTTAAGCGTCGGAAGCCATCTGGTCCGTTCGTTTAGTGCGTCTCAATAAACAGCAGCTCTCCCATTCGAATGCAGGCATAATTTTCTTCTGCGGTCACAAGGATCTTCCGTGTATCATTGCCTTGCAGTGGGATTCGGTGGCGTCTCGAGGCAACGACACGTGGCTTGGGTCGGACAACGGCGAACGCAGGAGTCCGAACTTACACACAACCGTCACACCCAGCGTCATTCTTTTTCGTCTTCTTTTCGGGCTCCCTTCCGGATCGGATTCTTTCTCGCAGCATTCCCCTCTCTCCGGGAGAGGAGTACCCAACGACGCGATGGCCGAGAGCAGTAGCGACATTGAGGCGAGCAATGGCAATGGCTCGAGCTTGTCGCCCTCTGGTCAGGCCCTCTCTCTCTCTCTTTCTTGATCAGGCTCTTCGTTTTCCTCTCTCTGCTTTCTTCTTGGTTCTTTCTTGGTTGGTTCGATTTTGGTTGGATTTGAACGCGAGGCTTAGGTGGGTTCCAGAGCTTTTCTTCTATTCGCTTGTTATTTTTTGGCGGGATCGGAAACTTGGAGATTTCTGGTTGTTTTTTAGGATTTCTGCTGGTCTGTTTTCATGGATTGGTTAGATTGGGGGTTTTGTAGGTTTCTTGCGATGACTGATGGGAAATTCTGAAGGAGAAGTGTTTGAATTGGATATTGATATGAATGATTGGTATTTCGAATTTCGGGTGATATGGCTTTTTTTTTTTTTTTTTTTGATATAGATATGGGGTTGGTAAGTTGCCGTCAGTTTGGCGATTGGGAATTGGGATCTGAACCCGGACAGGGGTCTGTCATAGGGGGTTTAATGGCCAAACTGTATTGATACCGAACTTCGAAGTTTAGATAAAGACAAATTGAACCCTTTTTCCCCGGTTATGAATTTTGATGAATCGTCTTGCATTGTAGTGTAGTTGCTCAGAAACTTGATCACCTGACTTGGTCATGAAGCTTTCAAGAACTTCCATTGCATCAAAAGGTTGAGATAAGTCAAAGCTTGTGGAGAACATTAGAGGGACTCAGTGGCCTCAGCATGCAGCAAGGAATGAGTTTCTGATGTTGATTGTTTGCCATGAAGGCAGTGATCCCTTGGTGATATTTGAAGGGAACTCAATCAAATATATTTAGTGGTGATACAGACAAATAGAGATTCATTGCAAGAGGCAGAAGCTGGCAGTTTGTTGGGGATCCTTTTGATGACACTTACCCAAAATAGGGCTCGACTGATGCCGCTTATAAATCAAATTCTAAAGCATAACCACATTACAATGGGACCATTAATATCTGAATCCAACAAGGACATTTGCCTTTATCTGGTATTTAACATGTTTAATTGATCAAGGCTATGTACAAGACTAAAATAAAATTTTAACACAAAAGTTTCCTACCTAACCTAGGAACATGTTTGGAAGTTGGAACCTTTTTGTTCCTAAAAGACCCAAACCTAGTCCGCCTTGTCTGATGCCCACCAAAAACTATCCATGCCACAACATGTGCATCAGCACTGCATGCAGATGACACTCCTGTGCCAACCAGTGAATGGCATCAGTTCCTCAATCTTTCGTTGGCATCACTTGGAAATATAATTTCAAAGGTTGCAATTTAGTATAAAAATATTGGAGTCATAGTTTAGGTGCAGTATGCCAGTGCCATCTTGATGCAGCACTAGCACAGTGTGGATGCCAGTACATTACATACTGAGCAGTGGTTGGTGCACACTGAGATGCATGCGCGAGTGCACAGTTGTGCTCCATGTTCATCTAGCACTGATATGGACATGTTGAGGGGCACGGATTGGTATGGCCAGCACTTTAATCATTGATTAGCATAAATTAGTTGCTCTCACATAGGAAATCATCAATGTGTTAAAGCCTTGACTTAGCACCATAAGGAGTTTTTCTATAGATATCTTAGATTACATCTTCTTCTATTATTTTGTGAGATATGATGGGAAAACCATTATTTTGGAAAAACTAAAGGGAGTTGGACAACCATGGGTTGCCCAACACACGGGCATTAGGTAGCTGAGGCTGCTGATGCCAGGCCAAACATTGCCAGTAAATGCGGTTGCTATTGGCGGTAGTCTCAGAAGCAGCTGCTACTGTTATCAGCAGCATAACCACCAGCAGCTGCTGCCGTTTAGTGCAGCAGCCCCACCACCAGCAGAGACACAAACCTGAGGAAAAAAAGAAGTAAAGGTTGGGGCCAGGAAAAGAAAAGAGAGAAAAAAGGAAAAAAAAAAAATCGACCACACCTAACTACCATTTCTTCCTTTGGTCGCTTTGTACTCTCTTGCCTTAGGGTGGGTTAGGGCATTATTTGACCTATTTAGACTTGCCTCAAGGACACCTAAGGCACTAGGCTTGCCTTGAGGCACTAGAATTCGCTGGAGGCTGGGCTGCCTATTTTGGCCACCCAAGCCTAGGCAAGATGCCTATCCAGCATTCAGCTTGTATGTGGAAGTAACATAGGCATGCTTATCTTTGTTAGTGGATGGTATTCATCATTGCATACATGTTTTGTTGTTTTAATATGTGCAAGCACCGTTCGAGGTGACATTGGACTTTGTACATCTTACTCTCCTTTGACATTGACGGGATTGTAAGTAGGATAAGATGTATCCTTTTCCCTGCAATCATCTGAATAAGTTTTTCCATCAATAATTCCATCTTGCTAGTCAAATATACAAACAAACTAGCAATCGTATAAGCTTTGTTCTTTATTCATGGTGAATTTATTCAAACTTCTCTATTGCATATGCAATATGAGAATGAGACAAGTTCTACGCATGCCAAATTGGTACTAGGAAACTCCAAGAGGAATTTAACTAGCAAAGAAAGAAGCATTGTCCATCCATCTTAAGGTACAAATAAATGTTCACAATGCTTGTTCCTAAGGGGTTTAATAGTCATTATCTTAGTTGCTTTAGGTTACTTGGCCTCAATCATTTTGTTTTGGACTGACTAATGCCGATGCAATACAACAGAATTGACTTACCAGCTTGGCAAGGGTATTTTGGTTTTCTGACCTCTTGATTATTGTTTCCCTAACTAAATAAAAAAAAGGGGTACAGGTAGTTCAACCAGGGTATGTAGCTGAGCTCATCAACACTTCCTTTCTTTGTTATCTTCTTTGAATCTTCTTTCACCTTTTTTTCTTTCTCAACATTAGCTATCATGTGATATTGATATGGACTCATAGAGCTGTACTACTTGTTTAGAAAATATGTTTAGAAGAGAACTTGGAAGAAGTTTATGTGTAGTTGCTCCCTTTCTCCATTTTTAAATGGTCGATACCTTTGCTCTGACCATATGGGTAATATCTAGGAGAAAGTTATATTGCATAAAGCTTGTGAGCTACTATGCAACTGCTTCTCTATTTTTTGGTTTTGGCTTTTAAGTTTTGTATGCAATTTGGAGTGTAACAAAATTTCTGCAGAGAGGGCATTTTAGTCTGCTGAATCTAATTTTGTTTGATCATATATCTTAAATTGCAGGTATGAGCCATCTGGATTCCAGATTTTTTCCTAATACCTGTCAAACTCATAATTGCTAGTGATTTACTGGATTCCACTATGCAGCAAACTTTGACACTATGCACTGATACTTGTGCATTACTTATTTTTCCTTCACTGGAAGATCCTGTAAAGTTTAAATTGTCGCTAAAGTACGCTATCCTTCTTTATTTTGTTTCATTTCTGTTCCACGTCCAGTTAACTTTCTAGATCTGCACCCAGCCGCATATTCCTTTTTATTGAGTGACACTTTTAGTTGCTTGATTACCGGCATAATGGTTGAAAAAGCACAAAAATTTCATGTTTATTGAACTCAGTTAGATTTAAGAGGTGTTAGGTTGACTATATTATTGTTGGAGTTTATCTGTTTATTCTTTTTTTGTATCTGTCATTGTGGTATTATTGTTACTGCAACTTCTGAATCTCTTTTGTTCAGCGACCAGTGAGAGGAATCTACCCAGGGCAAATACCATGCCTGGTGGGACGACGAATACTGAAAATTCAGAGACATCCTCGGGTCAGCCAAATTTGGGAAGGTCACAAACTGAGAGACATAGGCAAAGTAATTTACGAGAAGATCCAACGGCCCAACTGTTTGATGATAAGATTTCTGTTAAAAAGAAGGTATTGACCCATTCCATGCCCTTATGTTTTTTGTGATTATATTTTGTTATAGGACAAGATCTTGTATGGTATATTTTGTCTCTATACTGAAAACATTTTGATTGCTTGGTTGTTAGCACGTTCTGATTGCTCATCTTGAATAACTTGGAGTATTAACTGAATTTCTGATCTACCTGTTGCAAACTTATGGATATCATGATGTGCCATTGCTGGTTCAAGGCTGTGCTTTAACTTAGGATGATAAGCTGAGCAGTGCATCAGAGCTTCTCAGCAACCTGCACATTGTGCTTCTTTTTCTCTTTTATTTGCAAATGATAAATGACCAACTATGTGGATAATGTCAGAGAAGCTAGTGTTTGTACTAAAACAAACTTGTATATCCAAGCAGTTTTTAACTTTGTATACTTCAACATGTATTTGATGTGGATATGCTTCTTGGGAATCATACTTTGCAATTTCTCAAACTATGGTGAAAAATCAAACCTGTGATCCCATCGAGGTAGTCCAACATAAGGATGCTGTCATGTGGAATCCATGTTAAAGATATAGCTCTTAAAGATAAGAATAATGGTCAGAAGGAAAGAGGAGAGAATAAGAGAAGAAAGAAGCAGGCCATGCAAACCTCTTGCTTTATTGCTAAAGTTGACAATGTACCTGTTTGCTCAGGGGAACAGCTGTTACAGCTTGATATTTTATGCCAAAATGGTAAAACCTACATGCACAATTATTATATAAACCAAATATCCACTAAAATGTATAATTAAATGAACTTTTTAAATGTGGAGCAATCTTGTGAAATTACTGTTCACCTTTACATAGTCTTGCAATTTAGGACATTGTATTGTCAACTGTATGCTTATGCTTTGCAGCCTGGTTGTAACAATACATCTTCATTGGATGCCGCAGAAAGAGCTTCACTTCTGAGAGAAGTGACTTTAACCATAAGAGTTTGCATAATGTGTGCCATGGTTTTATAGTTTGCCGTTGCACTGGATCCTAATACGTCAGTCCTCTTACTCTTTCTGATCACATGGTTACACTAAACAAACATAAAATATACTCTGCTTGTCCTTTAATCTATAGGGAAGCTTTGCTTTTGTCATTATAAAAGTCTTCCATCCATGGACGGCCATATGCATGTAGAAGATGCCTCGACCTGATGCAACTTCTATAATATCAAAAAATTCCTTTAGTTTTTCCATTATTGTCAAGGACATGCTTGAATTTGGTGGCATTGCTTTAAGTTATAACAAATGAGATTATCTTTTTTGTCTCTCTGTTTTGCATTATGTCATGACCCTCAAGTGGTTCTGTTTGTTCAGTTACAAGCTTTGTTCAAAAGGCCCAAAGGATGTTCCAACATTCAAATCCAAGCATCTCAGTTTCTGTTGTTATCTTTCAACTGCAAGTCCTAGAAAGTAATATTAACTTGATTTGGGTGCAAAGTTACCACATTTTTTTTTAATATTTCAATGCCAAAGCTTTATGATTGCTATATATGTATACATTTATTTAGTGCTTGAGCCACTATATTGGCTGAATTCATTAATTCAGTATCTTTTGAGACTGATCCTTTGCTTGTAAATGATACCTTGACTTGATGCGACTTCTAAGTATCAAAAACTTTTTTTTCCTTAAAATTATCAAGAGAATGCATGGATTAATTAACATCACTTGCAAGTTACAACAAATGAGATGTTAGTGGATGGTAATTTTATGGGAAGTGTTTTTGTCTCTCTTTTTTATTATATTGTTAAGATCATTAAGAGAATCTTCTGGATCAGTTATAAGCTTTTTTTAGAAGGCCCAGGATGTTTGTGTTCCAACATTTGAATCCAAGCATCTCAGTTTCTGTCCTGCTCTTGCAAAAGTCCTAGGAAGTACTTTTGACTTGATTATGGTGCAAAAATGTTTCAGCACATATTTTTTACAATCCTATGTCACTATATCTGCTGAACTGATTAACCCAACACTTTTCTAGACCAGTGTTAACATGCCAGCCTAAACTTTCATTTCATTTTTGTGTCTGTCAATTTTTTTTCCTATTTTAATGAATTCCTTGCTTAACTGAGATTTCAGACACTTGGATGAGATTAAGTTCCTAAGTTTCATATAGTTAAAGCAAGCTCTTTTGTTCTGAATGTTCATGAAACATAGACCTTTCCAGATGCTTCACAGACTAGTTATTACCTGTGCGTATTTTGGAGTCATGCCTATCCGTTCTTCAATTTAGCACTTTTGATGCTGATTTTCTACAACTTTCAGTTCACACCGTGTCCAGTGCTGATCTTAAACAAACATGAGTTTTGTGGAAGTGGTAAATTTGATTCTCTAATTATTGGCTATCATATTGTGTAATTGTGTGTACAACCACAAACTTCCTCACAAACCCATGCATTATGTTAAAATTCTTTCATCGATCGCTGGCTGTATGCACTAGTTTTTAGCAGCTGTGCAATTTATGAGAGAAATTGAAAGATTTCTTTTGTTCTTTTCTTGGTTTTTTATTTTGTAAATGCTGCAGCTGAAAATGTTGAATCGAATAGCTACAGTGAGAGATGATGGAACTGTAGTAGTTGAGGTTCCAAGCAATCTCGAACCTGCATCACTTAATCTTAGGTCTGAGGATGTTGCTGCTGAACCGGTTGATGAAGAAACACTTGACTCAATGGACTTTCAGTATAGACCACCTATGAATATAGTCATTCTTATTGTTGGTACACGAGGAGACGTCCAGCCATTTGTTGCTATTGGTAAACGTCTGCAGGTTAGCTTTGTTTCTAGTTGTAAAAAACTCATTTGTTGTTAATTTTCTTGTCAGCCTGAAAGTTATACATAGTTTACATCATATATCTAACCTCTTTTCCCCTCCAAAATTAACTTATGGAATCACTTGCTAAGTGTCTGATAATAAGGTACCTGACAGCAAAATATATGGTGATCATTTTAGCTTATCAAATTTTTGCAAATACTTACCTCATTTTTGACATTGTCAGTGCAAATGGAGCATTTGACTGTTGTGAGTTAAAGTAAATTGTAACTACCTTTTTATTATTGATAAAGTTATAGTATCTTTACTTAAAAATCTAGCTTATTTGGATAGAAACAAAAAGCACAAAGAAATATACTTCAGAATTTTGTACATCTGGAGGAGTTTGGTTGGATGCTTATTAGGTCACGTAAATAGCATCTATCATCCATTTATTTTTCCCTATATTATGCACCACCTTTGCATTTTCATTAGCAGACAATGTGAGTGTACAGTCTTGGCAATTCATTTGAATTTGTCTAAGGAGAATAAACAACTGAAGAATTTGCATTACTTGGAAGAAAATTATCAAAAAAAAAAAAAAAAACTATTAAGAATTTTCATATATGGCAACCCTGGAATATAATGTTATTTGTTCTGTATATGTAAACATACCAGCAACATGGAACATGAGGTTGAATATCTTTTCTAAACTATAGACACTATTTTAAATGAATCCTCACCGGATGCATAGGTGAAACATGCTTGCTTATTTGAGTTAACTATTATTATTATTAGTAGTATTAGTGGTTGTTTTATAAGCATCACCTCTGAATGCATTATTATTCAACCATATGTTGATACAACAAATACAGTTTTTTCCCTGTCCATTGATTTGTTAATTCATAATGATGCTCTTGCATTTGTTTGGCTGATTCGCACTCTTTTCTTTGTTGAAGTTTTGCCATCACTATTTATAAATTTATTTTATGTACGATAATTACGATTGTGAAATTTGGAATTTATTGAGGCATCTAGTAAATGCCATTCCTAACATTCCTTCTTGTCAGAAAGTATTAGGTACAGTTAATTTGATCTTTGTTGAAGTGTCAGCCATTAGTGGTTACAATATCCTCCCCCATTATTGTACTAGTATCTTCTTATGTTCTTCATTATTTAACTAAACAGAAAGGATTAATGAGATGATGACTTTCTTGCAGGACTATGGTCATCGTGTTAGACTAGCAACTCATGCAAACTTCAAGGAGTTTGTATTGACTGCTGGACTGGAGTTTTATCCCTTAGGTGGAGATCCAAAAGTTCTTGCTGAATGTATGTAAACTACATGCATCTGTTGTTTATTACTTGTTAAGAATGTATGGAAAATCAAAAATTAATGTTACTTGATGGTACTTGGTTGGTAATTTGAGCAGACATGGTCAAGAATAAAGGGTTCTTACCTTCAGCACCTTCAGAGATACCGATTCAACGAAAACAAATCAAGGAAATTATATTTTCGTTGCTCCCAGCCTGTAAGGACCCAGATGTTGATACAGGCATTCCTTTCAAAGCAGATGCAATAATCGCAAATCCACCAGCATATGGTGAGATTATCTTATTTTTCTATAATTTTGTATAGGACATCTACCCCTTCTTCGCTTACTTTTATAGTTTAAACAAAAAAGCAGTTTAGTTTCAAAAGCATCTCCCCATCATCCTCATTCGGTCCTGCTGCCACTCACATACTGATTCTAAGATAGACCTTTTAACTACCAATGGAATTGTTATAACTGATTAAGGTGATGCACTTTTTCTATTGTATTATTGCAACATTTACATTGTATATTTTTTAATGCATAATGATTTCCCACATGTTTATTTTAAATTAAAATTGAATTCTTGTTGCTGGGTTTTATGAAAAAGCTCTGTTCCATCCAAGGTTTGCGGAACTAAAATCGGGATTTGTGCTGATCGACCGGCAGTATGAGTTGGTATGGGTCCATATTGGATCGGATCGGCGTGAACCGATATAGAAGATAAGAAGTGAACTGGGGAGGAGGAAAAGAGGGGAGGGGGAGAGGGGGGGAGAGGGAGGGATGGAGGGAGAGGGTGGCTAAAGGAGACATCGATGGTGGCCACAGGTGGGCTGCTGGTGCGCTCAGAGGGCCGCCAAGGCCTTCGTTTCCTCCGTTAAATCTCGACAGAGAGAGAGATAGAAGAGAGGGGAGAGGAAAAAAAAAAGAGGAAGGAAAAGCTGTCGGAGAGGTTGTCGGAGGGTCTCTAGTTGGTTGTCGTGGCCGTGAGACAGTGCAATCGTGACCTGCAATGCCGTAGATGTGAAACAGGGGTGATTGGATTTTTTTTTTTTGAAAAATCAAGACTACAGTGAAGTCGGCAATGGGGTTGCCGGCAAACTCATTGCTGGCTTCACTATTCATCGTCGTTCTTAAAAAAATGCGATGAATTGAATAGGGACGGTCGCTCCTGTTCCCGATCATGGCTCCGCCCGTACATTTTTGTAGTCCGATGGCCATGGCGGCCACCCAATGCCCTCCGGTGGCCTCTCCGCCGGCTGTGCCTCTCTCCGGCACTATCGCTCTCCATTTTTTTCTATCTCTTTCGATTAAACGTCTTATCGGGTGACATCGAGCCGTGGAGGCCTTCGTGGCCCTCTGACGACCTCAGCGAGCCACCATTGGCCTTCGATGGCATCGTCCCCTATTTTCCTCCTATCCTCTCTCTCTCTTCCTCTCTTTTCCTCTTCTTTATCCGGTATTCTGATTTGTCTAGCTGAACTGTCTCGGTTTGCCGTTGGTATGGCTCATAACGTTCTGAACCCCCCCCCCCAAAAAAAAAGGCTTAGAATGCTATGAATCATCTGGTTTGGGATAGTTCGGTGAATGTTAGTTCCATCCATGTATTGTCATTCCCTAGTGCTCTGATCGTACTCTACCATCAAGTGACTGATGATGTCTGCTTAGACCATATATTGTTATTTGGAGGTGCACGAACATGACTAATAACTTCCACAATCAGAAACACTTCTAGAAGAATATGACGAAGGGTTTTTTAATGTATTAGGGAAGGACTATATATGGATGACTGGTTATAATCTGATTTGTGAGAAGGAAGGATTTTCTTTGACTTGCTCAACTCGAATCTCTTGAACAGAATAATTAACAAGAGAATTTTAGAAAGCTAGGTTCTAAGACTTTTATTCTCATTTATTTTTCATGATCCATGAATTTTTGTATATATTATGGGTAGAAAGTAGAGTCCATGCTCTTCGCATTCACTCCCTTTGTTGGTGTTATAATGGGTGAAAATAGAGTTTGTGATCCTTGCTTATGCTCCGTCTATTCCATTCTCCAAAATCATCGCATATGCCCTCTATTTATATTAGTGAGGTCCTCCTTATTTGATTCTGATTCTTTTCTGGCTAAAAAAAAAAAGAGAAGTTGCAAATTCTCTACTATAGGGTCAACTCTATCTTTATTTGAGTTGGATTCCTCTTCCAATTAGAAGAGGATGAAAACTTTTTTCTTTTTGATGCTAGTGAAGTCCTTCCCAAAAAGGATTGGATTTGTCTAAGTTCTGCATGTGGCAGATCTTGCTTTTGAAGCTTGTCCAGTCCTATCCAAATTAGCATCATTGATCCACAGTGGGTTAGATGATCCTCTTAGATCATGTTCGTCACAAAAATTCAAGTTATTTATCATACAAATATCACCAAATATCAATTTGACAATGCATAGATGGTATTAACGGCAACACGCTCAAAATTCATGGTAAAACTCATAGGTAGACAGAACCAAGGAAAAAGATTTTACTAGATGGCAAGCTTAAGTAACATATGTGCACATGCTACAATAATGAACAATGATACATATAACAATGACATATATGAATCTGCTGCACGTCAAGATGCTCACCCCCACTTTGTGTGTCAGGGTCCTTAGGGCTGGTTTTATGTGTATACTTGCCAATATAGGCTATTGCATAGCAACATGAGCTGGCATGGGTACTGCATTGCATGGATAAAAATGCCACCGTTAGCTCAGTTTATATAAAAGGACAAACTCAAAATATGGTAGCTAAGTTTTAGCATTCAGGTGTATTATCAAGCTATTTCATATATACTCTGGCTGAAGCAAGGTTCGCTGACTCGGAACTGAATCCTGTACCGATCGGCCGTCCAATGGTATGAGTCGGTACACCATTGCACTAGATCGTACCGGGCCCAAACTGATAAGGAAATGAAAGCAGGAGAAAGGGATAATCGGAGAGGAAAAGAGAGGGGGAAGGAAGGGAGGGAGAGGGAGGCCGGCAAAGACATCGGCGGTGGTTGTTGGTGGCCGACCAAGGCCGCAGAGGCCTCCAGAGCTTTGCCTTCCTTCGAGAGAGGAGAACAGAGAGAGAGATATAGAGGGGGGAGGACGAGAAGTGGATGGAGGAGAAGGCGATAGGGAGGCCGTCGGAGGGTCGTCGAGGCCTTCAGATGGCAAAAATCAATCCCAAGGCATCCGTGGAGTCGAAACAGGGGCAACTCATCCCTGTCGACAGTGGGATTGCCAACTTCATTGTAAATTAGATTGGATTTTTTTTATAAAAAAACACAATGAAATAGGGGCGAGTTGCCCCGGTTTCGACCCCACGGACATTGTGGGGTTGATTTCTGACGTCCGGGGGCCTTAGCGGCCCCCCAATGGCCTCCCTGTTATCTTTTTCTTTGTCTACTTCTCTCCCTCCCCCCTTTCTCTATTCTTCTCTGTCGGAGGAGCTCCGAAGGCCTCGGCGGCCCTCTGACGGCCTCAGCGGGCCATCGGCGGCCCTCTGACAGCCTCAGCAGGCCATCGACGTCCTTTCTACTTGGATCTCCCTCACTCCATTTTGCTAGTGTTCCAAATCAAATGTTCGAATGGCACTGGTAGGCTGCTAGTGTGGTTCGGCACATTCCGAACTATCCGTTCGGAATTGTTCGACGAATGCTGTGCTGAAGTGTATTTTATTGGAGATGAAGTTTCCACAAATGGAACCAATGCAATATCAAAGCTTTATTGATACTCTTATCGTGGTTCACTTTGTTGCTAATTATGTCTTCCATGAAACAAAGCACATCTAAGTAGACTGCCCTTTCATCCTTGAGAAAATCAAGGGAAGAAGAGGAAATAACATCATAAGTTTGATCTCAAAATTAAATGGATCATATGTGCACCAAAGCTCCATTAAAAAGACAATTGTTCGAATGCCATGCTATAATTGGAAACTTTTAAGCCTATGCTCTATCTTAGAGGGAGATTATGACTTTTCGTTTTATAATATAAATAAGGTAGCTTAGCTTACATGTGACTCTTGTAATTGACTCTACTCCTGGCATATATAAATTGATTAACGGCCACCCCCTTAGTTCATTTTGATAATTCATCCTGTTCAGGTACCCATAGATGGCTACTATTTGGGTAATCAGTGTGGAGGAAATGCTTCTAACTTTGTTCATGATTTCTTTTCTTCTTTTATCTTTGTTCTTTCTTCTAATATTTTTCCCTTATTTTCTTCTAATTCTTTAAATTTCTTGTCTCCAATGATCTCCTAAGTATTCCATATGAAACATATTAGATCTGAATATATAGATTCTCTCATATCTTTTATATGCCTTTATGGCTGGTTAGGGTGCTCTTTTGATGTCTCATGTAAAACAAAGTATTTTATGGACAATGATGTTTGTAATTTGATAATTTAGCATAGAAATTGTAACATCATAATTAAGGTTTTATGTCCTAGTGGGATAGGAGGCGTCCTACCGTCCCGTCCCATTTTTGTGAGCAAACAGGATTGGAATAGGGTCGGGACTCTAAAACCCATCCACATGGGGAGAAAGAAGAAAGAGGAAAGAAAGAATGGAAAGATGGAGAAAAGGAAAAAAATGAAACGAAAAAAGAAGAAAAATGAAACAAAGAGAGAAAGGGAGGAAAAAGAAATGAAGGAAATAGAAAGAAGAAAAGGGAAAAAAAGAAAGAAAGGAAGGGAAAGAAAAGAAAAGAAAAGAAAGAAAAAGGAAAGGAAAGAAAGAAAGATAGAAGAAAAAGAAAGAAAAAAGCAAAAAAAAGAAAATAAAAAAAAGAAGGGGAGAGAGGCTAAGGATATCTATCGGGATTGCTGTCGGGACGGGATAGCGACATATTGTTCCATGAAGAAATCGGGAGACTTTCGTCCCACGGAATTTAAAATCTTGTTCATAATTAATGTAGTGACATGTCTAATTTTGTTTTAGGTTGACAGCATATTCCATTATAGCCGTTTGTTAATAGTCAAGATCATCTATTTATGTAGGTTTTAGATTGAATTTTCTTTCCTTTTTTTAGGGATATAATAAAATTCTTTAAAGATGGCCTTCTTTCATGAATAATCTTTTTGAATGATCATTTGAAATTCGGTATCTGATATTGATTATGTCCTTTGACTATTGTTGTGGATGACCAGGACAACGAACTACACCCATGAGTGGTGATGATGCTGGTATTTGTTTTTGAGATGCCAATCCCATACATATTAGTCTTGTTAAGATCAAAAAGTGGGAAAAGAGCCAAGCAAGGTTTGCGGTGCCAGTATCGATAGCCATTTCGGTCAGCCGATGGCATGGTACAGTCCTGTATCGTACCGAACTGGTGCGAACCGACGAAGGCAAAGGAAGTGAACTAGGAGAAGAAAAAGAGGGAGAGAGAGAAATAGAGAGGGGGTGAAGAAAGAAAAGGAGGGAGGAAAACTTGTCGGAGACGCCGTTGGATAGCCTCTATGCATGCGGTGCCGTAGGCGTGAAACAGGGGCATCCACGCGTGCAGTGCCGCAAGTGTGAAACAGGGGCGAGCCCTGTTTAACGGCTATTGTTTTTTTAAAAAAGCCCAAAATACTTGAAGCCGGCAAACTGATTGTCGGTTTCATTATTTATCTTCGTTTTTGTGATGAATAGGGGCTGTCGCGCTTGTTCCGTAGCCGTGGCTCCACCCATCCGATGGCCATGACGGCTATCCAGCAAATACCGACGGCCCTTCCACTGGCTGCGCATCCTCTGGTATGTTGCTCCCCTCTCGGAGCTCTCTCTCTCTCTTTCTCACTCTTGTAAAAGCCCGACTGGGCGATAATTGGGCCGTGGAAGCCCTTCGGTGGCCACAGCGGACCACCACTGGCCTCCGATGGCTAGGGCTTTCCCTCCTCTCCTCCTCTCTCTCTCTTTCTCACTTTTCCTCACTTTCCCTCTCTTTCCTCCAGTATACCGATTTCGTTGGCCGAACCATACCGGTTCTCCGTCGGTCTGATATGGTACGAGGTGTACCGATCGATTCGGGCCGGTACGAAATTTTTTGGACTCAAGCCTCATTTGGCATTACTTTCGAAGGGCCAAAAGGTGCTTCTTAGAGGGCTAGAAGTTCTTTTGGGTAACTTTGAGGTCTCTGGAGCAATCTTGAAAAATTTTTTTTCAAAAGTTGAAAAAAGTCCACTAAGAAAAAGCTCAATTATAGCTTTTGGGCAAAAGTACATGAGACTCATTCAAAAGATGTTTTTTTGGAACAAAAGCTCACTTGATAGAGCCTTGTTCGAGTCCCCGCAATGAAATTTTTTAAAATTATTTAAATTGCTTTTATTTCTATATTAAACTATATCTTTTTATTGCGATAATCATGCAATTAAGGATTTTAAGTGAATCTTTTAATATTTTTTATTATTTGGCAATGAACTCTGAAAATTTATTATGTTATTTATATTAAAATATAATAATTTTGATAGTACAATATAATAACTATACAATATAATATAATATAATAATATCAAAAAATAATAATATAATATTATTATATTATGTTGTATTGTGATATAATATATTATATTTTGATAATATTATAATAATATATTATTGTGATAATAATATAATACTATTATAATATTATATTAAAAATATTACAATATTTTTATAATAAATGTAGAATATCATTATTTACTAATTACTATATTATTTAAACTAAAATATCAAAATAAATAAAATATTTTTTGATAGTAGAAACGAGTAGACAATTGAAAGCATTATGCAATGCCTCATTGTTTTTGATATTAAAAATACTTTATTAGTGTAGTTACCAAATAGATTTTAAAGTTTCATGGCACTTCAGAAATGTAGTTATCTAATAACAGACAACTTTTTATTAAAAGGTCTACTAGAAAAGAGTTCTGTTACTGAAAGCTTTATAGACAAAAATTCTATTGCTACAACAATACCAAATGAGGCCTTAGATTTGGATAACATCAAAGAATCAAATCTAATCTCAGCTATTTTGAACACTGCCCTCATTGTCTCCATCCTCAAGGAGATTGCTTGCTTCATCCTCCACATCTTGCCATCTTTGGACACAGACTGGTCTAGCTCCACTTCCGATTGCCCTCCTAAATGGTGACGATGATGATGATAAGGGTAACATTTTTTTTCACTCGAGAAAAAAGAATAAAAAAAATGAAGGGGCCCAAATCAAACATGATTGGAGCCCCAACATGATCCCTTTGACCGTCCATCATGTCAATAGAGTGCGATCACTCGCCGTTGAGATCCCTGAGCCTCTACTCATCACTTGGAATGCTTCAACGCTGCTCAGCTCTCCTGCTCCACCAAACATTAATAGCTTGGCTGTAACCTTCTCTTGGTGTTGGGCCTTTTGCATGAGGGTGCTTGGTAACCACATGTGCATCAACCCCAACATGTACATCTTTATTAACTTACCCACCCATACTCCAATATCTGCACCCATTCCATCTTTGCTCATGTTAGCACCATCCCAGGAACCCCCTCCACCGATGCATGCTAGGATCATCCTAAACCCAAATCTAAATGGAAGGAAAGAATGGTAAAGCAAGGCTATGAACTGAACCTATACTGACCTGAGTGGTGATGATGAGAATCTGGTCAGTGATGAAGGTGGTGGCCCTCTTGATGAAGGCCTTGATGATGGTCAGTGTTGACTTGTTTTGAACGCTTACCCAGCATTCCTGAAGATTGAATCAGCCCATTTTGTTCATGTTGAATAGCTTGGCTTTACATCGAAGTACTGATCTCCAAGGCCTAGTGGCCAAAACTTTGCAATTGGCAGCACCTTAAGTGGCCCACTGGTGGGGATGCCACCTGGATGGTGATGAGCGACTCCATCCAATGGGTGAAGAACTGATTGAAGAATGATATCAATGACCATGACATGATCCCTAGGAACTACATCCTCAGCATTCACATGGGGAGTGCGGGGTCATTCATCATCATCACCATCTGCCACACCTTGATTGGTGAGATCTCCTTCTCAAGGTAGTGACGATGTTTGGGGAAGGTGGTCTTTGATCTCCCTGGTGTTTTCTTTTTTGTTGGGTGAATATGGCATTATCCTTCTTGCTAGCATAGAGTCATGGGTCCTTTTGGCCATACACATCATTGGCATTGTTGAATGGAGATATCTCCTAGCGTGTGGTCTAGCAAATAAAATTTGTACCACGCACTTGTAGCCATTTATCAGAGGGAAAAATCAGCATCAGATACCGAATGTGAAAGGTACATCCACAAAAGATCACTTGTGAGAAAAGACCAGCTTTAGCAATTTTCTTGTAATTTTTCTTTTTTAAAGCTTTTAGCTTGAATTACTTTTTATTGTTAGCATATACAAGAATCAATGTTGTTTACGTCTTGCTCGTTCATATGCCTCTATTCAGTAACAAAATCATGTTTAGAGATTCTACACCAGATTCTCTTTTGTCTTTTGTACTTTTTGTCTATGTCAGCTAGGATCTTTATATAGTCTTTGCCCCACATGACTATAGCAATTCAAATGTCTCTTTAGCACTTTATTCTCTTTCAGATGTACATCCTAAGCTTGCTTGATAATATTTGTAATTAGGGTTCAAACGAGTTGAGCTGCTCGCGAGTTATTCGAGTTTGACTGGACTCGGTTATTATCGAGCTCGAGTAGTTCGAGTAGTTTTTTAAGTCAAACTCTAGTAGCAGAATATTCGGCTTGAAAGCTCGCGAGCTGATTCGAGTTTATTTATATTTTTAATAATATTATATTTATTTATAATACATATTAATATATATCTATTATTAGTAGGATAAAACTTGATTTCGAGCTAGAACTCGAGCTCAAGTATGGCTCGGTTGATATTCGACTTGATTCGAATTATTTTCGAGTTTTGTCTATTTTTTATTAAGCTGAGCTTGAGCTTGGGATATTAAGGCTCGATCTATTTGAGCTGAATTTCGAATTCGAGTATTTTGAATCTAGTCGAGCTGGAGCTTTCAGCTACTCAACTCGGCTCGGCTCAACTTGATTGCACCCCTGCTCGTAATTAACTTTTCCCCTACTGACAGGACAGCACGTATTAAGCAATGTTGTTAATCTCATGAGTTTGCCGTCTCGATACTAGATCCTGTATCAGTACCATCTTATTATAGTGTCAGCATGCGGTATCGTATGGTTCAGCGTATCGAGTGTCAATATGGTATGGTTCTATATACTGGTTCGGTACTGTTGGTGCAGAATTCCGCTGAAGCCGGAGAAGCTGGAGCTGAGATGACCGCGGCCGCCGCCGGGACCTGCAAGGGAAGTCTAAACCGGAGTTGGGGGTGCTCCGGCAAGACCCTCCGACGCTCAAGTCAGTACTCTGCTTCAACAGAAATGGAGTGCTCGAGTGGGAATTTTAGCAGAGTTTCGAGATAGGGTTTAAAGCTTAGAGAAGAACGTATCTGGGGGTCCCTTTTTATAGACGAAAAATGTAACTGATTGACAGCGACGTCTGTAACCGCCTGGTAGTAGGCCGTTCAGAGCCACGCGGAGTTTGTTATGGAGAGTAGTGGCGTCAGGGACCGTTCAGGACCACGTGGAGTTTGTTACGGAGAGTGGAGTGGTGTCCGTTGTCGCGACTTGCCAGAGAGTGGTGGAGCCATATGGAATCCATTGCAGAGAGTGAAGTAGAATAGTGGCCATTGTCGTGACTTGCTAGAGAGTTTGGATCTGTCGGTTGAAGCTCGGCTGGGATGTCTAATGGAGCAGAATGGCTCTCTATCTCGTCGATCTAGGAGAAGCTCGGATGTTTCCGAGGTTGTGACGGGTCTACTGTTGTTGGGTGCCTAGAGCACTGATGCTGCAGGCAGGAACCATCTGCTGTAGAAGCTCGGACGGGGACTTTCTGTTGGGGAAGTCCGGTTTCATGAATCTGGCAGAGGGTCGGCCGGCGGTGGACTTCGGATGGCGTTGGGGAGGTTCGTCAGACACCGGAGGCGATCGGTCGTTGTAGAAATCCAGCTGTTGGAGCCCGTCTGTTGTAGAAGCTCGTCCGAAATTCATCCGCTATGGAAGTTCGGACGGAGTCCGGTTTTTGCAGAAGGCTGAAAGGATGCCGCTTATTGTAGAAGCTCGATCGAAGATCAGTTGTCGTGGAAGCTCGGAGTAGTGACCTGGCCGGTGGAGCCTGTCCCGTTGTAGAAGCTCATCTGGGATCCGGAGTAGATATTCAAAGTAGACTGCCTGCAGTAGGAGTTCGGAGTAGACTGCTTGCTGTAGAAGTTCGGCTCTCGCAGGAGCTCGGGTGGAATCTGGAGGGCAGTCGACCGTCGTAGAAACTTGGATGGAGTCTGGTTACTGTAGAAATCTCGTTGTCGGAGAAGCTCGGATATTGACGAAGTTCGGAGTAGGGTCGTCCATGGCCAGAAGAAGTCTGGAAGGGATTCGGAGAATAGTTGATCACTGTAGAAGGTTGGTTGATAGTGAAGCCTAGAGAGCCTTTGGAGCGGCCCGGTAGATGAATGGAGAAGCTCATTATCGGAGAAGTCTGGATGGTCGAGGAAGTTCAGAAAGACGTCACACAAGGTCGGAAGCCGGTAAAGCCCTGGAAGGGTCGGCCTTTTGCAAACTTCGGCTGGGGGTATTTTATACCCAACAGGTACCAATATTGTATGATGCGGTACCAACTAGTACGGCAAACCTTGCTTACGACTCTTTTCTTGGGGGTTAACATATCCAATGTTCCATAATGTGTATCCAGCTATGTTGGTGCTTTGTATAATTTGATTGATTTATAGCAATCACCCTGACCTAAATTTATAACATTTTTTGAATTTTTTTTGTTAATATATGCAATTATTGGTCATTAAACATTGCTCCATTTAAAGAAAATAATGTTGTTCTAGCTCGTTTTATAGCTATATTCTTGTAAAGAGGTTGATCTTCTATTTTCAGTAGTTTCTTTTTGGCAGAGTCTAGTAACGAATAACTGTTTGCCAGTTTATATGTTATTTGTTATCTCAAGCTTGCATTATATCATTAGTTCTGTTGATTATGTATTCTTGTCATTTTTGTTGGATGCCACTAGCTCTTTGCACTATATCACTAGTTCTGGTAATTATCATGAGATGCAACTTTTGTGACCTTGGCAGTTGCTCAGTGGTCACACACACCCCCATGCTTGGAAGCATGGCGACAGGGGTTTGAGTCTTGAGTGGTGTTATCCCTTAATTCCAGGGATCAGCTGAAAAATCCTGGGTTCGAGTCTTAGGCCAGCCCGGGTACTAAACAGGCTGTACTCTCCCGATGGGATCCCTCCTAATCTGAAAAAGAAAAGAAATGCAAGTTTTAGTAATGTTAATCTGTATAACTTTGTTTACTTCATGCTTTGCAAATGCTTTCTTAGTTGAATCTATAGGTAGAGATCCTGATTGTAAGTCTTGTTAGATATGGTAAAGCATCTATGATTTTCTTCTTTGTCAACTATTCCTTTTGATTTAGCAGTTATATTTTGTCCAGATTACGATATGAATCATTGATTGTCATTTTGCCATGTGAACATATTCTGATTAATCTTCAGGCATAATTTAAGTTCATATATAAATTGATTTTTGTGATTCATTAGCTGCATTTTTATGGCTCTCTTTTATCTGAATTTCCTTTGTTTCATCCAAGATCTTTAAATGCTGCATGCTAGTGCGTTGTCAGTGCTTAGTATTTTCTGGTGTTACATGCTGGTTCATGCTGACTGGTATTGCTGACACTTTAATCATTAGTTCTCTCATCTATCAGTTCCACTAAATGGTTATCACTCTTAACATTAATATATGATGAATGGGGGATCATTTTCTGGACCACTAATTGGTGCATTGTAGTGATTGAGTTTTAAGTTTTTAACTCTTGTAACTGGTTCCAGGGAATTAATAGTATTTTTTTTTTTTTTGTTTTGTGCACAATTGGAAGTTTGAATCCAGACTGCTGACCTGGATGACTGCATGTTCAGGGCATACACATGTGGCAGAGGCGTTAAAGGTTCCAATTCACATATTTTTCACAATGCCATGGACGTGAGTTCTTTTCTGTCCTTAATGGACTGATTCTTCTTTAGAGCAGGATAGATTTTAGGTGACACCAGGCATCTCCTTCAAAATAAAGTCATATAGACTTATACATATCCATAATAAATCTGCTACTAAATTAGTCTACAATGTGCTTTCTTTTCTGTTCTTGGTCAAGACAACTATGCATATATATAATAAATCTGCTATTAAATTAGTCTAATGTGTTTGCTTTTTCCCTGATCAGGCCAACTAGTGAATTTCCCCATCCTCTTTCTCGTGTCAAGCAACCAGCTGGATATAGAGTAAGACAGTTCAAGCCTGCCCTTAGCAGCCACTTAGTTTACTAGTTAATTTGTTTAATTTACTATATCTTAGTAAGATTAAATGATTAGACGGATGCTTGAATGGATCTGGTCACTCTGGAAAATCACTCAATGAGTTTTCAATCATCTTGTGACATGGTTGACCCAAGCTGTCTGAGCTTTGGTACTTCATCTTCTGATGTTAAATTTGTGTTTTAATGCACAGATCTTCATCTTATACAACTTATCTTTTCATCATGTCCTAGTGCATGGCCAAGTGATTAATTCATGATCATACGCATTTTATTTCATTCTTGTAATACTATTCAATCATTTCATAAGCTTTTATCCCTAAGAAATGCTTTTGATTTATAATGGGATAGTTTGAGGCAAGGTATGCTAAACTGGTATCGTTTTCCATACTAGTCGTCTATGGGTCCATTATAGTGTGGTATGGAACAAAGCTGATTAGGCATATTGTCCGGCATCCCGATCATTTTGATCAAGTTGATTTCATCAAATCATGATTGAACTAGTGTACAGATGGTTCAATAAAAATCATGATGATCAAATCTAATAGTATCTGGTGTGGCCAAAGTGGGTGCCGGCACGCTGTCTAGTGATTTCGAATCAGGACCCCTTCATCGAGATTGATCAAACTCATTGAGACAATCTTCTCAAAGATCCAAAAAAATCTAGGAGAAACAATCTAGAGAGAGAAAATTGTAGAGAGAGAAAGCAGATAGAGAAGGTGGAGAGAGAAAGAGAGGAAAGAGAGAGAAGAGAGGGAAGAGAGTGTCTTTTTTTCTTTTCTTTTTCCTTCTTTTTTGTTATCTTTGTTATCTTTTCTTCTCCTTAAGCAAGATAGGGGAGCATATGCTCTCCCTTCTTAAAATAGGAAAGAGGAATGAAAAAGGTGTGGGTGGTGGCTGTCGGTTGGAGAACCGACGGTTGACCACCATGAGCAATAGCCAGTGGTAATAGCAGACCGACAGTGAGGAGATCAAACAAGGCTTTGCCCTTTAACCCGTAAATCTCTTAATATCTAGCTATCGTGCTTTGCTAATAGGCACAAGCCGACATAGGGGGTCGTTCAGGAACTTTGGCAACACATGTGGATAGCGGGGAAAGGTCGGAAAAGAGAAATAAGGCTGAAAATTAGATCTAAAAGCAGTGGTTTTTCTTTTAATGGATTTTTCGGTGAAACTAGCTGTCGACTTCATTGCCTAAGGCTATGAGGAGAAGGGGAAGAGAGAGAGGAAGGCTGGGGCTTACCTTGGGCTCTGGTGAGCTCTCGAACCCTGATTTTCGGTGAGCACGATGAAAGGATATGGCAAACTCAAGAAGAAAAAGAGGGCTTCTCCAATGATGGAAGGTGGCCGGCGATGGTGGTTTCATAAATGACTTGATCCCTTTAAATAGATAGAAGAGAAGAGTCCGAGTCCTCTCGGATTCAAACTCTTCCATTGATTTTGGGAGGGAGAAGACTCCCCGTTAGGATTCTGAGAACCATCCTGAATCGGGCGGTTCGAGACGTGCCGAACCAAACCGGCAGAGAACCGCGATGGTTCCAACGGAGAAAATGGCACACGTCGGTGCCGAGGAAGAAAGAGAAAAGTAGAGGCAGAGAGAGGAGGAGAGGGAGAGAGAGGAGGACGCCGTCGGAAGTCAGAAGCCGGCAGTGGCCCTCTATGACCGTCGGAGGGTGGCGGAAGCCGCCGCAGCTTGGTTCGCCCGATGGGGCTGCCGCAACGAGCAAGAAAGAGAGAGAGGGGGGACCACCGGAGATGGGAGGATGGGATGGTGGAGAGGCCGTCGGAGGACTTTGGGTGGGCGGAAGTAGTGCGGGCGGCGTTGTGGTCGTGGAATAGGGGTTGTCGTCCCTGTTTACGCATGGCCGTTTTTTAAAAACGGAGATTAATAGTGAAGCCGGCAAACCATTTACTGGATTCACTGTTTAAAAGGTTTTTTAAAAAATTTAAAATCAATGAAGCTGGTAATCTGATTGCCAACTTCATTTTTTGAATTTTTTTAAAAAAAAACTATTAAACAGTAAAGCCGACAAACAATTTGCTGGCTTCACTTAAGTTTTTATTTTTTAAAAAAACCTGTGAAATAGGGGCGTCGTCCCTGTTTCACGTTCGCGGTGCCGCGCTCGTGGACTACGCCGTTCGACGGCCAGCCAGAGGCCATTCGACAGACCCTCCGACTCCTTCCCCTCCTTTTCTTTCTTCCTCCCTCTCTCTCTATTTCTGGGTTGGATTATCACAATAATTATACCTATATTTGCCTAGAACTTACCACAGCTGTATTCAACATATGATGAATTAAATTCACTCCTAGGAATGCAGAAGATAATTTCACATTGGCATCACTACAGAATAGCAGGAATTGGAGAATTTTACATTGGTTTCTTTTGAAGCTTTTATCTTGACTGATAACTGTTTTAATTGTTTAATAAATTCCATACCCATCATAATGTGTTTTTATTGATGCATAATGAATTTCTCAACAAAGTGTTTTGATTCTTCTCTTTTTCTTTCTTTTTTGGTAATGTTTCAGTTTTCTTTTCCTTTTTTTTCATTTTATACTGGTTAAGAACATAGATTTTAGGACCTAAGATTTATGTAATATTAGAATTCTTGAGTCCTTTCATCTGATTTTGTATGTCAATAAGAATAATCACGCATATGCCTCCTTGTCTATATTTATGTTAGTTCATTCTTCTCTGTGGTTTTGATAATCACTTGGTTGTCATTTTGTATTTCTTTTGCAGCTTTCATACCAAATTGTTGATTCTATGATCTGGCTTGGAATACGAGACATAATAAATGATTTTAGAAAAAGAAAGTTGAAGCTGCGGCCTGTAACATATCTTAGTGGTGCACAGGGTTCTGCTTCCGACGTTCCTCATGGTTATATCTGGAGTCCTCATCTCGTCCCCAAACCAAAAGGTCTGGCTTCAAATAGATATTTTGACTCAGAGACTAGCATTAGAAGTTGAAATTCACTAGATAATATAAATAACTAAATTGATATATCAGGAGGGATAAACCAACACAGGCAGTAAATGATTTAGCATGGAATTACAATAGTAATAATATTCAACTAAGGTCTTTGTGGATAGAAGAGTAACCTTTTTTGTTTTGACTGATATCTCCTTTATTTGAATTGGTGTGAGTCAAAACATCTGTTAATCAACTCTTCTATTCATGGTTTCTAGTTTTAATAAATTGTAAATGCTAAATTTTATGACAAGGTTCATTATACCAGTGCGTACCTTCCCATACTAAACATATTCCTGCATATGTTATTTGTTTGTTTTTTGGAGCCCGCAGTGGGGGCGGGGGGAGGGGGAGTTGTTACCGAGTGTTGGTATGCCAAATTGATTCCCTATAGGGCATACCGACACTGACCAACATTGTACCAGTACGAGATGTGGTACCAAGCTTGCGAACCTTCTTTTATCATGTACCTATTGTATAGTTGTTTCTTATGTGACAAGCCTTTAAGATGGAAAGCAAACATTTTCTGCATTGGTGAATCATTGCTTTTTTTATGACATTCTGACAAATCCTATCTTAATTTTTGGTTTGCAGACTGGGGACCTAAAATTGATGTTGTTGGATTTTGCTTTCTTGACCTTGCGAAAAACTATGAACCTCCAGAATCACTTGTGAAATGGCTTGAAAGTGGTGAAAGGCCTATTTACATTGGATTTGGCAGCCTTGTGAGTTCAATTTTCTGCTATCACATGTTTTATTTGTTTTATAGAAAATATCTGTCTAGAAATTACAACTTCAATGAAACTTTATATTTTGTTCTTCCTTCAAAGAAATCACATGTTTGTCTAGTATTATCAGTATAAAATTTGTTGCTGATTTTCTTCTGAAACCTGTCACTGCCTAAAGTGGCTATTTATCTTCATTTTGTATAAGTAATTGTCAACAAGTTCAAATATTCAAGAGTTAAATGCAACTTCTTTTTATTCCTTCACTGCCTAATTCATGTAGTATTATTTCTGTCATACTTGACTAGTTACTCTAGACTAATATAACATTATTTGTTTTCATCTTTTCTGAGGCTTCCTGTTACCGAATGCAAACCATGCTGCCATTTACAGAACTACAAAAGATTAGCATATCCAGATCTGTTTAGTGCTTAACATCATCAGTCCAATGCCATCTTATCCAGGAAATTTAGGAGTAATATTTTGTTGGTGGATAATGTTTGAAAATCTTCTCGATCTGGAGGGCTATTGGCATGTTTCAAGTCTATACTACTGTGAAAAATTATAGTTAATAAGGTCATCTACTCATGATCTCCTAAGAATGCTCTTTTTGGAGGAAGTGAAGGTAATTGTTTATTAATATGCTCATTGTGATTAATTAATCTGCTTGACCACTAAGAGCAGATTTTTGAGTATGCTTCCACTATTATAAATTTATTTCTTAGATCTACTTACTAATTTTACAGTTTTGAAAACCTGTGCTGCATGCAATCTTCAGTCTAACACTTATCTATGAACTCTTTCTTGAAAAGTTTGAACTGTTAGTTGCTGTATTTGGTTTCTTATTAAATAGGTATATGTCTCTTGTCGTCCTACATTGGTTTCTTTGTCTTTTCCCAGGCCCATTCGTTTAGTCTTTAGAGCAATTCTTTGTTTTCACGGTAGTTATTATTATACAGATTTTCTGTAAAGTAGATTGGTAACATAAGTTATCCACTATCCGAGATCGACTAGGAACTCCATAGAAGGGTTCTGACTTGTGAAGTTCTGAAGCTAGAAATTCAAATGTCAATTCTACTCAAAATTGCTCATTTTGACCTATGTTCTCATAAACCAGATGGATCTGTGATGAGCTCTCATTCTTCAAGTAGAAGATACAAAATGTGCTGATGAGAGGAGCCATCAGTCTAGGGAAGTGTTAATTGCTAAAGTTAGTATTCAAGTGGCACGTTGCCAATTTATCTTTGCTGTGTGGTGCACTAATGACCTACATAAGTGACCTTTGGTTTATTGATGGCAGATTTGAGAATAGAACTAAGGGAAAGAATGGGTAAAGTTAAATCATTGAAGGCTTTGTATCAACAATGGGGCACTTCTAGGAGCCATCAGAGCTAGTTTCCTCTGCCTGGTGGTGATCATGTTCTCTGTTTAAATTATACATGAAACAAAATTAGCCTGACACTCAGTGCCACCCCATAGTGGAGTGAATACTTTTTTTACCATCGCGAGTATTGGAACGGCTCAGAGCCTATGTGTAGTTTTTTCAGGATGTATCAAATAATATCCCAAACTCTTCCAATGCAAGTGTATTTAAGCATGTTAATCTTGGGAAGGATGCTGCATTTCAGCTCTCAGAAATTTTGCTTTATAGCTACTTGACCATCATAAGTCTTCAGAAAATTATGAATTTGAATATTTTATACATCCATCCATACATCCATCCATCCATATACATGCATACATACATGCACGCATCCATTCATACATTCATTCATTCATTCTTTCTTTCTTTCTTTCTTTGAGATAGGAATTAAGAAAATTAATAAAATAAAGTACTTTGCTCACTAAATTACCTTGTAGATAAACGTGTTTTGTTCAGCTTTTTTAATTGTTCTCTGATACTTCCCTTTGCACTTCACAATGATTGACTTTCTTGTTTGTAACTTTTTTGGTGATATCATAGCCTGTCCAAGAACCAGAAAAAATGACTAAGATTATTGTGGAGGCACTAGAAATAACTGGCCAGAGAGGTATCATTAACAAGGGGTGGGGTGGCCTTGGGAACTGTAAGTTTGTGCTTCCTGTTTTCTGACCAGATATGTAGCATTTTATGCATATCTCCTATCTTTTAAAATGCTTAACCTCTTGCCGAATCTTTGTGACAAGTGACATTATATTTTCCAGTGGCAGAGCCTAAGGAATTTGTTTATCTACTGGATAATGTTCCTCATGATTGGCTGTTCTTGCAGTGTAAGGCAGTGGTAAGGGTTTCAAATACCTTATTTTGATATGCTAAAAAAAATCTCGATAAGTGACAATCCATATATAGTCAGCACACTGCCTCTTGTTTTTCTAAGAAGACTGTTCTGTGAAGTAGAAACTTAGAATATTTCGATAGAGAATAAACCTGCTATTGCTTTTCAGAATACTAAGTTGCTCTTCGTTTTGGTAGCTTTAGGTATGTTGCTTTTTATGATTAAGAATGATCTGTATGATTTATGAATGGAAATATCTCACTAGGTTATTTACATCCTTTGGGTAGTTTGTCGGCTTATTAGACATGTGTCCCTGAATAATATAGGGAAAAAAATATTTGGCATTCAAAAATCATAGTAAATATTTCAAATTTGACAAGTTAGAGAAGAACACACTAAAGGCTGTGTTGCAGTTACTTCATAATGCAAAATTCAGTATTTTTTGGATTACCCTTAACCACAAATGTCAAGCCACACAACCATGTATTTCCTTTCTCCTTTACCCAACTTTGTTGTTTCGACTTATAAGGTTACAACCTTTATATAATCTGGGATTCATCAAGTCTTAACAACTCTTGTTTGATTTTGTCTATCTCCTATTTGTCTTTCAGTTGTTTCAAGATAACTTTGTTTCCATGGTTTCATGTTGTTATTTAAATATTCCATCTTAATTTGGACTACCTCTTTGTCATGAGCTGATCTTTAGCCTTTCCTCCCCTGGTTATACCACCCTTCTACATCAATGTTCTTGTCTTTGTATTGAGTCTGGTGCTTTTTATCTCCTACATTTATATGCTGTCAACATTGATGGCCCAATTTCCAGTTCTTGGACTTTCGTCTCTTTTTTTTTTTTGGTGAAGGCACAAATGACTATAGCGTATACCGAATACCTTATAATTTTTCACCTCCTCATAATCACCTGATAAAAAAGGTTTCTTAGGGTTCACTTTGATTTAGTTGTTTAACATGCACATATGTATATGCATGCACATGTAGACCCCATGTTCCCTAGCATTTTCAGGCTTTTCTGGTCCCAATGATTGGGAAGCAAAGCATTACTGCTCCGAGGCCTTTGCTACAAGATTTATTAATCACTTATGGATGGACTCTTTCAAGTTGGATTGCTTCTTAAATTATGTCACCCCCATAATTATTGATGGATCTTTTGGCTTCCATAAACTATCAAGATACCATGTAGATTGTGGCACATCATAGTGCCCAGTCTTGGTAGAATGTTATCGTGCCCCTTAATTAATGTTTCATAAAAGTTCGAAATATCATAATCAGCTGTCAGTTTTTGGAAATCACAACAACAACAACTATCCAGTGATTCCCGCCTATACTTCTCTAAGCACCTTTCCACCTGGCCACCTCTTTCTTTAACAGTCCGAGATCCCCTCTCGCTTCTAAATTTTCTGTCCTGAATGGATTTTCTTCCTTAGAATCTCTGTCAGACTGATTCCAACGGCTCGAGTCTTAGTCCTGATGGCATCAGAGGATGATTATGGTTCATTATTTACAGATTTGTTGATTTGTTGACTCAAGAAAAAAGGCAAGTGTTTGTGTGGCTCTGCTATTGCATCATATACATTTTAATTATTTTTGGAACTATTTTAGTTTCACATTAATTTGAAAAAGATAATACTAAAATCCTAGTTTTTCTATTAGTAAACATGTCTCTTGCTATTCCCTTATTTTCTGCATGCAAAATTCTTGTACTTTATTTTAATTTATATATTAGATGGATTAGACTGCATGAGAGAATGTGGAGCATAGGTTCAATAAATATATGATTTTATTAAACATGTAGTAATGTCTTTTGGGATCAAAGAATTAATATTATTACATAAAACTTTAATATTTTTAAAGTAATTTCTTCCCCTCAAGAGTTGAATCCCGGCCGCATTCCTGCTGTACATGTACATACATACATACATAGATGTATGTATGTATGTATATGTATTTATATATGTATCTATATATGTATACATACATGTATATGCATGCATGCATTTGCAAGAATAATATATGTTTGGAGACTGCTTATTCCACAAAATTGTTAAAGGATAGTAGTTTTGAGCTGTTGTCTTCCAAACAACATAACAATTGCTACAGCATATGTTAATGCATCCATCTAAAGAGTTCTATGCAGCTTCATTTGCCGCACTCACCTTCAGTCACAAAGAACCAAAGGCCCCCTAGAAGCTTCATTATATGGAGTCATGACCAATTGTATACTAATATCTATATTTAAGTGTAGGTTCAGGCACTTCAGGCTAAATCGAATCTAGGTGATATTGGTGGATTTTTATGCTACCTTATTGTTTGAATACTGACACTTGTTGAACTTGACTTCGCTGAAAATTTCCGTCAAGTGACTAAAACATTGTTGATGGACCAAAATTTAATGATTTCGATGCACTATTTAATGCTTAAAGAAATCTTCAGCACTATTATGTTGCACGACATGGTACATTGCTGGGTTTGTGGTAACTGAAGGTGCATTGTAAATGAGGTTGCAGCAGCTGACCTTGCAGCCAGTAGAGATGTATGTGATTGAAATATTTCTTTTCGGATGGATCATTGATAGATGCTGTAACTATTGTTTGTTGTTTGGAATATGACATCTAAAAGGTACTATCCTTTCCTGACACCTGGAAGGCATCAGTGCATCCCATCTTATAGATGACCTAAATCAAATGAATTGAAGGTCTATCAACAAGTCCTTGTTTACCATATTGTAGAACATTTCCGAGGCTTTCTCATTTGGTCAGCAAGCTGCCGTCCTTGAATTACATTGTTGTAGGGTATTGACCACATTTAAGGAAATTGAGGACTACCTCTCTTCTTCATTAATGGCCAACCGGAGTTCTGGGTGATGGAAAGCAGTGCCGGAGTAGTTGATCACAACTTCTGGAATGGCTTATTGGATTATTGGGGTGGAGGAATGGATTGTTGAATTGGACCAATTGGTCAATTAGGGCTCTGGGGTGCTGGATCTGAAGACTGGGATGGCTGATTGGAGCCAAAGTGGCAAATTGAATTTCTGAGGTGGTCATTGTGAGAGCTGGAGTGGTGCTGCAGTGGTTGATGACCAATGAGATCCCTGGAGAGCATGGGAAGATAGCTCAGATCAGGTCCTTCAGGAGAGGGAAGGGAGAGGAGCGAGATGCTTGAATGAGGTCAGAAGAGATCTGACCCATTTCCTGGGGTGCTGCTCTTATCCTGCAATCATTTTGACTGCAGGTTGAAATGCTGCATTGGAGCCTGATTTGTAATTTGAGTTGCTGTGGCTCACTGACCTGCAGCAAACCAGACATGCTTGGTTCCCTACGGCTTGCATCTGGATTTACAGATGAGTTGAGATACAACCAAACAGATAGGCCGTTAATGTTGCATTGGGTTAGATCATCAATTGAGTCTGACATATTCATGAGCATTGTAACTCATCATAAACAGGCTGCAAGATTTCATCACATTGGCTGAACAAAATATGATTGGGCTTGGACCGGGGCCTGTTTATTGAGGGGAGGAAGAGGAACTTTACATAATCAATCCTCTAATTTTACATGGTAATGGTAATATTCACAAGAGTTCTCGAACGATTTTGTAAAAAATGTTAAAGATCAAAAGGAAAATGCTTTTAGGAGTGGAAGTACTGATATTTTATGGACAGATTCTGGGGAAGCTGGTTCAGCAGCAGGTTGAGAGAATCTGAATTTTTCAGTTTCTTAAAATGACTTTTAATAAATTGTCTGGTGGTTGATATGTCAGCATGAAGTCAAGATATCGGAACCACACATCATTAATATTGACATTCTTCAACATTCTTTTGTGTAATAAACTTATCTCACAACTATTATATCTTGTTCTAAGCATTTCCTGGGTCACTGGTTCATGCAAGATTATTGGGTCCAATGCATTGACTATAGATTTTGAAGTCTAGTGAGCTCCATGTATGTCTGAACTCTGAAGTATGGATCATGTTCAGTGGTTATACATCTTTTGCTTTGGAACCTTGCTGTGTAAATTTTTCTGGACATATTTGTATCTAAATTAGCAGTATCTGCAAGACTGCAACTATTTCTTTTATTTCCTAAACTAAGCATTCTTATTATTCTAACTAATGGTTTAAAGTCAGAAATCTCTTATGAACCATGGAGCATAATTTTGCCCTTTGTTTTCTACTCAGGTGCATCATGGCGGTGCTGGAACAACAGCTGCTGGCCTAAAAGCTGCGGTATCTGCCTTCTCTTTTTCTTAAGAGGACCCCTTTACTAACAAATATTGAAACATAATTACTCAAACATTGATGTTTTATGATGTGCAGTGTCCAACCACCATTGTACCTTTCTTTGGTGATCAGCCTTTCTGGGGTGAGCGGGTACATGCTAGAGGGTTAGGTCCCTCACCTATTCCTGTGGATCAATTCACACTGCAAAAGCTGGTTGATGCAATAAAATTCATGATGGATCGAGAGGTAAATACTTCTGCTCTCTTATTGCTTTTTTATTTTATCTTATTCTGGATCTTGTAGTGTTTTTTTCCTTCTCTTAAAGTGGTAGAATTGTAGAAGCACGAGCAGTAGAAATTACCTAGGGCTCAAACTCATATCATATAATCCATTTCACCCTGTAATTTTTTCCTAGGCTGTTGACCAGCTCAGATATTTAGTTCTGTTCTTCATCATTTTCAGTAGTGTAACAAGATTTTGTGAGATACCAATAAAGTATACTGTTGGTGCAGATTTTTTACCTTAAATATCATCAGATCTTTGGTCATCCTTAATTTCTAGTACTGGTTCATATTCTTGTTGGTAGATTGCAGTGTTTAAACTAGTATCCATTAGAGTATTCATAATCAATAACTCTGGTATTTGGCAATTTATACAAATCTCGTATTGGGCCATATCCCTGAACCCCTCTCTAAGCCTTCTCAGTCCTCAGATCTTTTGTGGCAATCTCTAGCCTGATTTTATCCTCCCACCCTCTGCACCCAGAAAAGAGAGAGAAACAAAAACGAAAACAAAATAACAATAGTAAAAAAAATATCCTTCGTGCCCTCCTCTTTTGCAAATCACTTCGTCTTGAAGTTGTAGGTCATAAATCTAGTATTCTAGTTCTTTTTGCTTAACATGAAATGCTAAAAATAGGGCCACAACATCTTGACAGTTAAAATCTTAGGAGTCTATAAAGTCATTTAGGTAGCCAAAGTTACCTATCTAGTGTAACATATACACGTAGATGTGTGTGTACGTATGTCTTTCTGCATCAATATATTCAAAACAGACTCACATACATGCATGTGTTGATGAGGACTAATTAGTGATGATCTGCCATGCACGGGAGCCCTTTGGGTAGACTAGATTAGGGTTCCAATGAAATTGGTCAATTGCTGCCTAAATCTGAGAACAGGACAGTGAGATATTTGTTGTGAATTTATGGATGAATTGAGGATTAATTTTTCAAGTGAAGAGAAGATTTATCTTTTTGCAAATATTTTTGAGAAAATATCACAATGCAGAATAAGTATGAACTGAAGGTGAGATGTTATTATTGCAAGAATGTACATATTAGAAATAGCAGTGCTAGTATGTGGGTGCCCATGCAACAGCCTAAGAAAGCTTGGTTCTAGCTAGACAACCATGGGGCCGACATCGATGATCTGAGCCATTGGATGTAATTTGTAATCTATTAATTTTTTATTATTAAAAAATATATGATTTGGAAATCCGTATGTTATACATCCGGTGGTCAAAAAATATTGCATTGTTTGTGTCATTAAAATTGGCTATTTTTGACCAGTGGATGTGTAAAAAATGCATAGGCTAGGGATCTCCAAATTGTATGATTTTTGAAAGTAAGCAGTCTGGACATAATAGATCACACAACTCAGATCGTTGGTGTTGGGTTCCCAATCATCCTTTTAGGACCGACCTTATTTGGCTATTTTGTAGGCACCTATATATTAGCTCTACTCTACATATATGTGTACGAATACCTGTGCATATATATATATATATATGCAAGGAAGCAATATCAATGTGATACTGAAATCTCTAAAGAGAAAAGAAATCAATAAGTACGAAGACTTGGAATACAAATATGGTTAAAGCCCATTATTGCAGTAGATGTCCTGGACAGAGATATAAAGGGTAATCGGTTTATCTTATGCAAGAGGTTGAAGTTGTTTTTATGGAACATCAAATAATGAAGTCACTTTACAACCATATCAAGATCTTCATTCTGTATGGATGGTGGCTAACGTTATGAGAATTTTTAGCAGAAACTGCTCTAGGAAATGATAGAATTGCAATATATTTAGGGCCTTGACGCAAGGTGATTGTGATAGCATTTATCTCTAGATGCTTCCCAATGAAATCAATGACAGCTTTCTCAAAAATAAAAATCTATACTATTGATGATGATCTCCAGTGCCTAGGCTGAAGAAAGTGATTGTATTTTCCCCCCTAATAAGTTATGTAAGAATCTAAAGCCTGAGTAGTCTTTCTTTCATCTTTCACTCTCAGGTGGAATTGCTTTAACAGAAGTAAACAGACTGAGTGAACCTTTCTTTTTTATTTTTTTTTTACAAATTTTCAGGTGAAGCTACGGGCTCTTGAACTGGCCAAGGCCATGGAATCAGAGGATGGTGTGACTGGAGCAGTGAAAGCATTTTTGAGACATCTTCCTCAAGAATTGCCTCCTCAAACTCCACCAACATCAGGTTTCATCGATCCCCTTCTTGGCCCCGTAAGGAGATGTTTTGGCTGTTCCTGATTCTCTTTCTTTTCCTGTAGGCACCCATAAACTGTCATTTTGTGCCTTCACAAAACAAATTCTTAAACCAGTGCCTCTTGTATCATTTTGTGTCATCTTGTTGTCTTATTATATCCTGGGCAATGTCATTCCACCGCAAAAGAGAAATTAGAGTCAGATTATTGATTTCTTCATTTTGTGCACTTCTTGTTCTTGTAATAGCTGGATTTGTTTAAATTAAAATACAAATGGAAAAACTCAACAGTTTTTTCAGTAGTTAAAATGTCCCTTGTCTTTCCTACATTTTAATTCTTTATAATTTCAGAAGTTATGGTTTCTTCAGCTCAAATGATTCTTACCGTATGCATATAACTGGTTGTCGGCCCTAGTAATTTGATACTGGAGCTTATATACACTCGTACATGGAATTATGTGTAATATTGGTACTGCAATTCAGCTCTATGGGAAAGGGAAGCAGAAAATTAAGGTGGTGCCCCTTGTTGTAGCAAATTAGACATCTTCCCAGAGCTTGTCTCCAAAATGGTGAGCTCTAGGTAAGTAGTTTGACAGGTGAGCAGCTAGTAAATCAGCTGAGTGAGCCCACAAATTAATTTTGAAAAATAAACCTTTGTTAGAACAAATAAATAATCAAGTTGTGAATCTGGTGGATTCTGCAAGGATTCACCGATGGGCAGTGGGAGGTTGGTTTTCAGGAGAGAGCGCATGACGAGTTGTTTCAGTAAAGTGGTGTGTTCTGACATTAAGAATATCAGAATGTAAGTTGTGCGAGTGGTTTCTTTGACACTTGGACCCCATTACATTTACTAGCTACGAAGTGCTTCCCACCCTTTTGTCTTGATTAACTTTGATTTTCCCTCTGCAATTCTCACTTTTAAGCAGCAAATATTAACATTAGTTGTAGTTCAAGGATAGAGCCAACGCGTTTAAAGATATTGACAGCCAAACAAAAAACTGCTTTGGGATAAAGCAGTTTGTGACATCAAAATGCAGTTTCTACAAAAAATTATTTTTTGACTAAAAGTTACAGCATCTCCACCCTTAAATTATTTTATAGCATATCAAAATTAGATGTAGTGGAAATAAACAGAAATGTTGCATAAGACTTATTTTCCAGTAATATCTTTAAAAAAAATAAGGATAGATATGCTTGATAATTCTGCACGTATTTCTGTTTCTAAATTTCAGCAACAGATTGACTAACTAAATTTCAAGTGGAGCATATTCCCAGGGCCACGATTTGAAGATTACTATTGGTTGTATGCTCTGATTAGTTTTTGTAGGAGATGAAATTTTTTCCCATGATTTTGCACATTAAATCTAAGGTGGGTTAGCTATTTAAATTATTATTTTGTGTAATGCTATGTCCAAATCCTAGCTGGTACATTTTGTCTTTGTACCTAGGGAATTATTTTGTTTGCTGGACTTCAGGGGAAGAGAAAGGACTTTTTAAATCTGATTTTGTTAGTCTTTATTGATTTATATGTGTGATAAAGTACTCAATCAGAGTCTTACTGGAGCAACTATCCAATAAAATCCAAGAACTGAGTTTTATGAAACATTCATCCATGTCTTTCTTTCTTCTTTTTTTTTTTTTTCCTTTTTTTTTTTGCAATGATCTGAATTACTATGTTTTTAGAGATCAAACCTGCATTCCTCTTTTATATTTTGGGTTCCACTTTCACCTTATCTCCTCTCTATGCCATTTCATCTCCTGTTTGTCATCTTCTTCATCGGCTTCATTCTTCCTCATCCGCACTTCTGTCATCTCCATCCGCTTCACTCTTCCCTATCTGCACTTCTCTAAGTTCTGCAAACCCCTTTCTTCCTCCTTGAAACACAGCTCTTCACCTGCCTTATCATTTTCCATTGGGAATCTTCTTTGGGGTTCCTTGTTCTCATTTTTTTTTAACTATTTCTTCATCTGAACCAAATAACAAACTGGATAAAACAATTTTAACTTTGAAAACTTGTTTGTAGAAATCAAGCTTTATGAAGATTTTTTAAAAAAAAATTATTTAGAGTTTGTTTGGATAATTTGATGGGATTGGATTGGAATTTTTATAAGAATTGGGCCTATTAGTTTGTTTAGGCCATATTATTCTAGAGAAGTTCTTTGTACACCGCCTATGATGTAGAAAATTTGATGTGAAGCGCACTGTCTTACTCGATTGGATCGTATAGTCATTATTTTTCAATGCATATTTAATATCCGCAGTTTTATTTTTTCGTTTGAAATTTTGAATAATAAAAATATTTCTTTCTTTATGAAAAAATTATGACATCATGTCGATATTATGACATCCTACGTTGAAATTATGACTTCTAATTTTTTTACGAAAAATTATAAAGAGGAAAGGATATTTTCATCATTGAAAAAGTTATATGAAAATTTTTAATGAGAAAAATATCTATTAAAATTATGACATCCCGTGAAAAATTATGATATTCTGTGCAAGAAGTCATAATTTCAACGTAAGATGTCATAATATCGGTACAAGATGTCATAATTTTTTCAGAAGAGAAGGAGCATTTTCATTATTCAAAATTTCAAACGAAAAAATAGAACTGTAGGCATTAAATACGCATTGAAAATCAATTGCTACATGGTCCAATCGAGTGAGACAGGGTACTCTACGTCGGATTTTCTACATCGCAGAATTTCGCATTATGCTAATGGTGTGTCCTAGTCTTAGTCTATATGTCATCTATGGGATTGTTAGCCTGTAGAAAGGGGAAAGAAGAAAAAGGCATTCATAGGTCTTTTTGTTCCTTCCACGGGGTTTTTTGAGGTGGGGAATGTTGAGTTATTGACTCCAATTCACATGTCTAAACATTTTTTATCAAAATAGAAATCTTATATCATGTATTTTCTAACTAAATAAAGATTACAGTATTTCTTATATAGTTAGAGATTTTGTATCTCATATTTTTTAATTAAATAAAGATTATAGTATTTTCTATTTAATTGAACATCTTATTCCTCTATAAATAGAAGGATAAGGCTATGGGTTTATGTGTGCATGATATGTATGGCAGATTATAAGAAAATGATGTAAATAGATTAGGATTTGAGAGTTTTTTTTTGTATTTCAATCTTAAAATAGTGCATCACCATTCCATCATCCGTGGACGTAGGCTTTGGCCGAACCACATAAATTTGTGTTTTCTCTATATTTTTATTTTCGTGTGCCTATTTGCTTGATCTACTTATCTTCAACAATTGGTATCAGAACATCGTTGGATTTTCTCTCTTCTTTTGAGATAAGATTTAATCGAAGTTCATTCACGTAGTGAATGATTTTTGGATGTATACAAGGGCAAATGGTATTGTTCATGTATCTTGAGGTCTCAACCAAAAAATTGATCTGCATTCCCAGTATTGAAAAATAGTGGGAGGTGAAATTTTGCGTTAATCAAAAATTGATCTTTGCTATGACAGTGCACACATCAGCGGCCACTTGTCAACCACATCAGCCACCATATCAGCATCGACCACATCATCGGCCACGTCAGCTATCACATTAGCATCTAGTTAGTCTCTGTTGCCATGATGCCACATCAGCAACTATCGCCACGTTATCAACTCTTTGATCAAAGTTTGACCCGTCGATTCACATATTTCTAAATCAGTTTTTTGAGTTCTAATACTAGTTCCTAAGGTTTTCGAATATGCTAAATCCGTTTTGGTGTTATTTTTACAAAATTTAGATTCTAAGGCACCTTTATTTCAATTTTAAGCTGTCTGGAAAGTTTGAAATTGAGAAATTTGATGAATTTGATAACTTTAATCTCTCGCAAATCATGATGGAGGATATTTTGATTCAGAATGGGCTTGATTTAGCTCTTTTGGGAAAGAAAAAATGTCCTCAATGTTAAAGAAAGAGCAGATACAAGATATAGACCATCCAGTATCTTTAATAATTTGTCTCTATCTCTTTAACAGTATGGTTAGAGAGGTCTTATCGAAAAAATCTGCTATAGATTTGTGAATAAGTTGAAATCACTGTATTTGATGAAGTCCATCTTTCATAAATGATTTTTGAAGGTCCAACTGCAGACTGCATATGGAGGAAGGTACATCTATTCGATCACATTAAATATGTTTAATCAAATTATTACTGACCTCGAAGCTTTGGAAGTAAAGTTAGATGATGAAGATGAGGCTATTGCTCTTTTGTATTTTTTACCATCTTTTTTGGCAAGTTTTAGGAATTCATTCCTTTATCATCGGGAGGAACCGACTAAGGTGGAGGAAATTAAATCAACTTTACTATCCAAAGAGTAGATTGATAAGCAGCTAGATGGAGATGAGAATGATAACAGTGACTCTATATTGGCAGTTCGAGAAAATAAAAATAAAGAATCCACTACTATTATTGTAAGAAAAAGGAGCATATTAAGGTAGATTGTTTGAAATTAAAAGCTTGATGTGAAAAATATTTGAAGGATAGCTAAGATTATAAGAAAAAGGGGGATGCAATGGTTGTTCGTGATTTAGATGATGGAGATGTCTATATAGTAACCAATAATGCTGGTGTTGAGCATGACGACTGGGTTGTTGATTCTGCCAGTTTTTATCACATCACTCCTAATAGGGATGGCTTCTTTACTTATAAACCTGCGAGGAGTGGTATGGTGCATCTAGCAGATAACACTAAATGCTGGATTATTGACGTAGGAATGGTTCGGATAAAGTCATTTGATGATTTAGTTGTGACACTCCAGGATGTATGTTATGTCCCCAATTTGAAAAGAAAATTGATTTCATTGGACTGGCTGTTGTCGAGAGGGTATAGAGTATACACGCGAGGTAAAATTATATGCATTCGAAAGAGATCTCGTCAAGTTTGAAAGACGAAGTTATCATCTGGTTCTAACCTATACAATTTGTGAGGAGCCACAGTTTGGAGGAACAAACACTTTGGAGGTAGGATCGTGCACCTCGAAGAAAAGAACGATCCGCATCATATTATGATTAGTTCTATCAATATTTTTATATAGTCCATTCAGAGGTTTTGGAGATGATGGAGCTCTGCATGCTTCGAATTGAAGTCAAAGTGGAGATTATTAAGTTACTGACTCCAATTCGAATATTCAAGCCTTTGTTATCAAGATAGAGATCTTATATCATATATTTTCTAACTAAATAAGAGTTACAATATTTTCTATTTAGTTAGAGATTTTATACTTTATATTTTTTAATTAAATAAAAGTTATGGTATTTCCTAGTTAGTTGAAGATCTTATACCTTTATAAATAGGAGAGTAAAGCTATGGATTTATGTGTGCATGGTATGCATGGGAGATTGTAAAAAAATGATGTAAAGAGATTACGATTTGAGAGTTTTTCTCTTTATATTCTAATTCTGAAATAGTGCATTTCCGTTCTATCGTTCGTGGACATAGACTTCGATCGAACTATATAAGTTTCTGTATTCTCTCTGTGTTTTTATTTTTGTGTGTCTATTTGTTTAATCTATTTGTCTTCAAAAATCTCCAATAGGAAGATATTGAACTGATATAGGTCATCACTTTATATGATATATGCTTTATATGATATATGATAACTTTAATGTATATCACCTAAAGTTATCTGGGTATTTTTGCATTTTCATATTTAGAAGGTTTACATGTAAAAAACTCAAAAGATTTTAATGTGTTCTATTACTTTCTGCTGCTACTAATCTTCCCATATCATCGATGGATGTGCTCTATGAATTTGGATTGGATTATATTTTATATAATATTAGCATAATAACTCAAGATCTTTCTCAAAAAAATTAGTTGAAAGATGTTGTTTTTGATTTTTTAATTTTATATAAATATCTAAGATATATCTGGTGTATAACCTATATGTGACTAAACACACATCTATATAAATTCTCCTATACTCCTTCCATTCAAGTTTTAGTATTTTCACCAAGCTAACAATCAAAATTTAATCAAATTCTATTACAAATAGCCGGATCGATCTATAGCCTATGCCTCCTAGTTCATATAGAATATGGATTAGATCCGTTCTGATATTATTTGTAATGATCTACAACCTCATTGAAAAAGATAGTTGGAAATTATTTGTAATGATCTACAGCCTCATCCAAAAAGCTAGTTGGAAGTTGTTAATTATTTTGTTTGTCTCATGTAAGTGCCAATATCTCTCTAGTAAATAGTAGATATGGAACTAAATATATGCCAACAAGACTCCTTGGCCAAATGATATGAAATTTTTCACTCAAGAGGTTTGGTGGCTAGCTAGCCAGTTTGAAGAGTTCTGGCTTATTCTTGTAGAAATTCACGTTATTGCCGTTCCATTGTCTGGAGAGAGAGGAGATTATAGCAGTAACACAATGAGGAGCTGGTTACGTGAAGACAAAAAGTTCAATGTACCAAATAGCAGACAAGGGTTCGTATTACTTGCGGGGATTAATAATAGCATCGACAAGACTGGCTATCGTGGAGTGGCCAGCTCGACTATGATGGGCTCGGACAATTTTATTACTGGCATTCCAATATATTTTCTCGAATATAAATGTGAAAAGGGGTTTTCTACTACTCCTAACTAGTTCCCAGGAACCAAAAAGTTCCTATATATTTTGGTGCATTTCTATAGTATATTCCAATAGAGGTAAGCCGAACCTGTTATCATAAATGTTTGAGGCACAAAACTACCACTGTAACTAAGGTGCAATCGAATTGAGTCGAGTCGAATGCTGGAGTTCGTGCTCGATTTAACTCAAAATATTCAACTTTTAAATTCAATTATGATCAATCGAACTTTAATATCCCAAGTTGGTGTCTAACTCAACAAAAAAAAAAATATTTGAAATTGATTCGACTCAATTTAAATTCCATCGAGCCATACTTAAGCTTAAAATTGAGCTCCAATTCAAGTTCATAATATATATTATAAATAAAAAAAATATTAATATGTATAAATTCGAATAGTTTAGGGCTTTCGAATCAAGTATCTTGCTATTTGAGTTTGACTTGAAAATTATTCAGGCTACTATCATGTTAACTTGAATTGATAGTAGCAAGTCAAGTCTAGTTTGGAACTCAAGTAGCTTATGTGCAGTTTAACTCATTTGTACCCTTAACTATAACCATTATAATACTACCTTCCATGTCTTGAAAAGTAGGTCCTTATTTGAGATGAAATTCTATTGCTATTTTTATATGGTAATCGGGACATTTTCATGAGATCCACTTTGAAAATTATTTAACTCATTTTGAAATATTTTTGATAAATTATTGATTTAATTGATAATTATATTGTTATTATCGAGAATTTTAGATTCATTTAAACAACCTACTGCAAAATAAGCCTCACTTGCGGAGGGCACTGTAGATCAACCGAGAATATATGTCTGGTTATAGCTCTCCGAACAACATGGTTACCTGCTTTGTAACTAGATTTATAACACCGATCTACTTTCAGCATGCCAATAGCCCATAAATTTAGTAATATTTTCTTCCCAAAGTGGTTGGAAAGAAAGAAATCTATAACCTTAGCATGCAGGTTTGGTGACGAGTCTCCATGCTCTCGTGCCCAATCCCTATTATTCTCAATAAGAAAGAGCCCAATTTCTCATCTCTCTCTTTGTGCAGGTGTGTGCTCCAGGAGGGATCACTGGATTTGATGTAGAATACTTTACCTATTATGAATAGAGTTGGATAGGGTATAAGAGTAAGATCCACTGCACCGAAAAAATCGAGTTGTAAACCAAACTTCTGAGGGCATAATTTGATCATATAACATTCAATCGAGATTATCTTTTTTTTTTCCTTAAAAGTTGAACAGTTGTTCAAGATCTATAATATGATATTGTCCTTGGGGGGGGAAGGGAGGTGATATCCCTGGTGATTAGGCTTAAATTTCTTCCTTTGGATCCAAAATAAGCTTATCAAACTGAAAGTTTCTTTCTAGATAAGATTTTGACCGGACATATCTTCTAATTGAGAAAAATCTGATGGAGCCACCGAAAGTATAGTTGATATAAAAATTGAGATTTACTTTCTAAAAAATTTTAATTTTTTCTAAATTATTTTTATTTATCATATTTATTTTAGATAAAAGAGACTTATTAGAATTAGGAAGACGAATTCAATTCAAATTGTGTAAGGATAAATCTTGCTATTATAAATAGAAATCGTGTATCTCATTTCTGAATCAAAAATAAACTTAAGCCTTACTTTTCCACTTCTTCTCTTTTCTTGTAGTTTTTTTTACAAATTCGAGTTGAACAAATTGAGAAAAACCTTCTTCTTCTCTAATTAGATCAGCATATTCATGCACACGTGCATTGTACACCTAGTGGGCCTCTCTTTATGTTGAGGTTATCGTTAGAAAAATGGTTTGTTGCCTTTTTCAAAGGTAAGTCATACTATCTCTTTGAGATAAAAACTAGCCTTTGGGGGAAATCTCTATTATATGTTTTTTTCCATAATTTTCATGTGATAAACTTCTCTTAAGCCAACGAAAAACATTGTTCTTTATCACAATTTATAATCCAATTCTTGTATGAAGCTAGGATTGTTATGCATTGTTGACTGAAATGCAATCTAGAGAAGTTCAGAATCTCGAGTTTGCAAAAAAGTACGTGTATGTTTAAACAATGCGAAATTAGGGGGCAAATGAGTATTTTTTGAATAAACTGATTGAGGGATCTTGGGAAGGGAGACATTTAAGAAAACTGGGAAGAAATTTAGAAATTATAGTCAATCCTTTTATAATGTTTTATGAACTATTCTTTGGATGAAGGTGCGTTTATAATTTGAATTTCTATAACTATGTTTCATATATGGTTGATATGTTGTTTTTTACTTCCACCAACTTTTGTTTGTCTGGATGATATTCTCTCCTGATGACTTACAGCAGGCCTACTAACAAAGATTCAAGTTTATATACCACCACATTATGGTGAACTAGTTTTAATGACTGTATTGAAATTTAGCAGTTCTGTACCTATAGCTATTGGCAGAGGCATATCTATAATTACAATAGGAGATCAAAAGTAAATCAATCGTAGACATATTACCTTATGTCACTTATTTTACTATTTTTATTTTAAAGTGTAATTTTTTATAGAATATTGTCAATAATTACAAGGTCAAGGGAGTATGTAAGAAGACAGGTTCACCCTCAACAAGAAGATTGCAAAAGAGGATGAACAAGAAGAAATCAGGCAAATAACCTAGATTTATATTTAACAACTAATTTAGCAACAGCGGTGGTGCTTTTTTGGCGGTGGTGCTTTTTTGTTCAGCTCCACCCACGATGGAAGCAAAATTATATTAGATATATACAGAGAGAGAGAGAAAAAGAGAAAAGAAGCATATCAAATGAGAAGAATGGCTTAATATGAGAGATAAAGGATATAATAATAACCTTTAAATCCACATTAATGATTGAAATGAGTGTTTTAATTGTCCAAACTGTCCACATATAATTAGAATTTATGCATTTTTTTTTAAATTTTTTTTTAATAAGTGCGTGCTCGCACGGCGCTCATTTGAACGGACGCTCATCTTAACTATTGACGTGGATCTAAAGGTTATTATTATATCTTCTCACCTCTCATATTAAGTCACTCCTCTCATACGCACCATATATATATATATATATAAAAGGTCAGATTAATGTTGAATTAATGAGTAATTGACAGTCCTCAATCAAAGTGGAATATTTATCATGCTTGAACTAGTGAGGGTCCTCTCTCTACTCATCGCCCAAGGAGAAGAGGTGATAGAAGGCTGCCAATGGTATCCACCATACGTTGATGGTATTCCAACCAATATTGTTGTTTGATATCAATACTAACAATCCAAGACTTCAACCAAAAAAAATTAGGCAAAAGATTATCGATTAGTATTTTTTTCAATATCTTGGACCTTTCTAATGTACGCACTATGTTGGACTAAAACCATGCTCACTATTATGCCCTGTCCCATCAGCATAGGCCGTATATCCCATAGAGTTTGGTCCCATAGGATACACATGGCCTGCATAAATTTTCAATTTCCAAATAGATATTCTTTGCATTATAATAGGACATGACAGAAACTAGAGTACCTATAAATTCTAAAATAAAAAATTTCCACCAAAAATCCCACTCCTTAAACAGTAGATTTAGGCCACCTAAAATTTTTGTCGATAGGAGAGGTTACTATCGAGGCACAGATGCCTTCACTCCCACATGTGATGAATTTGGCACTAGTCCTATTTCTTTAGGGTCTTGTTGTCCCCTTTTTAGCATTTTTTGAGAAAAAATAATGAAGAGTCTACATGTTTTTGATGAATCTGTTAGGAATGAGCTATGCCCAATGTTAGATATGGATATCCATGAAATCATCAAGATATATTTTGCTGCAAGCAGAATATATTATGCTAGTCTCCCACATGCTTAAAGTATTGACATAAAAAACTACAGAATTCTATTTATACCTTAACGTAACGTTGTTTTATACAAAAACTTTGCAATATATGAAGTGTGCAGTTTTTTTTTTTTTTTTTTGGCATATACGGATGGTCACACCACTTTAATATAAGAGCAACCCAAAAAACTAATATAAAAATCATATGTACAATATTTTTGTGTAATGCATGAAAATCATGTATTGCTCTAAGTCTACAAAAAGCTAATAGGAGACAAATACCTTAATAGCAAGACTGCGATCACTTAAAATATATAATGATGCTAGCAAAAGCTTTATTTTCTTATTCATATTTGGATGTGCTTAGATGACATAATTTGGTCGTGTAGAAGTTGAGGGATCGATGGTCTTAGAGTAGCCAATTGCTGAGTTACATGCTGCATTGTTGGACGAGATTGTGGATTGTCATCTAAACATTGTTGTGCTATCATAACTACTTTAGCCACTTCATCTGCAACTTGTGCCATGGGAAGAGAAAGTCGTGGATTTAGAAAATCTTTCAATAAGGTGTTTTCACCATTAGATGATGATAAAGTAGATGTAAGATCTCCAGGATGCTCTCCCACAAGCACTTCAAGTGTTACCACTCCAAAACTATATACATCGCATTTCTCAGTAATCCTCATTGTATAAGCAAGCTCTGCAAAAGCACAAAAAAGATTTATCAAGACCATCATCCTCAACAACTTCACTGGACACAAAGGAAAACAATAAAAGTACAAAAAAGATTAAAAATGTATAATTACTCCAAAGGATCATCAAACCACATACTGGAGTATGTCAGATACATTAAATTCCCCAATGTATTTCACAAAAACAAGCAAATAAATCTACTCAATGAAATCCAAGCAGAATATAAGAAAATATCCTTCTTCCACCCAACTTCTGATGTTGCATTACAATCATGGAGATTAATAGTGCTATTAAATGTACTCAATTAATAATAGGCTTTGTTTAACAGCAAAGTATAACTGAAAATTGCAAATACAGTGACAACCTTCTCAAACATGACATTTTAGTCTTCTATAATTCATGCAAGTATCAGCACTAAGATAAATATGTTCTCGCTCGCAAGAAAAGTAAACATAATCTGATATGTTCTATTTTTGACACACTTTTCAACAGAAAAAAATGGCATGAAAGCTTGTCATGTCGACTCTCTAGAAGTAGATCATAGAATTTGCAACTTACCTGGTGCAACATATCCTCGTGTGCCTGCAAGCATGCTCCAGTTAGATGAATCTGGCCTTAGAAGTCTGGCTGTTCCAAAATCTGAAACACAAGCCTTAAATTCTACATCAAGTAGAATGTTGTTGCTTGTTATGTCTCGATGTACAATGGCTGGAGCACAATCATGGTGCATATAAGATAGGGCATGAGCAACATCTTTAACAATATTCACTCTCTTTGTCCAATCCAACTGCGTTGCCTCTTCACTCTTGAGGATAGTTGCTAAACTACCTCTCTCCATGTATTCGTACACGAGTAATTTATGTTGAGTTGTAGAGCAAAATCCATAAAGCTTCACAATATTTCGATGACGGATCCTGGTTAGTGCTTGTATTTCGTTTAGAAAATGTGGTTCATTTAGTTGGTTTTCAGTTTCCAGTGGCTTAATCCTTTTGACAGCAACTATCTTGCCATTTGGCAGGACTGCTCTGTAAACACTCCCATATGCTCCAGTGCCAATGCAGTGGTTGGCATCAAAATGATCAGTTGCCTGGATGATGTCTTCATATGCATCTTTCCCATCAAAATTCCATATAGAGAATGCACCTCCCTCCATCTTCTGACTTGCATCTTGTACAGTGTTATTCCTTCTTCTCAGAAGCAGAAAAGTGGCTCCACCAAATAGAAATAGAAGGAACAAGGTACCAACAACAGGAACAGTGGCTAGCAGAACAACCTTGTGATGTTTCGCTGAACCAGCTTTGCTTGTTGAAAATGTATGGCATGGAGGCAAACCTTGCACTTCGCCGCACAAACCTTTGTTATGGGCAAACCATTCTATTGGAGATCTTCGGATAAATTGGCTATCAGGAAGTGGACCCTCCAATTCATTATATGATAGGTCTATGGACAACAAGCTAATCATATCACGTAAAGAAGGTGGAACGAGCCCGACAACTCATTATGTGATAGGTTTAGATCTTGCAAGATAACCAATTTGCTAATCTGTGATGGTATATCTCCTGTTAAAGAGTTGTGGCTCATATCTAGTAAGTCCAATAGGTTTACTAGATTGCCAATTTGAAAGGGTATGTTACCATTCAGATTGTTGCTGCTAAGTTTTAACAAGCGAAGTTTAAAGCAATGACCTAACTTTTCTGGCACCCTTCCACTCAAGTTGTTTTTGGATAAATCAAGAATTTCTAGGTTGGACAGTTTTCCAATATCTTTTGGCACTTCTCCAGATAATTTGTTGTTGCTTAAATTTAACTGGTATAGAGAGACTAACATGCTTGCATTCTTTGGAATTTCGCCTACCAAAAAATTCGAAGAAAGGTCAAGTACTCTAAGTTGAGCTAGTTGCCCAATTTCAGGGGGTATTTTTCCAGTGATCTTGTTATTGGAGATTCTTAAGCTTGTTATATTAGCACATTTTCCCCATTTGGCTGATAAGTTACCAGAGAACTGGTTGAAGCTCAAATCAATATAATTCAGATATGGATAAACTCCAAGGCTTTCAGAAATATTGCCACTTAGTTGGTTTCTTTCCATTCGAACCCTGGTTAAGGAGGAACAATTCCTCAAGCTTCTTGGTGTGGGACCTTCAAAATTGTTGTAACTCACAACAAGATGCTGAAGCATTCCTCCACTGCACAGCTCTGGTGGTAGATAGCCAGAGAAATTGTTGCCAAGCAAGTCAAGGAAAACCAAATTTTTAAAAGCTGGCAACGATCCAGAGAAACTATTATTAAATAAGCGCACGTCTGTTAGGTTCCTTAAATTATCAAAAGATCGAGGGACCGTACCAGTGAGATTGTTATTGTAAAGGTATAACATAGAAAGCATGGTCAAATTTGCTAAACTGGAAGGGATGGATCCTGTTAGACTGTTGTTAGAGATCACTAATTTAACCAAACTTGCAAGATTTCCTAATTCTTGAGGGATGGTGCCAGATAACTTGTTGTCATAGAGAGCCAACTTATAAAGCCGGGTTAAATTTCCTAAACTTGGAGGGATGAAACCTGTGAGGAGGTTGTCAGCAAGTTTCAAGAACACCAAATTCCGAAGCCTTCCTAATTCCTCTGGAATGGTACCCGAAAGGCTATTGCCATACAGCAACAGGTAGTTAAGCCTACTCAGATTAGCTAAGGATGGAGGGATGGAGCCACTTATCTGATTCTCACTTAGATTTAAGAACTGGAGCCTCCTCATCGAGCCAATCTCGAATGGAATTTTCCCTGTGAGTTGATTACTGGTGAGATCAAGAGAGCTCATCTTGAAAAGAGTGGCGATGGTTGGAGGGATGGTTCCATCGAGCTGGTTGAAGCTGAGGTTGAGATTGGTGAGTGATGGTAAAGCAGAGAAGTTGAGAGCATCCAGCGTTCCCACAAGACTTGTATTGGACAAATATATCTCAGTGATCACCCTTAGTCCTCTTCTTGTGACGTTGCATGTTACTCCAGTCCAGTTGCATGGACTAGCACTGGGTTTCCAAGATTGAAGGGATAGTCCTTGGCTTTGGAGACTGGCTTTCCACTGGAGAAGGGCCCTCCCTTGGGATGCAAGTGAAGCTGACCCCATGGCAAGAAGAAATGGAAGCAGCAACAATAGAAGAAGGGTGGAGAGGAGGTTTTGAAACAGTCTAGATTCCATAGCTAAGTTTCAGCTTGGACCCTAGTGCTTAGATTCTTGTGCTTGTGTACCCGAGTCATGGTGGCCTTTTAAAGCCTGATTCGTTGAGCAGAACTCCCCTGGATATTTACCAAGCTATAATCAGTAACTGGCATTCGTTGCGTCGCTTTGAACAGTTCAAGCTGAGCAGAAGTTGTAGTCACGTAGCTTTCTGGCCCCTTGAAGAGTCGGACTTGGCTCAGCAAATCTGTCCTGCTCCTTCCAGCAAAACAGCCATTTCCACCAATGGATGACCAACATATAAGCAGAACTGGTGGGCCTCTCCATGTCATCCTTGTTTTAATGGCGACGCATCACTACCATCCGAAGACATCGTCTTTCAAGTCACTGTTGTGACTTTAGGCTCCCAGCTTAATTTTTGAGGTTAATGGCCGTCATCAGGCCGCCAAGGTCCACTCCAGTCCCCATCTTATTTGCGTCAGAGGTTGTTAATTGTTATTGATGGTTTCTTTTACAGGGAAACGACTTTTCCTTATCTTTGAAAAATAAGAGAGTGGGAATGCCATCATGCACGACTGAGTCCAGATAGGTTTACTAGTGGAGTGCCAACTAAAGGAAATCAAGTTTCATCTTATCCTCGATATATAAATGATGGTGGGAATTATTTAAGCCTAGGATGCACCTCTAAGTGAACAAAGATCTAAGCCACCCAATCTCACAGTACACCATGATTCATGTACCAGGACAAGACATTCTCTGTTCTACGTTAGCCCGGTAGATTCTTTTCTGTTCTCTCCAAGATCTTGTTGTTGCCAAGCTCAGATTGGTTTTCTGTGATGTGGCGTGACATAAGAGACCCAGCTGTTTAAGATCATCATACACCAGGACTTGTTCAAAATGACATGACAGGAAGACGACCTTAAAAAACAAAACGGTGGAATTATGTGGATTATGTGATGACCAGGCCAACTTCTAGGAAGAGCAAACAGAGTCGAATATTTTCTCTCTTCGGATACCAAAGTTGAGAAATAATCTCTTGGATGTCAACAAATGTTTACAAGGCTCCAAGTGGATACATACATCAATCGTTTATGAATCGTTTCCTTTCATAGTTGATAATTCTCATCATTTTTTTCCTCGTAGAACCTGCAATTTTCCTCCAATGAGCATTGGCTCCCATGTCTTGGTTCATAACCATCAAACCACTCGATTGAATTGTAAACTACAATGAGGAGAACCAATTGCTAAAACCATCTATCGTTCAGTGTGCGATTTTATGATATACTCGATGTGATCTCGTCAATTGACCAAGTCAATCTCAGTTCAAATTATTTGTAGAGACTTGCTTCAAAGTTTAAATAACGCATAAACCGCCGCTGCTGTAACTAAACTATACTAGACTTCGGCAAAGTGTCTGTGGAGAGCTCCTTGCAATAAAAGTGGAGTCAGAACGCTCGTGGTGGAATCCAATCACGAGCGTTTGCAGTATTTTCAGAGATGCTTTAACAAACTCAAAACTAGTTTGTCAGTTTCGTAAGTGTTGGGATATACCGACCGATCCTTTTATACCGATTCATCCTCGGACTGCCGACCGACGCCCGACTCTACGACTGCACCACCGATGATTGCCGACAGTAGCTGCGACATTATCCGACGAAGGTGTGTCAGTCGGACAGGCCATTCTATTCCTGACTAGCCGAGCGGTGAAGCCCAATTTCTGACTCACTGTCGGCGAGGGTGGCAGCTGACGTCCGACTCCAGCAATGTGCCAGGCTGGCCAACGGTATCCCCGATCTTCACCCGACGTCCCGCAGCCGAATACCGACGTATAGTCGGTTAGCTCCCCAAATCGTACTACTGCTATTGGCTGCTATCCTGACAAGGACATACGACGTGACCGCCATGGGACATCGTCCTGCCTAGGATGTAGGTCAGCCCCAGTGATTTGACGGCCCACGGCGACTTGTCAGGCCGCGGCGACTCTGACAGCCTCCGGCGATTTGACAACTTTTCGGTCGTCTGCGCCATTAATGCGGGACCACGCCGCGCTCTACTATAAAAACGGGAAGGCAACAGTGTTGAAGAGGTTTTTTCTAAGCTCCTGGACTCTCTCTCTCTCTCCCGCTGAGCCCCTGATTCTTTTCTACTGTTGCCTAGTCTCCTCTCTGACTTGACCGTCGGAGGTCCCCGCGGAGGCATCTCCGGTCAGTGCGGACTTCTCTTGTAGATGTCGTTCCCGGTGACCAGGCGATGAGGGAATTGGCTGCAACAAGTTTGGCGCGCCAGGTAGGGGGGGCTATCATGACTCCACAGAGTTTGAAAAAATCATTTTGAGATGATAAGAATAGGCTCAGCAATCGAGAGCCACCGGATCGGCGAGGCACTCTTCCCATCCGGAAGAGGCCTCTCCTCCATCCTCCATGGCGGAACCTAGCTCTCCGCATCCTGTGGTGACCACGGAGGCGCAGATCCGGCAATCGTGCGGCAGATGACTGTGCTGACGGACGCAGTCAAAAGCCTTCAATAGCAACAACCCGATTGCCACACGCACCGACGGAGTAGCCAGCGGCGCACCCGATGCCGTCCAGGAGCAGCCGTCGATGCCCGCGTCGGTCTCCGTCTCCTCCTCAGAGCAGCCGTCTCAGCACTCCCACCGAGAAGGAGAGAGGCGGCCACGGCGTGACACCCACTGGTCTCGACGACCCTCTCCTTCCCAGCTGGAGCGAGCAAGGAAGGAGAAGTGACCATGGATACCGTCCGCCTCCCTCTCAGATTCATCGGGAGACTCGACCTCTAGGGTCTCCCAATACCGACGGATCGATGACTACGAATGTAGGTTCGAAGAAATGACCGTCGACTTGCCCAGCTCCAGTGGACAGATAGAAGTCTTCAAACGACGTCGACTTCCAGACCGCCCAACCTCTCTCCCGACTCATCCTCGACGAGCCATTCCTAACCGGTTCAAGATGCCTCATATGGAGCCTTACGACGGCTCCACCGACCCAGTTGATCATCTGGAGAGCTACAAGGCTCTCATGACGATCCAAGGGGCAACCGATGTCCTCCTCTGCATCGGCTTCCCCGCCACACTTCGCAAAGCTACCAGGACCTGGTACTCCGGCCTCCGCTCAGGAAGTATCACTCCTTCGGACAGCTCGAACATTCTTTGTGGCCCATTTCAGCACCAGCGGAAGCCGCCACAACTTCGGACAGCTTTTCTCCCTCAAGCAGGGAGAAAATGAGATGCTCCGACACTTCGTGACGCGATTCAACGCGGCCACGCTTGAGGTTCGGACCTCAACGAAGGCATGGCTATCTCAGCCATGAAGAGGGGCTGAAGGGGTCCCATTTACATACTCCTTGGACAAGACCCTCCCCCGGACATATGCCGAACTGCTGGAGCGTGCGTACAAATACATGCGCGCAGACGAAGGAGCTTCCGACCGGCACCTGACTGAGACCAAGGGACCGAAGGAGAAGCGAAGGAAAGGTCGGGCTCCCACCGAGCCTAGGGGCCCCCGACCGACAAACAGGTCTCACCTCGACGACAGGGCCCGAGATGCTCGGCGGGGAGTCCGAGGCCGATGCGTGGCAGGTATGACTCCTATACCCCTCTCTCTGCTCCTCATGTGTAGATTCTGATGGAGATCGAGGGAGAAGAATATCTGCGATGGCCTTGCCTTTGAAGGCAAAGGGCCTCGACCGAAAAAATACTGCGATTTCATCGGGGCACGGCCACAACACCGAACAGTGCATCCAGCTCAAGGATGAGATCAAGGCCCTCATACGCCGAGGGTATCTCGAAAAGTTTCGAAGGAGCCCACCGACTTGGCCCGTCCCAACCGACGACCCCAACGACTGAAGAGGCAGCGAACAATCAGCCCACGACGGGGTCATCAACATGATCTCCAAACGACTGGATCGGGGACGACTGCTGGAGGGGAGTCGACGAAGAAGCGCATCAAGATGATGTAATTACTTTTACAGATGAAGATGCTCGGGAGTCCAAACTCCCATGACGATGCTGTCGTTGTCTCGCAATGATAGCAAATTATGATGTAAGGAGATCTTGTAGATAATGAAAGTTGACTAACATTTTGTTCTACTCGACCTTCTCCTGAATGCGACTGTCGGTCGATCGGCTCAAGAGAGTCTCCACGCCCCGGTGGGTTTCGCCGGGGAGGCTGTCACGGTGGAAGGAGAAATTACTCTTCCCGTAACAGCTGGAACCAAACCGCGACAAACACCATCCACTTAACCTTTGCGGTCGTCCAAGTACCTTCGGCCTACAACGCATACTTGGAAGATCCGGACTAAACACCCTCAGAGCGATAGTCTCGACGTACCACCTGCTGGTTCGGTTTTCGACCAAAAATGGAATCGGAGAGATGCCGGGGATCAACAGCTCGCTCGGCGATGCTTCCAAATCTCTGCTCGAAGCAATGAATCGAAGGACTCCTTGACGGTCGACAAGTTGGACCAACGGAGAGAGAAAGAACGGGGTGAACCGACTGAACAGCTGGTTTCCATCCCAATAACGGAGAATCCCGAACGAGTGGTCCGGGTCGAATCCCAATTATCGACCCTGAGCAACGCAGCTAATAGACTGTTGAGGGCCAATGCCGATGTATTCGCTTGGTCGGCAGGGATATGTCCGGCATCCCCCCGAGATGATGACCCACCAACTCAACATCGATCCTGAAATGAGGCCGGTGAGGCAGAAGAACAGTCTTTTGCTCCCGAAAGACAGAAGGCCATCGATGAGGAAGTGGACAAGCTACTCGAGGCGGGCTTTATCAGAGAAATCACGTATCCCGACTGGCTCGCCAATGTTGTCATGGTGAAAAAAGTCAACGGAAGGTGGAGGATCTGTATCGACTATACGACCTAAATCGTGCCTGCCCGAAGGACAGCTTTCCACTTTCGAAAATCGACCAGCTGGTAGACGTACATCCGGCCATCGACTGCTCAGCTTTATGGACACCTTCGTCGGATACAATCAGATCCAGATGGCACCCGAAGATGAGGAGCATACAGCCTTCATGACCGCTAAGGGCCTTTACTGCTACAGAGTAATGCCCTTCGGACTGAAAAATGCCGGAGCCACCTACCAGTGACTCGTCAATAAGGTCTTCAAAGATCAAATCGGGTGCAACATGGAGGTGTACGTGGACGACATGCTGGTGAAGAGCGCACAGACTTCAGATTATGTCCAAGATCTCGAAGAAACTTTTCGCACTCTTCGACGACATCGGATGAGGCTGAATCTAACTAAGTGCGCCTTCGGGGTGGCTTCGAAAAATTCCTCGGGTTCCTCATTTTTCAATGAGGAATTGAGACCAACCCCGAGAAGATAAAGCGATCATTGACATGCGGCACCCGACATCAAAAAAGATGTACAACAGCTTAACGGAAGGATCATCGCGCTCAGTCGATTCATCTCTCGATCGGCTGAGAGATGCCTCCCATTCTTCAAAACCTTGAGGCAGACGAAGGACTTCTCTTGGTTGGACGAGTGCCGGTAGGCCTTCGAGGATCTGAAGAGATATCTGGCCTCCCCGCCACTGCTTGTGAAGCCAGAAGTTGGAGAAATGCTGTACCTTTACTTGACAACCTCCCCAAAGGCGGTTAGCTCGGTGCTCATCCGGGAGAACGAGAGCCAAATTCACCGGCCCATATACTATGCCAGCAAAGTGCTCCACGAAGTTGAAGTTTGGTATTCAAAGGCGGAGAAAATGATATTCGCCTTGATCGTGTCTGCACAACGACTTCGTCCGTATTTGCAAGCGCACGCTATCGTGGTCCTCATCGACCAGCCCCTGAAGGCGATTTTGTGTCACCCCGATACATCAGGACGACTGGCGAAATGGGCGGTGAAGCTGAGTGAGTTCGACATTCAGTACCGATCGTGGCCTGCTTTGAAAGCATAGGTTTTGGCTGACTTTATTGCGGAGTACCCGACAACCGACCAAGGATCGAAAGTCAGGAGCTCCAAAGAGGCCGCAATCTTCGAACCTGACCCTGGGTCTACCTGGGTGCTGCACATCGATGGAGCTTCCAACGCTCGAGGAAGCGGGGTCGGATTCCTGCTCACCAACTCGGAGGGAGTGGTTATCGAGTATGCCCTTCGATTCGACTTCAAAGCCTCCAACAATCAAGCCGAGTACGAGGCGCTCCTCACTGGCTTGAGAGTGGCGAAGGAGCTTGGGATCGACAGCCTCAGAGTCTTCTCCGACTCTCAGCTGATCGTAGGACAAGTCAAAGGCGAATTCGAGGTGCGGGACCCGACCATGGCAAAATATTTCAAAAGGTGAGAGATCTCGTGGCACACCTCAAATATTTCGAGATCTCTCACATTCTCAGATTGGGGAATGCTCAGGCCGACGCGCTCTCCAGGCTTGCGACATCAGCCTACGACACTTTGGGTCGGACACTTGTGGAAAGTCTCGAGCAACCGAGCATCGACAGGGCTGAGGAGGTGCTGCAACTGACGATCGAGCAGAGCTGGATGGATCCGATCGTTCAGTATCTGACCGACGGAACCAGCCCTAAAGATCCTGCGGAAGCCAAACGACTTCGGTGGATGGCCTCCCAATATGTAATGATGGACGGCCGACTCTACAAAAGATCGTTCTCCTTCTCTTGCTGAGGTGTCTGGGACCAACTGACGCGGACTACGTGCTCAGAGAAGTGCATGAAGAGATTTATGGAAATCACTTGGGGGGCAAATTCTTGGCCTACAAGGTCCTATGGTAGGGTTACTACTGGCCCACCATGAAAAAGGATGCGACTGAGTTGGTTTGGAGGTGTGAGCCATGTCAGAGGTACGCTAACATACAACACCGACCCGCCAACCAAATCACTCCCATCGTCGCCTCGTGGCCCTTCGCCCAGTGGGAATCGATATACTCGGTCCTTTCCCTCCGACGTCTGGCCAAAGAAAGTTCATAGTCATCGCAATCGACTATTCACTAAGTGGGTGGAAGCGAACCTCTGACGTAAATCACTGAGCGAAAGATGGAAGACTTCATCCAGAAGTCCATCATCTTCAGGTTCGGGCTGCCGCATACTATTATCACTAACAATGGACGACAGTTCGACAACGAGACTTCGAGAGTTCTGTGCGAGATTTCATATCATGCACAGGCTGACCTCATCGGGCATCCATAGTCCAACGGTGAGGTCGAAGTAACCAACCGAACCATTCTGCATGGACTGAAGACCCGACTGAATGAAGCCAAAGGCCTCTGGGTTGAGGAATTGAATTTCATCCTGTGGCGTATCGAACGACACCCCATGTCCCGATCGAGGAATCTCCTTTCAGCTTGGCCTACGGACGGAGGCAATGATCCCACTCGAGATCGGGCTACCATCGACTAGAGTTGAGTAGTACCGCGAGCCGGGCAACTCCGAGTGTCAGAGAGCCGACTTAGACCTCTATCCAAACTCCGACGCGAAGCTCAACTCCGATGGCTTCCTACCGACAAAGAGTGGCCCGATATATAATGCTAAGGTTAAGCCGAATTTTTCAGACCTGAAGACTGGTCTTAAGGAAGACGGAAGTTTCGAAGCCCTGGACTAAGAAAATTATCCCCGAACTGGAAGGACCCTACAAGATAGCGGACACCTACAGGCCGGGAGCCTACCGACTGGAGACTCTAGAAGGAATTGCCATTCTCCGAACTTGAATGCCGACAATCTGAGTTGTACTACCAGTGAACTCTATGTGCCCTTGTTCGGAATACAAACTCAGCTTCAAAACTTGGAGTCTAGAATCTCGGCTCTCAATTGTGCGTCGGCGCTCACCAGTAGTACGAACCCCGACGCCCCGACTTGGGCCCAACGTTCCATTGGGGATCTGCGGCCCGATCGCCGACGATGCGTCGGACTCTTACGAGAACCGATATATCTACATTGGTGGAAGACCGGCGATGGTGATGAAACCCCCCCTAAATTGAAGCCACGCTCCTTCCACAGTCACTCTCGAGCTAGACGACTGGCTAACTTGCCGACTTGGCTCGACCAAGAAAGGCAAAATACCGACGCGACCAACATCGCATTCGCGACATACCGACCAGGTTACAACCGATCGAAGGGTATTCGGCTTACCACCGTTTATCACACGTTGCGACGCATACGCCCGACAAAGAGCCGGGCAACGGATGACGACTTGTCATCACCGAATGCGTCGGATACTATTCGACTATCATACTCTACATGATGATCGGGTCAAAGGGCTACGTCCGAAGATCGGTCGACACCCGACTCGGCGAACACGCTCGACTCAGGTCTGGGTGACGGACGCTCGACTTAGACTCTCGACGTCGGGTCGTACGACAGTCAGGACATCGATCTAAAATCAGAGCCCGCTCTACCTTTACCGTGGTGCGTGCTACCGTCTATCTCGGCTAACCTCCGGGGTCTTACCAAACATCCTAACAAGGTACGTCGGGCCTACGACTTATACGCTCGGGGGCGTCTCGGCGAAACATACATTCCAAGATACATTTCAGGATGCATAAAGAAAAAGAAAGTTGAAAAGTTTTCAATTCCATTCAAGTATGAACTGAATTTATAAAATTGGGTCAAAGCCCGATTAAAGTACACTAAGTAAGAGCAAAAAAAAAAGATGCTCCGACTACTCGTCGGAGTCGACTTCTTCAATCGGGAGAAGTTCGGGGGCGATCGGCGTGCCCGCTCGGGTTGGTGTAGGATTGGAGGTGGGGCCGCCTCACCTTCGGTGACCTGCTCCGGGATGGCTTCCTCCACGGCAGTGGGATCTCCCGACGATGGGTCGGCCACCTCTTCGACGGCTTGGCCCTCGGCCCTGGGGGAATGACGCTGCTGAGATCAAGCTCCGGATACAGGCCTTGGACTGCCTCCCGGGCATCCTCGTACCCCACTTGATATGAGGCAAGCCACTCTCCAGGAGCTCCTCCGATATTCATCGAGCCGCGGAAGTCCTCCACCGCCCGACCTAGAGCCTCCCTCGCCGACTCGCCTCACCTTCGCTATGTCTGCATCAGCTTGGGCGGTGGACAAGTTCTCTTCAGCCTTGGCGAGATTCTCCAGGCTTACCCGGAGTTGCTCGCGCTAGCCTTGAGCTCGATGGGCGACCGTCCCGCTCGCACCTAGTCGGTGAGTGGTACGACCTTTACGCCTGGCTTCCTCGCTTGTCGAATGAAGTTCGCCCCCGAGGCAGCCAGGGCATCGGGAGGCGGGAAATCTATCTTGAGTCGGGCCTCACGGTCGACCGATTGCTTCAGTGCTCGACCATTGTCGCCTTCTCGCCTCGCGACCTCTGCCTTCTTCTTCCAGGCCACCAGAACATCCTCGAACCTCCGTACCCGACCTCCAGCTCGGACATATTGTAGATCAGCTGCAGATGAAAGACCGGCTATCAGAAAATGAATTGATGAAAATAATAATGAAGAGGAGAAAGAAAAAGAGCTCACCTGGATCATAGTCGGGAAGAAGGAAAAAAGCATGTCGACGCCGTCTGACTCTTCATGATCTCCCGATCGGCCGGGAGAATGGTTGCCTGGCACAACCTCTTGGCCAAGTTATGGTTGGCCAGGGCGATGCTCCTTCGGAAGCTGGACGTCGGACGACGTGGCTCGGCCGGCGACCTTGTGTCGTCACCTGGCGCCATTGGAGCCTTCCCTCTCCGGCCGCCCAGGCCCGAAAGTTGGAGAGAGACGGAAAGCTCGAACTCGATTGAGCTCCCCCCGAAGCCGCAACGTGAGCCGCTGAAGGTTGTTTGGGCTCCTGAGCTTCGACCCGAACCTCCTCCATCAGCAAAATAGCTGACGCTCCCTCGGTGCACCATCCGCTGTCCTCTCCTCGGGTGCACCTCGGATGGCACCTCCGTGCCGACAATGGATAACCGGTTCCGGCTGCACAGACGCAGCCGGAGATGACGTCTGGGGCCTCTTGGGCGGCTGCGAAGGTCCGCCCCAGGCGCCGGCCTCTTCCTTGCCGCATGTTGCCAAATCTCGACGTCCGTCAGCCTCATTCTGATGGCATACCTGCAATTTCAACAAAAAGTTAGTGCAAATTTGGAGATAGACGAAAAGCTAAGAAACAGTCAACAGGCCGAGCTGTTCCTAGGTGGGGGACCAAGCTCAAGCCGGCGTCATAAAGAGCTTGTTCGGTAACAAGCTCTCTTTGCTTCGGAACCGACATATCTTTGAGTCGGAGAAAATCCTCCCGATCGCCTGCCTCCACTTGGCTATTCTCGTTCGGCCGAGTCAGGGGGTCGCCCCAGCGGAAGGAACCCCAGGGAAGTGAAGAGGAAGAAAGAAAAATTGGTTCTTCCACCTATGAATTGACGATGGAAGACAGTGATGAAGGAAAGACCTTCCGAAGATTGAAAAACCACCACCCTGGGCTTTAGGTGGGTCGGAGGACAAAGAATGCTCGAAAGAGGAGATACGAGGATTGGTCGGCAAAAGCCGACACAACAAGGCAAAACTAATTACCAGCCGGATTGAGTTCGGCGCTAGTTGCGTCGGACAAAGTCGTAATAGTCCAAGATGTTCGGACAAACTTCGGAATCGAAAAACGAAGATCGGCCCGGAGGTCCTCAACGTAGAAAGCCACCTGGCCTGAGGGCGGGTTGTTAACCCGACCGTCGGCCCAGGGGTAAACAGCTGAAACTGCTCCGGGATGCTGTACTGCTCCTGAGCCGATCAACATCGGCCCGAAAGTGAAGAAACCTCCACCTCCGGGGTCGACCGAGAATCGTCTGTCGGGTTCCCCGACGGACTTCTCGAGGAGAGGTTCTAGCCATGACACTAGCCCCAAAGAAGAAGGATAAAGAAGAAGAAAGAAGAAAATCTCAAGGAAGCAAAAAACAAGGAGACAAAGACAAAGGCTTCGAGAAAACTTTCCAAGGAGAAGATAGGGACAACTACCTGAGACAAGGGACCACTCGACCAGAGTCTGGCAACAGGCTGTGAAAAGTGGAGTTTTGGATACAGGCGACCCTATATATATAGTGCCCCTCGATGGTTGGGATGAGAGCACGCCCAACGAGGGTCTCCCGGATCTTGACACGTGGCAGCATCTGGACCTTCCCTCGGTTCGACGATTCGACGCACCTGCCCCAAATCGAGCCACGTCACCTCCATCCGCCTGAACGGGTTCGGCCCAATGGCCCCCTGCCATGTGGTGGAGAAACACGTCTCAGGATTCACTGACCGACGATGGTTTGCATTCCTGAGGAGACGGCGGAAACGGGGTTCTATTTCCAATGGGAGTATGATACCAATAGGACGTCTGACACCGATGGAATGTCTGACGTCGGACCGTTCATCGGTACGGTCGTCAGAGTCGGAGCATGATGTGATGGATATCCACTCCTTTCGCCTGAAGCCGTCGCCTATGCGGAAACGCTGGCCAGCACGACATCTGACTCAGGAGTGGGGGGGGCAACTGTTGGGATATACCGCCGACCCTTTTATGCCGACTCACCCTCAACTATCCACTGACGCTCGACTCTATCAACCGCACGACCGACGATTGCCGACAGTAGCTGTCGATATTATCCGATCGAAGGTGTGTCGGTCAGGCAAGCCCATTCTGTTCCTGACTAGCCGAGCGCGGAGCCCAGATTCCCGGCTCACTGTCGGGCAAGGGTGGAAGCTGACGTCCGACTCCAGCAATGCGCCAGACTGGCCGACGGTGTCCCGGATCTTCACCCGACGTTCCGCAGCTGAATACCGACGTATAGTCGGTTAGCTCCCCCAAATGTCGTACGACTGCTATGGGCTGCTGTCCTGACAAGGACATGCGACGTGACCGCCCTGGGACATCGTACTGCTAGGACGTAGGTCAGCCCCAGTGATTTGATGGCCCACAGCGACTTGTCAGGCCGCAGCGATTTTGACAGCCTCCAACGATTTGACAACTTTCCGGTTGTCTGCGCCATTAATGGCGGGACCACGCCACACTTTACTATGAAAATGGGGAAGGCAACAGTGTTGAAGAGGTTTTTTCTAAGCTTCTGGACTCTCTCTCTCCCGCTGAGTCCCTGATTCTTTTCTACTGTTGCCTAGTCTCCTCTCTGACTTGACCGTCGGAGGGTCCCACGGAGGCATCTCCGGTCAGTGCGGACTTCTCTTGCAATGCTCGTTCCCGACGATCAGACGATGAGGAAATTGCCGCAACAGTAAGCAAGAGACATGATTTATATATTAGAATTCTGTGATCTTATAGGTCTTTTTTTTTTTTTCTTGATCATGTAGTCAGTTATTTTGATCTAGGTTCATGAAGTGAAGTGAAACTCCAAGCAAACAGGAGGATGAGAAAGTTGATAGCCAAGAGAAACAACAGAATATTCACTTGTAGATTTTTTTTTTTTGGGTATTATAGGATAAATTTCAAAGTGGTTACTTCAGATCTCCGAGCCCTGCAGAAGATTACCGGATTATAACATTTTGTGGGGTTCTTATCACCTCCATGGATTCCGTCTGGACCTAAACTTTGTGTGAGTTTTCAGGTGCCACTTTGCTCATATTTTGCCAAGTACATCCGTCGGCTAGAATTAATAACAAGGAGAGGGGGAGGCTTTGTTTTAGAACCTGTTTGTTCTTGATCCACATCCCTGGTTCGCTTCTCTTTTCTTAGCTCATCTGGTTGTTGCTCTCCAAGAGGGCCGAAGCTGGCATCACGGCTGCAGTCCCGACACTGGTCATCCCCGGCCCTTCTCCACCCAAGGCCAACCTTTCGCTTCTAGGCCGAACTCCTCGTTGCTCCACGTCCCTACGATGCCATTAGATCCATGCCATGACCCATAGCTACCACCTCCCCTCATCGACGGCAAAAGGTCCAAGAGAGAAGAAAGTTAAAACTGGGATACAAGAGAGAATGGGTAAGACTCCATGTGACAACTCATGATCTCATCCAAAAATATTTGTTTGGAAGTATTATTTAGATGCGTTTATTTTATATAAATATTTAAAATCTATGTAAAACTGATGTGGAATTAAATATATGTGAGTATAGACCTTTATATTTCAGATTTTGATGTGTTCTTTTTCAGCATTTCATTGATAATAAAATATTGTTTTCATCTTTTCCTCCTTAATTAGCACGAGAAGGTGGTGGACGGGACGTTAAGTACACATGCCCGTGGCGACAACACAAATGGCCACAGACTAATCAAGGATAAATTAGAGCCATCAATGTTGACCTGGACAAGAGGTTAATCACATGTGAAAGACAAAAATCCTTTGAGGTAGAGACATAAATAAACATATCCCTCCCAACAGCACAAATGACCGGATGGTTACCGGTGGATAAATCAGAATCATCCACTTTGAAACGGATGGCTAGAGATTAATCATTGTAGCGAACAAGCACAGTTCACAGGATCCAGAAAATTCTCCGACTGTCTGGATGTTTTAGTAATCTAACTAATAATAAAGGGTCCCCCCCACCACCCCCAACTAAAAATCGCCGTCAGCCCAGTACAAGACCCAAACCATTTCTTCGGCTTAAGTAGAAGTTTGGAGTTCAAATACCATCAACATAGAGGAGAGAGAACAAAACTGGGAGGGAGAAAATAACAAAAAGAAGAAGGTTAATAGGAAAAAAAAAAAAAAAGGCGAAAAAAACTCTTCCTCACCCTTTTATCCTCTCGGTTCTCCCACGATGAGGTTAGTGGCAAGCGGAGTAAGGGACCAAAGTGAGCACTGGGTCGTCTCGGATATGGCGATGGTGGGGCCCCTCGAAGAGGCGCCGGAGGGCTGCCTCTCCGCCGACGACCTTCTTCTCCTCGACTTGCCCTGCGACCCCGGGCTCGACGCTCCCCTGCACCGCCGGAACCCTAACCCCATGGCCCCGTCCGCCGCCGGAGGGCTCCAGGATCAGTCCCTCCTTGGTATCCTCGACTCCGCGGACATCCCCGCCGTCGATGGCTTTCCGGTTAAGCTTGCCCAAATCCTTGTCAAAATCCGATTTTTTTTCTGCTTTATGCGGTGAAGATTTGATTTTTATTTCCTTTTCTTGGGGTTTTATAGGGCCTGGCGGCGGAGGAGGGAGGAGGAGGAGGTCAAGAGGAGGAAGAGCTGGAGTGGCTGTTAAACAAGGACGCGTTTCCGGCGCTGGAGACGTCTTTTGAAATCCCCCCCACCTACTCGCGGAGCAGCGGCAGCGGCGGGACCGGGAGCAGCGGCAGCGCCGCTTCCAGGGCGCCTCCGGCGAGAACGAGCCCAGTGTTGGTCCTGGCCGGGGCGGTGCCGTTTAGGGTGCCGGTGCGGCCGAGGAGCAAGGGGCGGCGACGGAGGGTCCTGGCCGGGCTGTCGCCAGCGCCGGTACCGAGGGAGGCGAAGGAGAGGCGGCGGTGTCGGCACTGCGAAGCGGAGGATACGCCGCAGTGGAGGGCGGGGCCGGAGGGGCCGAAGACGCTGTGCAACGCTTGCGGGGTGCGGTACAAGTCCGGGCGGCTGGTGCCGGAGTATCGGCCGGCCGCCAGCCCAACCTTCTCCGCCGCCATCCACTCCAACTCCCACCGCCAAGTCATGGAGATGCGCCGCCGAAACCTCGCCCGCGGCCGGAGAAGTGGCAGGCTGCCGCCTGTGGCGCTCGTTGGTCGGCCGGCGTTGTAACCCAACCTCAAAACCCTTGGGAAATGGTTTCTTTTTTAATCCATATTTTCTTATTTTCGGAAACTCGCTTCTTTTTATCCTTTATTAGTAGGAATTTTTCTCAATTTTAGGGAGGCAAAAAAATTTAAAAAAAAAGGTTAGCTTAAATGGTGTTTATTTGTTCATTTAATTCTCACACCGTTGATTAAAAAAAATGTAAAATATTAGCTCTGTAGGAGAGGGGTTGGGATGATGGTAGTTAGGAATGAGGGGAGAAGAAGAAGCTGGAGTCAAAGAGTGCGTTGAGGTGATTGGGTGATCAGAACCGTTGATGTTAGGTTTCCTTCTTAACCCATCACGCAAACCCTTTTTATTCCTTTTTATTTTTTGGGAAACAAAATTGTAGTCTTCGTTTCTTACCCATTGTTGACAAGGTTGGGGTCTTGCCGTCTTGGGGATGAGTGGAATGGTCATACATATGCCGGATGGGGGAAGCAAACGTTATAGATGGTTTTTAAAATGTTTGACACATGCCCGTTGTCTTCTTTTTCGTCTAGTTTGGATTATTTTAGTTACGTAGGGCAAGCGATTGCTATTTTAGTTTTGTAAGATTTTATATTTGGTTTTCTATAATAAGCTGCATGATTGGGGATATAAATTTAAGCAATGTGCACGCGTGGACGGTGGTACGGAGTCAAGAGTGAGGAGACTACATCCATTGCCGACACAAGCAAGGATTCCTATGTATCGTTGGCTTGTGTGTTCCTAAATCCTGAATAGAGGTGTAATTGAGCCGGCTCAAGTCAAATGGTTGGAGATTCAAATATTCGGATTTAAAATTTAGTTCGAGATCGATGAAGTTTTAATATTTTAAATTTCAATTCGATTTGATAAAAAATAGATAAAATTTGAGATCGATTCGATTTGAACATCAACTAAGCCATCCTCGAATTGAAAATTAAATTTTAGTCTTCTAATAATATATATTTATATATATTTATTAAAAATAATAATATTATTAACAAATATATAATTTCGAATAGCTTTTTAAGTTTTTGAGTTGAGTATTTTGTTATTTGAATTGGATTCGAAAAACTATTCGAATTCGAATTAGATTCGAAAAACTATTTGTGTTGAGGGTCTGGCCAAGACATTATTCACGTTACATTCGATCATGTGTAGATACTACAAGAGAAAGAAAAAAGAGAAAAGAAATACAAGATAAGAGAAAACAATCAAATACGTACATCAGTCCAAAACTTATCTTCATGAGGTATGCAAATTTTACTATAAGAAAAAATAAGTACAAGAGAAGATCTTTATACTTTCAATCTTTATACACAATCTCTCTCAACTAGAAGCTACTCTTACAAAGCCTCACTAGAACCCAAAGAGACTCTCTACTTCTCACAGCTCTCTGTCAGTCACTAGTTACCATGGCTTTTTTTCCTCAATTATCCACAGGCCTTCTTATAGGCCTAAACCCATCACAAAATACGTGTCAAAAGCCTACGGAGTCCCGTTGAGACTCTATACCCCAATCCCAATCAAAATTGTGTTTTGATTGCATCTAAACCCCCTAAAGCCCTTAGATCAAGACCGCAAGCTCCTCTAGCCACATGATTGCGCACTTGGTCCATGAAACCCTGTAAACCATGTGAAACCAGTGCTGATCCATGGTGGACCGTGCAAAATCGAATGGGAAAGACTCATCAGTCCACGACAAGGCATGGATGCGTGGAGCGGCCTCCCATGCACTCATCCGCACTGGGCCGCACGCTCGGGCTGGCCCATGTGTGCTTGGGCCACGTGCATCCGTGTGGGCTACGCCTGCCGACGGCCATGGGCCGTATCTACTGCTCTTGAACTTTTTTCGTGCGTATCTCCTCCATCTGAACTCCATTTGGACTATTTTTGTGCTCGTTGGATTTTATTTGTCATCCTAAACGTCGTTCTAAGCTTATTATAGATCGAATCTCGAGATATTTTTCTCAAAATCTCCATCTCGACTTGATATTCGATCTCCACAATAGCTCTAAGAGCTCATCTCTCGTCCTCATGTCCTGGGACAAATGCCTGCTGCTCATAGATGGCAAGCATGTGAGTTAAGCTAGGCCGCTCGATCCCATCTGCATCATGGACTGTGTCCACTCTGACCTGAGACTTGTTCGGGATAGTCTTCTGTGGTAATAGGAACTTTATCTTGCGACGTTGCCGTCATCCTCTCGAGTCTCTCGTCTCGTGTCCGATCCATCTGCTCCTGGAGCTCCACCTCGCACTGGGCTCCTTGCCAAGAATAGTATCCTCCATACTGCTTTCCTTTCATCACGATCCTATTGCCATGCATGACTTCAGAATTCCTCCATCAATTCTCCATCTGTAGCTATTTGAATCCAATCTGCTGAGAAAAATTAGATTTCTTTTGAAGCTGGATATGTATCAGAACTCATCCAACTTTCTCACTATTCCATTGTGTGTCTCCATGCTGATCATTTCAATGTCCTTAATCGTACAGCTCGATCCATCCGACAAGCAAATAATGCCCTCATTGTTCTTTAGGGCTCAAACAGCTCCTCTCTATAACAAATATAATGGAAGCAAGCAAAATTTAAGATCCACCACTGGAAAGGAGTAGATACCTCATCTGAGACTATAAGTACATCAACAATCTCAGTGTCGCTACTAGCCACCACCATAATAGCCATCATTCGATCTTTAAGTTGAAGGCAATCTCTGACTCGATGTCCCAACTCATCACACTGGTAGCATTGATCTTGCTGTAGTCTGTCCTTTGTCCTGAACTTGGACCATCCACATCATGATCTCCTATCACTTCGTCTTCCGCTACCACATCCTTCAGTCACTGCCAGAGCTGAGTCACCGCTGAACTCGAAGCTCGATTTTTTGTCTAAGAACTTCATTCTGGAGAAGTGCAAAGTCACCACTTCCATCTTGATGGTGCTCTTTCCTACTAGAATAGCAGTTACCAATGATTCAAAAGAGGGAGGAAGCGATGATAACAAGACCAATATCTTAATCTTCTCCTTAACTTTCTCACCAACGCTGAGGAGGTCGATGAAGATCTTCTGAAAGTTGGTTAGATGCTCTTGTATGCACTATCCTCGATCATCTGCGACTGGTAAAATTGTCTCCAGAGGAATAGAATGTTGGTGAGAGATTTTATCATGTACAACTCCTCGAGCTTCGACCATAGCATCATCAAAGAAGTTTCGTAAGTATATGGATTACTACCTCATCCACCAATACAAGCAGATCGTGCTTACCATCTGCATCTAGAGCCGCTTCCAAACAATCACTTCTATGGGAGTCACTTCTCCTCGCATAAGAGAATATCGATCAACCCTGTTGGATGAGCACTCTTTTACCCTCGATTGTCAGAGAGAGAAATTATTCTTTCCATCAAACTGATTGATCTCCATCTTGATTGAGCTTGTCTTCTCTATCTTCTTCGATCTCGATCAATACAGTCAGATTTGGGCAACCTCGTGCGCTGGTATTGTGGGAGCTCTGATACTAGTTGTTGGGGGGTCTGACTAGGATACCACCACCATAAGATCTTTTCGATACCTCTCGCATTGCACTCGATCATGTGTAGATAATGCAAGAAAAAGAAAGAAGAGAAAAAAATACTAGACAATCAAATATGTGGATCAATCCAAGACTTACTCCATGGGGCATGCAAAGCTTTACTATGAGAAAAGATAAGTATAAGAGAAGATCCTCATACTTTAACCCTTATATACAATCTCTCTCAACTAGAAGCTATCCTTCTAAAGTATTCACTAGAACATAAAGAGACCCTTTACTTCTCGCAGCTCTCTATCAGCCACTGGCTACCATGGCTTTTTTTTCTTAGTTATCCACAGGCCTTCTTATAGGCCGAAACCCGTCACAGAATACGCATCAAAGGCCTACGGAGTACTGTTAGATTCTGTATCCCAATCTCGGATTTTGATTGCATCAAAACTGTGTTTTGATTGCGGCAAAGCCTACCAGACCCTTAGATCAAGACCGCAAGCTCCTCTAGCCACATGATTACGCACTCGATCCACGAAACTCCTGTAAACCGCGTGAAACCATTAGGAAACCAGTGCCGGTCCATGGTAGACTGTGCGAAATTGGGCAGAAAATGCTCGTAGATCCATGGTGAGGCATGGACCACATGGAGCGGCCTCCGCGCACGTGCCCACGCACTCGCTTGCACTAGGCTGGGCGCTCGTGTCCAGCCCACACGCCCCATGTGGGTTGCACCTGCTGCCGACCTATGGGCCCCTCCGACGGTCCGTGGGCCATTCTTGCTACTCCCAGCTTCTCTCACGCATATCTCCTTTGTCTGGATTTCGTTTGGGCTGTTCTTAGATTCGTTGGATTTTATTCGTCATCTTGAACCTCGATCTAAGCTTATTATGGACCGAATCTTCAAATATTTTCTCAACAATTTGAGCTCGAACTCAATTCAGCTTGAACTCAAGTCGAGCTGAAGTAGCTCGCAAGTAGCTTAATTCATTTGCACCCTAATTTAGAATATGGTATGTCTATACTAAGATAAGGTATCATTGACAATAACATGAATCTCACAAAAGAAAATATGTATTAAAATTTATCTTATAAAATGTAGTGATAAAAGTGGTGCTAAGCTTTTCTATTTACTAAAAAAAAGGCATGATATAGAGTGGATATGATTCATCATCTATGTAAATTAGGGGACACAGCAAGACGGATCTATTAGAGCTGATTAAGGATCAATCGTGGTGCTGATGATTAGATTTGAATGGATTTTGATCTTTAGCTTAGAAAAGACGTTAGAGTTTAAATGAAGGAAAGATGTGAGAATTCACATAGGGCTATATTTGGTTTCATATCGGCTAGGCAATAGATAAATTTTGGATATTTGTAAAGGGCCAACTAAATAATATTTTTCAACTAATCTTTTTAGATGGGGTCTGAGTTGTTACAATCACAACTGCTTATTCCTATAGTGGTGTATTGAGATACGTATTTGATGAATAGGGCCTATAAAAATAGGTGGTTATGATTGATGGCATGTATAGCCATATAGTGAACGTAGTAGGGCATAATTTCTCTCAATTAATTCTGTTTTGTTCACCATGCTTCGTTAGCAGCCATACTTAATTAGAACAAACATCATATGGTGTGGGCATCAGAGAAGAAAATATAGGGTGGGTTTCACATTTTGCCATAGTTTTTATGGTGTCCATCTTGAAGAAGAAATCCAAAAATCAAGAATTCTTCATACTAATGTAGCCGTCACTCTCATTCTTGTCATTAAGAAGGAAAATACAATGAAGGAAAGAAAATTCCACACGGCATTCTCTTTCTTTCTCATCAAATCTCTTTAGTTATCCTCTTCCAATCAAGCAATCTTTTCTATCCATTAGGTCTTTCTTTTTCATTTTGAGTCTCTTTCTCCTTCAAACTCCTCTCTTTTATAGAATCTTTGCACAAATTCATGGAATTTTGGAATGGTATGTATGTAATTTCTTATGTTAAATAAAATTAGAAAACTATATACTATATACTAATAGGGATGAATACCATATTCTAAAAACCGTATAGCGATTTATCTAGAGATGAGTATTGGCTTGCTAAATGGTTAATTTTTTTGGTATGCATTATCTGATCATGTAGCATATACTAGTAAAAAATATATTTTGCAAATTATATATCTGTTTACTTGGATATGTGTTTTGCATCATTACTCGATGTGTATTAAAGAAATTTGTAGCATGTATTAGAAAATCGATAAATGTATATTATCTAGTCATATATTATGGACTGATGAATATAATGAGTTAATTGCTAAAATATGTATAAATAGGTATATTAATTTATTTAGAGGTATGTATCAGATTATTAAAGAATTAATTTATTAAGTGTGTATCGTCTGACTGTATATTATATTTTGATGAGCACCATATTCTAGAAATTATATATTGACTTGCTAGATGACTAATTTGTTAGATATGTATTATCGGACCATGTAATGTATATAGAAAAAATTATATTTTGAAAATGAAGAAGCAAAAGGATGCCATAAATGATTTTTTTTTTTTTTTTTTTTTTTTTGTTAATCATTGGACCAACAACTTCATTAGTAGGAGATGTTCCTAACATCTGGTTTCTTCTTTAAGATAGAGACTAGCAAAAGGTAAAAAAAAAAAAAAGCTCGCCCCATATTTCCATCTCTAGTGTATACCCCGTATGATTTTTGTTCCCATGCTTGGCTCGGCTTTAGGGGGTTCTAAGTTTCTATCATCCTAGGAATTGTTCTATGATTGCATTGTGGCTGTAGGCGATGTTTAGTTGGACTTGGTCTTCTTGGCTAAATAAATTTCATTTTATCGAAAGAAGGAGAACATGCATCATTTTAATTAAGCTACCTTTCGGCCTTGCTTGGCAGTTGTATTAGGTATGGATTAAATGCAACGCATACGTTTGGTTTTACAAAGGAAGAGATAACATCAGTTGTTATAAAGATTTGTGTGATGCGTCTGACATGTATATGGTGTAGGCAATTGGCATCTATAACTATGGTTAGCAGCATGGTGATACACTTCTTTCTTGTCAAATATAATACGAGAAACTGAAAATGTTACTCTTGCATGCTGAGATGCCTTCAATGGTATTTCCTTTTTGAAGGCATTTTAAACCAAGCTCGCCTCTATGGGACATATTTGTTGTCAAGTGTCACCTTTATGGTGTTCTGTGCAACTAGTGCTTTGTAATCAAGTCAATATGTGATTACGCAATCTCTATTTGGCGAATACAGAATTTTGAGTAAATTTCACACTAAAAAACTGAAATCTTCCAAATTACAATATCTTATTTATTGTTACATCTACAAAACATGACTATAATATACGATCTAAAATTATTGGATGCACTGCATGCACGGCTACGCTAGTATATGCCTTCAATGGCCGTAGTGTATTATGATGGGTTAACCATTGAGATATGTGTATAATAAATAAAACCTTCACTCACACATCTCATGATTGGTGGCGTGCTTTAGGATGGCCGTGTATGTGGTGCATAAAAAATTTCTCTATACCCTGGCTTTTCCAATGATGCGAATTATATGTATTTTTTGGAGGACAGATCCTTGGACCATCCTCCTTTTTCATCTGGTATTTGTGGCTAAAATGGCAACTGAATCTATTCAATCTGAATCACGGCCCAGTATGAGTCCTTGGCAGTCAAATTAATACTTAGGGAAAATCGATGTCATGGATTGTGACGGAATAGATTGGCTCATTATAACATATGATTTGCCATTCGGAGTTATTTAATCTCAGTTCATTAATCACTTTAAGCTATATGGCACTTCTGCAATCACAAATTCATTGACTGGGGTAACATTTTTCTATGGAATAGTTGCTTTGGAAAAAAACAAAAATAGCAATGCTACTATTCTTTATTTAATTTTTATATAATATAATTTTAAAAATTTAAATCTTATTTCTGGTTGACGTCAGAAAATTGAGAAGCACAATGCTAGAGCAATCTGCAAAAAAGTCCGGACCTGAGGATTGTGCTTCGATGAGGATCCTCCGATGCTCAAGTCAGAATGCGCAAACAGAGAAGTAGAGTTTTAGTTCTCTAAGATGGATTATTTATTTGATCTTCGGAGTTTGAGTATTTATAGAGGAAACGACTGTGTAACTTTTTGATAGATAGCTGGTTAAATCTGGTGCGATATTTGGTTGTGATTCTCAGATCAAGCGTTACACCTGAAAGATTTCGGGATCAGATGGTTATGCCTATATAGCATTGACAGCTATAGCCGATAGCATTGACAGCAATGGCTATTGGTGTTGCTTTTTGGATCTCATCCGATCAATCTACTTCAAAGAAGATTAAAGAGTGTAGCATGCCGACTAGAAGTTAGAATTGATAGTTTTTTGACCAAGGGTCAGACTAAATTTTTTCCGCCAAGATTCGGATCAAGAAATTCTGAAAGAAATCGGACAGAATAGCCTCCGATAGAAGTCGGGACAGAAATTTCCGACAAGAGGTCGGGTAAACCACAACAATTAGCCGCTCGAAAGGCCTGATATAGACCTGATGGGTCATAATGGGCTTGAATCTTATACATCATCGGTCCATTCAAATTACTCCTAATAGATACCCCTACTCCCTAGTCCGAGCTTAGTCGGGCTATGGGAGTATTTATCTTGGCATTCTGAATGGCCGGGAGGTAAAGAGCTCTTTTTAAATTAAATATCCGCACATGATTTTTCAGATGAAAAGTTACCGAACTAATGATAAAATTTTCAAATCTGTACAGATGCCATTCTTCTCTACGGAGATGCATTAAATGTGAAGACCATCGGCCAGCTTGAGCTAATGAAGGCTTGATGTATGGTCCGTTTCAGAAATTCATACCGATTGATATTTTCGAAAGACATGTGTCCTTCTATTTAAACGAGTGGCTTTTTTTGTTTTATTTTCTCTTCTGTTGATTTTGGTAAAATTTTTTCTTCTTTGCCATTTTTCTTACTCCAAAACTCCTACAAATGGATTTCCTTCTTTCTTCACTATGCGAAGAGCCTCGGAAGATAGTTACTTTTTTTTTTATTTCTTACTCGAAGATAAGTCCCTCTTACCTTCTTGATTTTTTCTTCCTTTCACTTCCCCTTAGGTCTCCATTTCCATAGTGGGTTCCAAAAATCCTAGGAGTGAGAGCCCCATGTGAAAAAGTGAAGGGTCTGAAAAATCATAGGTCTAAAACTAATTTTCGGTCGGATCTGGAGAGATCTAAACGAGCTGACCTTAGGTGACTTGGAGTTGCTCCGAACCAATACTATATTCCGGACGAGTTCCATCTTGAACTTTTCGATTTCAATGCTTGAGTCCACAGTCCACCTTCAGATCGATTAGCAGTGTGCGAGGAAAATCTTCAGACAGATTTTAGATTTTCTATTTTTTTCTTTTATCTTTGAGCTTTTTAGGTTCTATAGGATTACTTTCTGTGCTGTATTCCCAAACTCCTTTAGATACATCATAGGGTTTCTTGTACTTTGCTCTCGGGCGGAGTCCGACCTTCAATTTCTCTTTTTCGAGCTCTCTTCACATTAAAGAAACACCCATATGCCAACTGGCTATATTTTCTCCTAGAGGGGTGTCTCTCCTCTGATCTCTGATACTCCTTCATCCATTCATGGATGAAAGAGCTGTTTTTTTTTTGTTTCTTATGCTTTGATGGATGACTGGGGGCTTTCGGACTGGGATCGGATTGAAACTTCATCCTTGAAGCCCGTAAAATTGAGTATCGAGGAAAAGAGAGAGCTTAGGGATCTCTTGGATCGCAATACTCTTATCTGGATGAGTTTTTATCCGATGAATCTCTTTTCTTGGTAGGGCTCTCCTCTAGCGACCCTAGGAGTGAGTGGGGTCTTCTCTTATATATATATATATTATATATTATAATATATATATATAAATATATATATATATAGCTCTTTAATCCGACGTTTGTTGAACAATTGTAGAAATGGAATCCTTGGCAAAGGGTATTGCGAAATTGAAGACCTTTCTTCTGCAGAAGAGGAAGACTCTGACCGTTGGGACCAAGTGGAAGAAAATTCAAAATCTACCAGACTCAACTAAGAGCCTGCCACTGTTGACCAAGCAGTTTCTTTCGAGGTCGGAGCAATTTTGACGATATCTGCACTTACTCCGACCCTGACCATCGACTCCTGAGAAAAAATCATCAAGCAGCCTCTGCCTTCCAAGACCTCTGCTCGGGTCGAGTCTTCTAAGGAGACCGACGATGATGAAGCTCTTCTCGATGATATTTCGGAGGATCTATTTTTTCAAGATTGAAAGGCCGTTCGAAAAACTGTCGAGAACTCCACAATTCCAGCAGAGTTGGAGTAGATGGATAGGATAAGCGTTTCCAATCTAAGAAACTATTTTTGACTATGGGTCACCAGGTGTAGCATTTATTCTATCACCTTCCTCCCTTTGAATCATTATACTTCCTCTAACGCAGTCGATTTGAGATGCAGCTGCTCCATGTTCTCATCAATTTGTCGGACCGCTCGCCAGAGAGGCACAGGCACGAGAGGCTGAGAGTGGATGTCCAGATAGTCGGGCAAAAATTAAAGAACTAGAGGGTGAGGCCAAAAATATCCAGGGGGTCTCGGATAGGTGGAGGCCGATCTCGCCCTCACCCTGAAGAGGGAGAAAGAGGCAAAGAGAAGGACTGAGGAGCGCATTCAAGATGCCAAGTGCTCTTCAGTCGAGGAATCAAGGCATCACCTATTTTTGCTGAGGAGATAGCTTGAGCAGTGGAGGTATTTAAGGCATCTGAAGAATACTCAATAGTCATATGACCTTCAGCAAAAAAATTTTCATCAAGCTCACAAAGAAGATTGGGTCGACTTCGAAAGTCAATAGAGGAGGAACATCTGGAGCTTGATCTCGCCTTCTTGGACTATGAAGATGAAGATGACAAGAAAGTTCACACTGCCTCCAAGCTCCCATCTCTGAGAAGGAGAATTTGCTAAGCTGCCTCCTCTTCAATTGCTGATGCAGGTCTTCCAAGCTTCTTCAATGCAACTTCCCAAGAAAGGTAGGAGATTGAATGCTTGTACTTTTTGCCCCCTTTTTTTTTATCTCTGTAAGAAACTTTCATTTAATAAAATAAAATTATGAGCTTTTTAAATTTACACTTTCAGTTATTTACATAGTTGGTAAATGATGCTCCGACGTCAGCCGATAGCTGCTGCTTTTTACTGGCCACTCCTCTTCCTCCAGTGATGGTGGTTAATATTAAAGCTAATATCAAGAGTCTAGAGGAGAAACTTAAATTCTTCGAAGGAGAGGCCACTGATCAGGAAGAGAAACTTTGAAAGGCTCAAAAGAAACTTGATGAGGTCGAAAAAAAGTTAATAGACTTCAACAAAAAGTACGGTGAGAGTTGTAGCACACAGTGTCGAGAAAGCACAATTGGTCGAAGAGATACAGGATATCCAATACAGTGAAAAAGAAGTCCTGGGGCACGACGGTGAAATTGACTGTATATCGCCATCAGCTTGTCTCCACCTATGAAGAAATCTGCATCTTGGAGTCCTGATCATGTGTAGGGAATTTGGATGGGCGAGGTCTATGCGAACATTACAACTTCAAGACGAACACTACAATTCCAGAGAGAAATTTTGAAGTTGCAAAATGTATTGAATGGTAAGAAGATTGTCGCCGCCCAAGAACGTACAATAGTGAGGCATCCAAGTGATTGCTCCCATTATCGATGGCTCGAAAGAGCTTCTTTCAATCTCCCATGACGAAAGATCTTGGTCGAGAGAGCGAGAGCCAGAAGGCCAATATCTGGCAGGAGGAGAAGGAACTTCTTCTTGATCTCATGAGCAGCTGATGGATAATTCTCAATCGACGATCCATAGATATTTGCTGTCAGGCATCATTTGGCTACAGTTTCTGTCGAAATATACTTCGAATTTTGTACCCATAACTTGATTGTTCGAGCTGCCCAATCCCAAGATGGATATGAAGATGCTTTAATGCAGCTGCATGAAAATCGAGGGAATACTTACATAGTTTTTAAATTCATGATTTCTCGTAGAGCATGGTGCATCGAAAAGGTGCAGCCAGCAGACGATGCCCACCAGTCGAATAGCCAATTTTTTTTTCTTCGTTTTATCTTTTCTCTATCTTGTAAATCAAACAGAGCTGATCAGACTTATAAACACTTCTTGTTGGAATAAAGTTACAACTTTTCCAATCATGCATTCATGTATATATTTTTTATTATATATTTTTTTATGTTATCATTTTTAGAATCATACTGACTCCACATGATCACCATAAAATGTAAAAGTGATATGATCGTGATATTGTCGTTAGGACACCGTGATTATCAATCTAATTTGACTTCAATAAAAATTAAAAATACGTAAAGAGTAGCGAGTCGGATTGAATCTACAGAGAAGGTAAAATTTTGATTTAAAATCTTTAATTTTTATAAAAAAAATAAAATTTTGAAGAAAGTAATTTAAGTCGATAAATAAAAATTAAAAGTATGAAAAATAAATCCGATACTAAGATTTACTAACTAGATCCTAGCATCTACTTGCAATAAAAATAAATAATAAAAATTTAAAAAGTATAAAATAAATTGATACTAGATCTACTAACTAGATCCTAGCATCTAATTACAAAAAAAATAAAAGATAGAATTTAAAATATAAAAAATAAATTTTATATTAATTAAAATTAAAATTTAAATATAAAAAATTTAAAAAATAATAAAATAAAATAAAAATAAAACTGTAACAAAGATCTGAAGTTGATTAGTCCAGTCTTGTCGGAAAGATGGTTAATGACTCTCCTTTTTTCATCATACTTCATAGAGCGAACCAATTTTTTTCTTCTTCTCTTTGGGTCTCTAAATCTATCTAATTTTTTTCTTGACTTTCTATTAATTTTTTCTTCTCTCAAGACTTATTTTTGGATCTCCTATTTATAGATAAATTTTTCATCTTTTTTTGGTAGTAAAAGGAGTCCTAAAACCTTTAGAAAATATATTATACTCGTATAAATTAATTTGGCCGTTAGATTGCATTTGGACCATCCAGATCTGATAAAAAAATCATAGTTTTAATCCTTATCAATGTTAGATTCAACCATAGCAATTCAATCTAGGTTCGAATTTATTTTGGGCTATCGGATTACGCAGTTTAACTCCTTATCAAAGTCAAAATGATGCTGGCCATCCGATCACGTGATGGATTGAATTTTGACTGTCAGATCACACAAAAGCTTCCTCTTATCAATCGATAATAAACAGTAGCCATTGGATTTGAGTCAAGATGATTGTGGACCATTAGATCATGTAAAATCATCTTAACCCACCATGAGCCGCACCTGTGGACCATGTATTATTTTCGGTGGATCGCACCCTGACTTTGTGGATCGAGCGGCCAGTCCACCATGCACCGAAGGTAATAAAAATTATGTTTAAGGATATTCTGACTTAATTTTTACTTAATTTTTATCTAAAAAATAAAAAAAATATATATTAATTTTTTAAAAAATATTCATTATTTTAGTGCTTAAATTACTCAATTAAATCAACATCTATTTTCTATAAATATACTCTAATTTTATATTTTTAAATTATAAATTTTTGTAAGAAAATCTAATTTATTCATCAAATTAGATTTTTAAGAAGATGTTAGCACCAGAAATTATCAAAAATATCTAAAATAAATACAAAAATATGTCACTTATTAAAAAAATTTAACATCTCGAGGTGATCAAAGGTCGAGTTCAAATATAAGTCGATCGAGGCTTTTAATATCTCGAGACCGATCAAAGGTCAAGTTCAAATATAAGTCGATTAGAGCTTTTAACATCTCGAACTGATCAAAGGTGAGTTCAAATATAAGCCATCAAAATTTTAGTATCTCGAGTCGATCAAAAGTGAGTTCAATATAAGTTGATCAAAGACTTTTAACATCTCGAGACTGATCAAAGGTCGAGTTCAAATATAAGCTATAGAGGCTTTTAACATCTCAAGACCGATCAAAGGCTGAGCTCAGATATAAGCCATCAGAGACTTTTAACATCTTGAGACTGATCAAAGGTCGAGTTCAATATAACTTATACTTATATGTGGAAGGACCGACATTGACAAATTGGAGTGTTATTCATGCACATCCTTCAGTAAAATTATAATATCATTGATAATACATGCGAGGTTAGCCGAGTTTCATGATCTTTGGAGTAGAGTTCCATCAAGTTGTTTCAGTTTTTAAGTTTTGGGACGTACTATCTCATCCACCTGATAAGAGCCTTCCAATTAGGCAATGGTTTTCTCACTCCATAGGTTGTGAAACTTCGGTGTGCTGTAGACCAGATTACCAACTTAAAATTTTTTAGACTTGACTTGAGAATTATAGTATTTGGCCATCCTTTGTCGATAGGATGTCATTTGCACAGCAGCTCATTTCCTACTCTCCTCAACCAGATCAAGGTTGGTTCGCAACCGTTTATAGTTGGTATCCTCGTTGTACTCTTGACTCTGAAGGAAGAAAGTCCTATCTCAACTAGTATAACTGCCTCAGTTCCGAATGCAAGGTTGAATGGAGTTTCTCTAGTCAGAATTTTTTAAGTTGTTCGATATGCCACAACACATGATACAGCTCATCTACCCAGGATCCCCCAGTTCGATTAAGTCTAGCCTTTAGGCCTTGCAAGAGAGTCATGTCGTCACTTCAGCCTCCCCATTTGCCTGTAGGTGTCCGACTGAGATGAAGCATTATTCAATTCAAGGTCTTCATAGAATTCTCAGAGCTGGGAGCCACTGAATTGCCTACCATTGTCAGTTACCATGCCTTGGGAGACCATAATGCCAATAATAGATTTTCAGATAAAGTCTTTAACTCTAGCCTCTGTTATACAGTTAGGGGCTCAGCCTCCACCACTTTGTGAAATAATCAATGGCCACCAGGAGAAATTTGTGCTAATATGAGGCTTGAGAAAAGAGACCTAGGATGTCTATTTTCCACCAACGAAAGATCATGGAGTGGTGATAGAAGTAAGGGGCACCACTAGTTGATGCTGAACATTGAAAATCCTGACAACGATCATACCTTCTGACAAAATCGAAGGCATCCTTTTGCATCGAAAGCCAATAATAGCCTTGCTAGAGGATTTTGTAAGAAAGAGTCTTTGCATCCAAATAATTTTCATAAATCTTCTCATGGACCTCTTTAGTGCATGTCTGTTTGGACGGTCGCAGACACCTCAGAAGTGGAGAGAGAAGGATCGCTTATACAACTTATCATCATGAAGCATATAGTGGGTAGCCTACTTGTAGATTTTTCGAGCTTCCGACTGTCAGGTGTTAATTCGTCTGATTTGAGGTACTTCAGCAATGGATCAATCCAGCAAGACTCTTTTTCAATCTGCTGAACAGCAAGAGGTTCTTCCAGATTTGAGTTTTCCAATACCTCGATGTAAGTTTCTTTTTGAAATTCAGACGAAAGAGAAGCTGCTAGCCTTGATAGCACATCTATCTGTATATTTTGTGTCTGAGGTACCTATTGGATATCAAAGCTAAAAAAGATGCAATTAGTTCTTTTATCTTTTCGATGTACCTCTTCATGTTCTCCTTCTAAGCTTCATATTCGCCCTTGATTTGTCCCATCACCAGTTGAGAGTCACTGAAAATCTTCAAGTGTGTGGCTCTCACATCTTTTGGAAGTTTAAGCCCGACAATTAAAGCCTCATACTCTACCTCATTGTTGGTGGCTGAAAATTCAAACTGTAGAGCATACTCTGCCATGTCACCTTCTACCTGGTTAAGATGATCCTGACTCCTGATCTCGATGAATTGGAAGATCCATCCATATAAAAATCCACTGGTTTTCAGGATCAAGGTCTATATTTATTTGTTTCTTTAGTGCCATTGAGCTACTCTCTGCAGTCTCTGAGCCCTCCTCATTGGGGATGGTGCACTTAAGGATGAAGTCCACCAAGACTTGAGCTTTGATTGAAGGCCCTGAGCGAAACTTAATGTCGAACTCAAAGAGCTGTAAGGCCCATTTTGCAACACGTCCTGACATGTCCAGATGGTGGAGGACTACCTTGACGGCTAGTCCATGAGCAGCACTATTGTATGAACTTGAAAGTAGGGCTGGAGCTTCTTTGCCGTGATGACCAGAGCAAATATTAATTTTTTTAATTTTGTGTACCTAGTCTCAGCATCATGAAAGATCTTACTTAAGTAATACATTGATTTTTGGATTCATCCTTCTTTCCGGATAAGAATCGAACTAATTACTGATGGAGATACGACAAGGTAGAGTAACAATTTCTCTCCGAGTTGGGGCTTTGTAAGCAAGGTGCCAAGCTAAGGTATTACTTCAACTCCTCAAATACTTTCTGATACTCAATCATCCATTAGAAGTTCCTCAACTATTTGAGGGTTTGAAAAAAGACAAACATCTCTCAACCGATCTGGAGATGAAATGATTGAGTGAGGGATCCTTCCGGTGAGGTGCTGGACTTTTTTATATTTTTTGATGGGAACATCTCCAAAATCATCTTAATCTTCTCCAGATTCACCTCGATTCCTTGTCAGGAGATCATAAATTCAAGAAACTTTCTAAAGCTAACTCGAAGGCATATTTTGTGGGATTCAACTGCATCTGGAATCGACATAGGGTGTCGAAAGTTTCTTGGAGATCGACTATGTGATCTAGGATGGCTCGGCTTTTTACCAACATATCATCCACATAGACCTCCATGTTGTGATCAATTTGATCTTTGAATATCTTGTTCATCATCGCTGATATGTTTCCCAGCATTTTTTAGCCCAAAGGGCATCACCCTGTAACAATAGAGCCCAGAGTCAGTAATAAAGACCGTTTTCTCCTCGTCCTCAGATGCCATCTAGATTTGATTATAACCGAAGAAGGCATCCATGAAGGTGAGAAGCTCATGCCCAAAAGTGGCATCCACCAATTAATCTATTCAAAGAAGAGGATAGCTATCTTTAGGGCAGGCTTTATTCAGATCCGTGAAGTCGATGCACATGCATCATTTTTCATTCGCCTTCTTGATTTGTACCATGTTAGCGAGCCAATCAGGATACGTTACTTTTCGAATGAAGCTGGCCTTGACCAGCTTGTCCACCTCCTCAGCAATTGCTTTCTGGCGCTTTAGGATAAAACTTCTCTTCTTCTACTTTATAGGGTGGAAGGTTGGATCCACTCCCAAGTGATGAGTTATTACCTCTGGATCTATGCTAGGCATATCCACTGTCGTCCAAGCAAATAGATCTGTATTTTTCTGCAAAAGAGTAATTAGTCGAGCTTTGATTACCTGATTTATGGATGACCTGATTTTCATAGTTTGATGAAGATTTTCCTTCCTCAAGAGAACCTTTACTAGATCCTTAAACGGTCGATCATGCTCCCCAGCCAGATCATCATGAGCGTTCAAACCTGTTGGGAGTTCAGGTTGGGACCGTCGTTGTTCCTTCGTCCACAGCTTAGCAGTAAAATACTGTCGGGCCATGGCTTGATTGTCTCAAACTTGCCCCCCTCCAGCTTCCGTCAGAAACTTCATCATCAAGTGGTAGCTCGACACCACTACCTTCAGCACTCCTAGACTTGGTCGGCCAAGTTTTGCATTGTAGGCTGATGGCAGTTAAACACAAGAAAATCAACATGAATAGTCACCTGTCTGGGTTTGCTTCCCAAGATAAGGGGCAGTCTGATAATCCCCTCTGAAATTATCAACTCTCGAAGAAATCTTGGATTAAGTACTGAATTTATTCAATGTTTGGAAACAAACTCCATTGCAGTGAAAGCAGCAAAGTATAAAATATCAACAAAACTTTATTATCGATGAAAATATGGTGTACATTGTAGTTAGCTATATTAGCAATAATAACCATTGCATCATTGTGCAAATTTGTACACCTTCAGCATCTTATTCTGTGAAGATCATTAGCTCCTCAAGCTGAGGCCTCTTCGCCGCATGCGGCTCCATCGACCCAGACAACACCCAGTTATCATTTGAATTTCATCCCATAGGGATCGATCTTCTACTACCACCTGCCCCTCCTCCCATGGTTGTGTTGGTGCCGGTTGAAGTCGAGGCTGAGGGGGATGGCGTTGTCGCTACTGAAGCGCAGGATGTCTCTACTGCTGCTGTTCGACTCTTGGAGGATATCAGCGTGGAGGATCTTGTCATCAGATGAATCGATCCAATCTCCCCTCTCGGATCAAATGCTCAATTTTCTTGATTAGTAAATCTTAATATCATGATCATGATCACGATGATAGAGGTAATACTTGTTTGGATTGTGGCACCCCAGATTTGTCCACATCTTAGGAGGTGGAGGTAGCTCGACTTGCATCTCCATCAGAATCTCTCTCCTAGAAGTATTCTAAGGAGTGAGATCGTCCAATCGTCGTGAGGTGAACGATTCCTCCTTGGCAAAATATCCTTCTCCTCAGTAGGGATCTTGAATGACGGTGATTTTCACCATTTTGTTTGGACGAGCGAGCTCCGCTCTGCTCTTGATTCTCCATAGTTGGGATTATTCAGACGGTTTCTTCCTTAGAGAGTCTTCCAATCAGGTGTATTTCTCTGACGAGCCAGTATTTTTGAAAAATCTCGAGGAAAGATCTTCAAAAGTGACTTTTTGAAGTTGTCCATCAATAATCCATCCTTAAAACAAACATTACGATCGAATGATCTAAGTCACGAACTTCCAACATAGCTCTATTGAATCAAGCTATGTAAGATCGAATGGACTCATCCTCCTTCTGTTTGATTATCTGAAGTAGTTCGAGTGCTTCTGTTGTCATCGACTGATGATGAAATGGGCAGCAAAGGCTTGATTCAGATGTCGGAAAGAGTGAATAGAAGCCGACTTCAGACTAGAGTACCAATGTCGGGTCGTCCCCTTCAAAGTGGAGGGGAAGGCTCGGCACAATATAGCATCGAAAGCTTCCTGAAGGAGCATGACTGTTTGAAAGCTGTTGACATGATCGACGGGATCTATGGTCCCTTTGTAGCTCTCCAGCTGAGGAACCTTGAAGTTTGGTGGGATAGATTCTGGAGGATGCTCGTCATAAAAGACGGTTCAGAATCGAACCCATCGGATGGGGTTGACGGGTTATTGCAAATCTACTAGATCTTTTGATCTATTTTTTGAAATTTTCGCTCAATTTCCACATCTCAGTTGGTATGCGCCTCAGAGCGCAGAGGAGATCATCAGCCGGGGGTGGAATCATGCCCTGACCAAGGACTCGAAGATCGTTGTCTTTTGGCTTTTGAGTATGATCCACTGTCAGTCGCTGGGTTTGATTCACCAACTGTGGTGCTGGTAGAGGCTGGATCGTTATTTGAACGACAGCTGTTAGTTACTGCACCTATTGGAAAAGCAGGTTGAATTGCTCCACAATCACTGTCGTGGATTGCTGCACTGGTGCAGAAACTTTCGCCGTCGTGGAAGGTGCAGGAGTAGAGTGATTTATTTTATTCTGCATCTGTCGGGAGGTGGAAGTGTAGGTTCGTCAGGAGGAAGTCCTGCATGGAGCCATTTTTGAGAGTTTCTGACTTATCTACTTCTTTCTATAGGCCTTGAGATTCGGCCCTTCTTCTATCTGTTGCGTCTTGTTTCTGGTTGATGCTAAAAAATTGAGAAGCGTAATACTGGAGCAACCTGCAAAAAAGTTTGGATCGGAGGATTATACTCCGATGAGAATCTTCGATGCTCAAGTCAAAACGCACAAATAGAGAAGCAGAGTTTTAGCTCTTTGAGATGGATTACTTATCTAGGTCCTTGGAGTTTTGAGTATTTATAGAGGAAACGGCTGTGTAACCATTTTTGTTAGACAGGCTAGCCAAATTTGGTATGGTTATTTGATTGTGATTCTCAGGATAGGTGGTTACACTTGAAAGATTCTCAGAATCAGATGGTTATGCCCATATAGCATTGACAGCTATGGCAGATAGCATTGACAGCTATGGTCAGTTGTGCCTACCTTTTAGATCTGCGTTCGATCAATCTGCTTCCGAGAGAGATCAAGAGTGTAGTGTGCCAACTAAGAGTTAGGACTGATAGTTTTCCGACTAAGGATCGGATCAAACCTTTTCTGCTTAAGAATTCAGATCAAGAATATTCTGATGAGAAATCAGACAGAATAGCCTCCGACCAGAGATCGGGATAAAAATTTGCTGACCAGAGGTCGAGCAAACCGCAACAATTAGACCGATCGAAAGGTGCTGATATGGATCCGATGGATCATAATGGGCTTGAATCTTCATACATCATCAGTCCATTCCAAATTACTCTTAACAAAATCTATATTTGGCCCATCTCTCCAACCTTTCTACATCTCTCCACAGCATATTATGGTGCCCAATCCTTATTACATAGTTGGTGGTGATACTTAAGTGTGTAACTCGTTTACCTTGATTCAACCCATTATAAATCGGTTGAGATTGCTCTATCGATAAAAATACCAGATTAAAATCTAGATTTTTGATCCACTTAATAGATATGCAAGATTTGGATTGAAAAATTTTTGATCTATCTTGTATCAGACCCGGTCCACTTGTCACTCTTCATGCTTCAAAGTTGGGCCTAATCGCTTTACATGAGACAAAGTTGGCCACATGAAGACTTAGGTCCTGCTTGATTAAGCTTTTAGAGTATCAGAAAGTATTTTTTGGCTTTCAGAAAGTACTTTGAAATGATACAGTGATATTTGGTAAAAATATCGGGAAGCTATTCTGGTTTTGTCAGAAAGCTGAAAAGATTTATTTGGAAAAAGCTGTATTTTAAAGCTTTCTGCAAAAATACTTTCTAGCTAATGTCGGAAAGTTGTTTTGCTTTTTCCAATACATTTTATCAATACGATTACCAAACAGTAAATAATTTTTTGTAAAAACTCTAATTTCAAAAATTTTACTTTTCAAAAAATTTATTTCTAAAAATTTTAAAAGCTTTACTGTCAACAGCAATCTTAAACAGAACTTTACTCTTGATTTAATTTGGACTAAACATAGACCATGTGGCCGTGTTAGCTAAGCTACCCAATATTGACTCTCTTATGGAAGCCTGACAAATGACATTTCAAAATATGACTTCCAGCCATGTATAAGACTATTTATATATAGAAGCTTTTATTGACACATATTGTGCCTTCCTAACCAATCTGAAAACTAGGTCATGGAGAGAAATGTTTAATTCTTCAGTAGGTATATTCTCAGAAATGGTTAAAATTCATAGCATTTGCGGTTTTATAAGTCATTGCACTCAGTAAATGCATTCATATTTAGAATCTCCTCTAGTAAAGACAACTGTAACATGTTCTTATAATTGATTACCCTGGATGGTCAAAAGTACTCTCAAACAGACCATAGAAGATTTCAGAACACTGACATCATCTTTTAGCAAAGGTGAAACCTGTGGAGAATATTGGAGAATGGAGGATGCATTGTTGGGGCATAAAGCAATATGTAATTACAAATTACAAATGCACAGGTTGACAAATCTGTCGCAGAATCACATTAGTGCCCAAGTATTCCACGTTAGGAATGAAAGAAGTATATGATAACATATTTAATGACAAGAGAGAAAAACTGTTGATGATCTCAAAGATCATCATGCTGGCATAAATCCTCTATATTCACCTTCAATAATACAATACTAATTTTCTGAGTTGCATGATTTCATCCAGCAAAGTATCAGAGAATGAATAAAAAAGTGAGATTATATATATAGGTCTACAAACTTGGCTTTTGCATGTTTATTCCTGTGCAATAATTTTTTGTACATATACTCTTTAATAAATGTTATTATCGCAAGATTATCCCTTCTATTCAATTTTGGGTTGAAAATGTTTATAAGTTTCCATTTTAAGCATAAAATGATTCTATCATCTTTTATATTGACACCCTTGAAAAATTTCAATATTGATTGACTTTATAAAGAGTTATTTTTCAAATAAAATATTGATGCAAGTGTAGTAAAATCTTTTTTACATCTAAACTAATTAATTACTAATATTGTTGACAAAAAATTAACAAGAAGGGCATCTTTGCAAAAATGGATGCGACATATAGTAAATTTTGGAAGATAAGTGCATAATATCTCATATTGTTAACAATGTATGTAAGAGATATTTTGAAAAAACACCACTCAAATGAAAGGCCTACTATAGTAGGTTTGGGTTACATTTTTTTTTTCAAGAATCTCGATTTACATAGATTTCAAAGTATTTTAAATTTTTCAAATGATGGATCCGATCTAAATATAGTAAATCCTTCTTTCGTGCCAAACATACAACCCACCCCTACTAGGCTACTACATACCTACTCATCCGATACCCGTTGAGAAAATTTAAAAAAAAAAACCACTAGAGAAAGGATGATAACCCCTAATCGGTATAAAGCAGAGAGCCATAAAGCCACCGACCACGTGCACCCACGGAAGACGCTCCCAGCTACCTGGACTTTTTAACTTTTATCTCCGACCAAGAAACAATCAAACAAAAGGATGGACGGCTGCAATTTGCCAATCACTACCACTACCCATTTCCATTACTAGCTTCACTCGCTCGACGAGCGACGGACGCAGAGAAAAAGGTTTAAAGGAGCCGCTGTAAGTGCACTTAATCACTCACTGCCGGAACTGAGCGGAGATAAAGAGAGAAAAAAAAAAAAAAAAAAATGCAGTCGGCTCCTCCTCCGCCGGCCCCCAAGGAGTCCCGTCACCTCTCCTGCATTCTCGTCATCGCCCTCCTCGCCCTCCTCCTCATCCTCTCCCACTCCTCCTCCCCAGGCCCCCCGCCCCGATCCTCCGCTGTCCTCCTCCCTCCTCTCCGCCTCCCCCCTCCCTCGCCTACCTCCTCTCCGGTACCGCCGGCGACGCCGACCGCCTCCTCCGCCTCCTCCGCGCCGCCTACCACCCCAGGAACCTCTACCTGCTCCACCTCGACGGCGCCGCCCCTCAGGCCCAGCGCGACCGCCTCGCCCGTGCCGTCCGCGCCGTCCCGGCCTTCCGATCCACTCGCAATGTTCACGTCATTGGCAAGTTCGACTTCGCCAATCCCCGCGGCTCCTCTGCTCTCGCCGCCATCCTCCATGGCGCCGCCATCCTGCTCCGCCTGCCCCTAATTGGGACTGGTTCATCAATCTCGATGCCTCCGATTACCCTCTCGTCACCCAGGATGGTAACGTCCGTCTATCTATGGTTTCTTCCTTAGAATTAGAGTTGTTTTTTCCGGCAATGATCGAATTTTTTCGATCTTGTTTTTTAAGACGGAATCTTGAGAATGCTTGTTTTATCATGTGATGCTATTTTGATGGGGCATTTGTGGAGTGAGAGTTCAGTTCTTGGGTGGAGTGCGTAGATCACTGAAACAACTCCATTGATACAATTTTCTATTGGTAAAATGGAAATGTGATAGTGGTTGTATCTGTTAAAGTTTCCAGTTCTTTATGTTTGAATAATACTACCTTTTGTTGTACTTGAGGAGGGGAAAAAAGGTTCTTTGAAAGAAGTTTAATGTACCAGTATTAATCGTTCTCTTTCTGGAAAGAAGTTATGTTGATTCTGATTTTATTGTGTGATTATTCCTCTTCTTCTTTTAAATCTTCTTCAGCTTTTAGATTGGTAATCCAATGACCCATTAGGGATGTCCAGCTATGGTGTCTCTGATATGGATATCGTGAATGCAGAGGAAAATACACTCGCAATGGTACATTGGAGAATCATCTATATGGCTGTGTGATTGAAATTTGAACCACACGAGTTTAATGCAATATAGAAACCTATAGAGTCTTTTTTTTTTTTTTTTGAATTCTGGAAATTTTGGGACGGCAGGATGAATGCCTTCTCCAATCCCTGCTAGTTTGCCCGTGGAAGGGTGGTGAGGCATTCAAAGACAAGAAAAGCCCCTTGGCACCTGTTTGGATAATCCAACAGGATTTCAGCTGAATTTTCAGCTGCATTTTTGGACTGGAAAGCTCATTTGAGCATGGCCTATATCGATGCAACAGCCTCCTAGCTTGAATCCTACGGGAAAGGAAAAAAAAGGGACATCCATGGATCTTCTTTTCTTCCTGCAGACTAACAGGCCCATAGGCTGGGACTTTGGCAGGTCTCCAAAAGGATATTGGGGTGTGTGGGCCAACAGGTCCAATTCCTGCAGAATATTCATTCAGGTCACTGCCAAATGATGATATATGGTAGTAATTTATTTAGTTAGCTAACCTTTTTAAATAATTGTTTATTTAGAAGGAAGATCTGCTAAGTTCATAACCTACAATATCCAAAGTATACTGTAAACACATGTATCTGCCACTTAGGCAGTCAGGCTCTTTGACTAGATTTTTTTTTTTGAAATATTTGACCTGAATTTTGTTGTTTTGCAGATCTTCTTCATGTTTTCTCTTTCTTACCTAAGGATCTCAGCTTTGTTCAGCACTCAAGTTATATTGGTTGGAAAGAGTATGGACATTTGGTTCTTACTTTGTCCTTTTCCCCTCCCTTCCAATATCAAGCATTCTGCATGATTTTAGTTTGTTATCATTGGCTTAACAAGTGCTTCATGTAATAGGTTGCAACGAATAAAGCCAATTATTGTCGATCCGGGTCTTTATCTCTCAGCCAGAACTGATGTGTTTTATGCTACACAGAAGCGTGATTTGCCAAATGCCTACAGGTTATTCACAGGTTGTTATTTAGCTTATTACACTTGATATGTTAACTATTTTTGATTGTTAAGCATGTGATTTTATCTGGAAGTTTGCAGTGCCTAATCTTGCAGTTACAATGGACTCTATCACATTAACATTATTGGCAGCATTCATGTCATAGTGATGTGGATAAATTTCAGTTTACACAAGTAGAACTAATAAATTAAACATGCACCACTTTTTATATTAATAATTTGATGGTGATGGATTATTTGTGAAGAAAGAGATATTGCTTTAATAAGCTTGATACATTCTAACTGCCATAGAGTATTGTGTTAGCATTCTATAGCGAATATGATTAGTTCATAAAGGTGAAAGAATACTTTAATGGTTTGTAATGAGTGTGTTTTCTTCAATGGAAGACCTGAAAAATTGTTTCAACAATTTATTTTAAGTTAGCTAAGATAAATTTTTTTTGAAGTGTTCACTTTTCATATTAAAAATAGGTCAAAGTATTTGTGCAGAGAGAGATGTAATCTAAAACTATTGAATTTTCTCCCACTGTTGCTAACATTTAATATGATTTCTGCAAAGAAGAAAACTTGTACTGATTATGTTTTACCTAATGGTATCAATCATTTCCGAAAGCAGAATTAGTTCTCTGTTGCATTTAATATTTGTTAAGAATGACAATTTTCGAAGTATTTACTTGTTTGTTGTGGCTGTTTGATGAAATACATTCATTTCCAGTAACTTTAAATTGGTAAAAGGCTAGCAGTAAATAGAGAGAAGAGGTTGTGAAAACCAAGACCATATTGAATTGATATGCAATGGCAACAAAAGAAATGAAATGCAAGTGAAACACCATAACCATTGTAATCCTTGGGCTTTACGAAAGTCCACACCTACAGAAGAAATGGAGAGGCAAGAAACCATTTGAAGAGTGCTATTTTGCATTTATTTGGTATAAAAAATAAAGGAATAGAGTTCAACAATTCCACAAGGTAGCCCTCATAGAAGACAAAGCTGCTATACTGATGAAGTAGAAGAGTTTTTTCTATCCGACTTCAGTATTCCAAATAAACCTTTTTTGTTCCATTATATAATAAAAATCAGCATCACCGAAGTAATAGGAAGAGGAAAGATGGAATCCATCAAATTATAGACATCATTTAAAGGTCTAGAAAAAACATGATGAGCAACCTGTTGACTGAAGCAGAGGAGTTTCAATCTTGTCATTATAGATTATTTGATGTGTTATTTGTTGAGGTCCTTTCTTATCCTGAAAACTGCATGTAGGCTAGATCCCTGTATGATCTGAAGCCAGACCCATTTAAGTCATAAGAACGTTTAAACCCAGAAACTTACCCAGTGAGAAGCCACAAAGTTGATACCTGGGCGAATTCGAATTTGATAAGGTCTTTACTATCTGATTAAGCTTCGATTTATGGGGTTTATTTGCTTGAACATAGATATTTATGCTTTGTTCTTATGTGGAATCTGATAGAAATTAACTCTTATAAAGAAAAAAGTTGACATTTGCAGGTTGATAAGAATCAGAGTAAAATAATTGATGACTAGGGGGCAAAAGGCTACTGTAAGCATATATTGTTTTTCAAATTAACAAGAAAGAGCTGGTTTTTCATTCTTCTCTCAGCAAAGGCACTTTGGTTTCTTAAGCTTAGCTTTGACTTTTGTAAAATTTATTTTCATCATTTTGACTAGCACCTTACAGTCTTTTAGATCCTACATGTCATACTGACTAGTTTTATAATTTTTGGTTTGATAGCTAAGGCAATGTGTCCCAATTGTCTGAATACATGATAATGTTTTACTTTTCCAAGAACCTAAAGCAAGGACCTTGCTACACCACCAAAAAATAATTTATAAATATATAAATGAATGCAAGTATAGGTGTTGGTTCCTAGACTAAGTTGACCGTTAGTTTTGCTTATGATTGGAAAGGCATGCATTTCATCTCCCATGATATCAAAGTAAAAGGAAAGGCAGTTGTTGGCACTTTGACAAAAGTGTCAGTACACTATGTTTAATGTTGTGTCCCGCTAATAATGGCTGAGGGCAAGGTGATCGATGCACCTGGGTGTATCTATGATGTCCATGTTGATTACTAAGTAGAACATGTAGCTGGTTAGGTGGTGGTTTGGAATTCAAATCTTGGATAATTCCTTACCGGATATAGGAAAAATTTGATACTAGGAGCAACTAGGCTTTTTGGAAATTTAGGAACGATCTTGTTGAAACCAGTGGTTCAGATCATTGATTTGAGTTAAATATACTTGAAAGAAGAAAATCTTAATAGAAAAATTGGTGCAAGAGGCATAAATTTGTTTAGTGTTTGAATATCTTAGGTTATGTGAATGTTTGTAAGCATATTGTTGGAGCGAAAATATATTTAAAGGTTAAGTCTTGATTTATATGAAAATAGTTGTAGGTAAGTTTTGCTATACTGGTCGGTATCGTACTATATCGAGCACACTATACCAGACTGGTATCGAACTAGTATGCTGACTCATACGTACCGACACTAGATATGCCTCACCATCTCGTATTGTACACATAGGAACACTGTAATAGGATGGTATTGATACGGGGTTGATATCAAGATAGCCAACCTTGGTTGTGGAAGTTGCAATGGTCGAGAACAAAGCAATAGAGAACTGATAAAGGTCGAGGTTTTAAGTTTCGCTGAAACCCATATATTTTAGCCAAACTAATTGATCTTGGCCACAAGTTTCCGATTTCAGCAAGTTTTGATTTTTGTCTAGTTCTAGTGGTGTTGGACAAAACTGACTGAAACTAATTATAAATGTCCTTTTTATCTTTCATTTTAGTTTTTACTTTCATATTGGACTTATTTCTTTATCTATTTGTATATATAGGGTGTATACTTTCAATTTGTAATAGCTTTTCTTTCTTTTTCTTGAGTTAGATGTAGGAGAAGATAATAAACATGATGTTTAATGAGCCAAGAACTCCAAAATGGGCCTTATTATAGTACAATACGACTTGAACAACTACAAGACATTTTATAGGGACAATATCTTTTTTTATATAAAATACATATAACATTCTATAACTAGGTGTATTTGATTACTTAGCCAGTTTGTTCTAAACAATGATAAAGAATGCCTAGATTCAATTTGTTTGTGAGTTCTAGTAGAAAATGAAGGAAATTTTTGAATGCACTAGGCATTAAAAAGGTTCATAAGTGCTAAGGTACAATGAATTTTCAAATAACAAAGTTTAGAAGTAAATAATATAGGATGCATCGTACATAATATCAGGATGCGCATCGTACATAATATCAGGATGCATGAGCTTCACCTATATTCATCAATATTAATGTCAGCCTAAAATTGTCAAAATTATGCAAGAACTAACATCACATACTCTAGATTATTGTGTATAATTTTTCTTAGTTTCCTTTTTTCCAGTTCATTTCTTTTAATTTTTGAATTTTCTTTTTTTTTTTGGATCAAAAATTTGAAACTTTGAGGGAAACTGTTGAAACTGAAAGTTGATGGACCTGCCTAAATCCAAACCAAAACTGGTTTTTCAAACCTTGATTAAGGTTGTATTGTCATATTTGTTGGAGATATTGGAAGATCCTAATAAGAAGGGGTGCTTGAATTTGTGACAATTTTTTGGCAAGAGGCCAAGGCCTAGCCAGCGCTGAAGAATCAAATTCATATGCACGCACACACACACGCATGCACGCACACATGCGCACACGCATGCACACATGCACACACACATGCACGCACGCACATTTCTCTCAACAATACTTCTTAATTATGATAGAAGAAAAATGCAATTGATCAACTTTTAAGGAGGACAAAAATTTACTTCTAATGTCATTTATGATGGGGCAAACTCCTTAATGGAACAGGTTAACTTTTCAACATTCTCTAAAAGCTGCATTGAGAATCTGTAAAGCATCATAGTGTTTGTCATGTAACTGACATGACATATTTGACATAAACTCTTGGTGCTGGACATGAGCGTCCAGGTAGCACATGCCTCACCTAACATGGATGGGAGTTATAAAATGATCTGAAAGAAACATATAATAACACCAGAGTTAGCCCTTCGAACAATGATGGGCAAATAAATAGTAACATAAGAACCAATGATGGTGGTTATGCAATGGAGTTTAATACAATATTATGTCATTTCATTTGTGTTGACTGCATAATTCTTTTCCTTTCCAGTGGGTTAGCGGGGGAATGGTGTTATGTTGGTGAATATGTACTAATTAAAGTTAAACTGATGGAATGGAGATGCTACGATACTAAGCAGCATACTGTTGGTGCAGGTTCTGCTTCCGTAATCTTAAGTCGGAAATTTGTGGAGCACTGCATCTTGGGTACTGAGAATTTACCCCGTACTCTTCTTATGTACTATGCAAACACACCTTCATCGCACACAAACTACTTCCAAACCATCCTCTGCAACTCCCCTGAATTCAATAGGACTATTGTTAACCATGATCTACACTATGTGGCATGGGACATGCCCCCAAAAAAGGAACCCCGTGTACTGACTCTGAATGACTTGGAGAATATGACTCAGAGTGGTGCAGCCTTTGGTAGGAGGTTTGCCAAAGATGGTCATATTCTTAACCACATTGATCAGGAGGTCTTGAATAGTAGTCCTGGCAAGATAGTTCCAGGAGGCTGGTGTCTGCGTAAAGGCCATGGTGACCCATGCATGCTCCGTGGTAACACTGATGTTCTGAGCCCAGGTCCTGGAGCCAGGAGACTTGCGCACTTCATCACACAGCTGCTGTCTATTGAGACTTTCCATTCATATCAATGTATATGGGACTAACCATGTAATTCAAGGTACACCTGCTTCTAGAAAATTTGTTAACTAATTCTTATTTTTAGGTCTTATTGTACTGTTATTAGCTCTTATAGTGTAGTTGATTTAATGATGTTCTGTTGGTATCTTGTTAGGTACTCTTAACCACCATTCAAATATATTTCCCTCTACTGCCCCTGTTTGATTTCATTCTTAACCTGTTGGTGAACAAAGATGACTGTGGTGGGCATATTTGTTAGTTCAATAGTAAATCAATTAGGAACATAAGTTATGCATCAGTTTATTCTTTAGCTTAGAATTCTCTGAGGTTGGATGCTAGTTCTTAATGGGTCTTACAGGGTAACAGGAAATCCTTACACCGAAGGTTTTAAACATCATAATCTTCAATTGTTTACAATGTGTTCGGTGACCAACATTGTAAGTAACCTTTCTGAACACTGAGCAACTGAAATTGATGATTTTCATTTAGACTTCCAAATGTCCAGTGTGTCTGTATCAGATGATCAGTTAATATATTATTTGGTGATAATATTCTTAGTTTTGTTGTGATGTCCTAATCATGTAAATTCTTGTATTGATTGGTCTTATTGAAAACCTATAAGGCCTGAGAAGGAATAGGCCCCAGAACTAGCGGACCGTGGAGGTTTAGATGTAGAAGGGTTTGGAGATACTTGTAACTTACAGGAACTACTTTGCATATAGCTTCTCTTTTCTGTAAGGCAGCCATTAGACGTCGAGATCATCTTTTTTTTTTTTTTATGGTAAGAGAGGTGAAATGCCACCCAAAAGTGTAGATCATCATAAGCTACATTTTCAGGTTTTTGCCCCGTTTTCTTTTTTTTAATCTCTCGTCTTTCTTCTTCTATTGAATTTGAATTCACACCCTATATGATGAAACTCATTCGAGAAGAGATCATGGATTTGATTTACATGAGCATTGTCGTCATTTACATGAGAAAACAAATAGGTGATGTACATTTGTTTTCCATGATAAGTGGCAAGAAACTGCTTGCAAACCACCAACCACAGTCCCAACTCTTGGTGTCCATTGCTTTCTAATCCGTGTCCAACCATTCGGCAAAACCCCAGCAATCTTTGTCGATGGAAGACCAGGTCTTCCCTTGATGGCCTGGGGCCACATGAACCCCTTCCTCGCCCTTGCCGAGGTCATCCACCACGGCTTCCCTACTTACGCCGTTGCCCTCGCCATCATCCCTCTCAACATCCAAAACCTCTTCTCCTCTCTGCCTTCCACCTCTCCCATCCGCCTCCATTCCCTCTTCTTCCTCTCAGCTCATGGCCTTCCCTGACGTGCAAAGACCCTCTTCCATCCCCTTTCACCCGTTTTATCGACCTCTTCCAAGCCTCCAGGACCCTTTAGCTCATCTTCGATCAGCTCATCATAGAAATTCTCGAAGAGAAAGGCAGTCCTCAGAAAAAGGACAGTCTAGTGCACAAGACCCCTACCATCATGGATAAGGGTGGCAATTTATACTATTCCATTGAGTATCGAAACCTAGTCTATCCTCGGAGGATGGGTTTCACCCCACTCATTGAGGGTAGCAAGGGTTATTTAAAGTAAAACTTATAACTGGTTCGAGATGGGAGGCAAGTAATGGTGTACCCATGCTGAGGTATAGGTGGACTGGTGCTTTTCTGAGCCATTGGTGTGGAACTTGGTGCCTGAGAGCTTGAGCTACCATCTGCCTATCATCGGGTGGCCGGCGTTAGACCATCAGCTATTCAACTTGAAGATGATGGAGGAACAGCTGGGGTTTGTTTTGGTTATATCCTTTCAATAATAATATTCGGACGAGTCCTTCAAGGAATATTCGTCGAAACATTAAAAATTGGCAGCAAGAAGAGACTTATATTGAGGTAGGGGATTAGTGGCCATCCTGCATCATAAATTTATTCCACTATATTGTTCAAAAATATTTATCGCACATGATAAGAAAAAATTATCATATCTAATTACTTTTTATGTCCTTATCCTTTCTTTAAATATGTACTAGAATGGGAAGGTAGTTTTATTCTTATGATAAAAACTAGAGTCAGTTTGGTTGGGTATGTTAAATTATAGGATAATCTGACAATACATGAAAACTATTTACCTAGAAAAATGATTATGGGAGACAAAAAAATTATCATATTTGGTACTTGGTAGGTGGAAAAACTACTCCAAAAAATGGTACTAAAAAATTATTATATTTGATTAGAGATAATCCTATATAAAATATTGCTAAGTTTTCAATAGCATCCTTGAATAAATAATTTAAGTTTTTTTTTTGTTCATTTCATTTGTTGATAATATGTGGCCCACTTTAACGAAAGTTGTCGATATGAGTCATTTCCAATATTGAACTTTATTTATATGAGTACTTGGTCTGTCTAACATGAGATATGAATGGTTTGCCTGTGTTATATGTTGAGTTGCAACTATTATGGGATTAACTATATGAAAAGGAGGTGTTTGTGAGTTTCAATGAAAAAACTAAAGGCATTTCCATCAAGCAATGGTAAATTCAGATTATTTTCACTTGGTAATCTAGCGTGGAAAAAAATATACCACCCCTCTAGCAATATTTGTTTTACCTTTTCTTAATAAAATAGATATAAGGTCCATCATTTATTTTATTACTAGCTTAAAATCCTGTGCAACGCACGGTATGTAATTATTTTTTTTAAATAATATTTTTATAAATTAAAAATTTAACATAATATAAAAGACATAATGGATGATATCGAATGTTCTAAATAGAAATATAAAATTAGATTATTTAAATAATATGATAGTAAGAAATAACATAATCATTTTTATCTGGTAGAGAAATCATTCTTTAAATCAATATTTTTAGCATCAATTATTTTGAAATCTTTATCATTATTATTTATATCCCACACATATCTCTTTTCTTCGTAGTCGTATCAATATTAGAAATTTCATCCTCATCTACTTTAATTTGCAAAAAAAAATTTAGTTACCAACTGATGGCTGGCAAGATATTTAAGTTTTAGAAATGAAGAAAATTTTTTTATTTTTTTGGTATTGAAATTTTGGAGATCTAAATTTTAAAAATTTTTATTTTAAAAAATAAAAATTTAAATTTTCAATTTTTTTATTTTTTTCTTTCTTTCTTTTTTTCTTCCTTTTTTCTTTGTAATAATCCATATCCTCTTTTTTAGAATAATCAAGGACTCATGAAATCTTTTTTTTTTTTCTTTTTTTTTCTCTTTTCTTTTCTTTTAAAAATATTTTTCCTTTTTTTCTTTTCTTTTTTCTTATCTTTTCTCTTTTTTTAAAAAAAATTTTTTTTTCTTTCTTTTCTTTTCTCTTTTTCTTTTTTCTTTCATTTTCTTTCTTCCTCCTTCACGGGAACCCACTTTTCCTCATCGTGCCGCCCGTCCCAACAGCCATTGCAATGATCGCCGCGGTCGCAGTCACTGTTACCCCACTTGAAGCTGCAGCCGAAGCGCCCGACTCCTTTCTTTCTTCTTCTTCTTCACGGGCACCCACTTCTCTTTCTTGTCCCGCCACCTTTCCCGACGGCCATCGCAACGATCGGGGCCACGATCGTCGCGGCCACAATCGCCACTGCCCCAACTGAAGTCGCGGCCAAACCCACCCCTGTCTCCACCTCTCTCTATCATGAATGAGGATGTCCATGCCTTTGCCTCTCTCTCCTAGGCCCGAACTCGCGATGCTTCTATCATTGCCGCCGACCTACGCCTCAAGTTCTCCGAACTCCGGCACCTCCCTCCTAGCCACCCCCTCGACTTCCTCCCGCCATTCACACCACCACAACTCGCATAAAAATCTGTATGCTCAAAAAAAACCCCAATGGGAACCTCAAAAACCCCTTCGATCTTCGTGAGTGGGCGATTTTTCCATGCAAGAGCTTCGACACCTCCCTCTAAGCCGCCTCCCTTTGTTTTCTTTCTCTGCGGCTCACACCACCACAACCCTCATTTTCCTCAAACTTCAGATCACCCAAGCTATGCAGTCTCGGTCTAGTGCCTTCACTGTTCCCGATATATCTCGGACCCGACAAACGACGGCCTCTGCCTCTCCATTGCTTTTTTTTTTTTTAATTTCGAACATTTGCGAGCCCTCACCCACCTCCTCCCAAATTTTTTCTCTCCTACACACGTTGCAGACAGAGGCATGCCTACGTGGCAGATGGAGATGCACGAAACATTTGCTCCATTTTAATATATATATATATATATATATATAATTTCTCTCATAATTTTTTTATACCAAAATTGATAATTCAATATAAAATTTATCCTCCAACAAATAACTGGGAAAGATGTTATTCCGTGTACTCATCCCTCTAAACAAATAAAAATTCCTATCTCCCAGAATAAGTCCCATCTCTCCAACACTATTTTAATAAATTACGTTTATTTTTTTTAAATTTATTCCACAACCAAATATACCATAAACTAGATTAAGGTAAAATTTGGCTGCCAAAAAAAAGTTGCTCCCCTTTCTAATCATATTTAGCTCATCGTTGTTGTAGGTCTGTACTTCGACCTCGGCCTGAACAACCTCATCATCGCTAAATAAGTTATAGCTAAGCTACAGGAGATGACATTTACTGAATTGAATAGACATAGTGATCACCTAATATAATTTATTGGATTAGCAGTAGTTCTTCTTCCTCAATCTGATCCCTTCTTATCTGGACGGACGATCTATTTCAAGCCGATCAATTTTGATTAGCAAGATTCTATGTTCTTCAGCTTTAGCAATCTATTAGGTCGACTGTTGCCAAAGAAGACCTACTAGGTTAGTCTTTACTGAACTACTAAATCTGTCTATAGACTTTTCTTTTCCAAATTTGGAAAGTCTAGATAAAGTAGAACTCCTTTACGGTCGGATCTTTCGTAAAAGAAATTTTTTTTTTTCTGAATCTATCCATCTGACAAATTCGAAAATCGTCAGTCAGGACTCCGAGTTGAATACGTCTCAAATTCTTCTCCTATAAACAAAGGCTCTAGGACCCTTCAAGATACGCAATCAATCGACTCTTAATTCTCTCTTCTCATCATTCTCCATCTCTTGACTTGAGCGTCAGAGAATCTACACTGGAGCCAACCATCCGATATAGACTTATTTTACAGGTATTCGGATGAAGCTTCAGTAGTGGATCTATATCGACCATAGCTATTTCGGCGTCCGATCTCAGATGGAGAGATTGGCAGCAACAATCATAATTATTGATATTTTCATATTTTATCAAGTAAATTATAACAGGAAAGGTACAAAATTAGGTTGTACTATTTATGTCTGGCCGATATTTTTCTAGGAAGACTAGAAGCGAATTCTCCACCACTCTCAAACAAATAAAGAAAACCCCGCAGCAGCCCTGATAAGAACATCAGAGACGTGTTCAACAAGGAGACCTTCCACTGCATGTTCTCTCTTTACATCTTAATCCTGGCCACAGACTCGTGTGGATAAATCTGGACCAGTAAGATATTGCCTTCGCAGCCAATCTGCACCATCAAAATCTTGCACCCAGTCTGTTCTATACCAATTCTCAATGTGAAGGAGAATGACAAAATAAAAACAGCTTCCTTATTGGACATGCTAAGAGATAGTACCAGTACGGTGGGTCACAATGGGCGGTACCATAAGCTGTACTCCCTCTTATTTAGTACTTCTCTTTCAGTACGCGTGGAGACCCGAGAGTACAAAGGCCCCTATGGAATTGGAATGTATAAATCGAAGCAAGTAATAAACAAACTGATGGCAAGGGAGAATAAGGAGACCGGGGAAGTTCCAACAGGGGCGACCTGCGACCACACGAGCTGAAGTCCTTCATCGAAACCTCGTCCCTCGATTGCTGCAATCGGACGGTGCCCGTGTGTTCTCAGGTCGCCCCTGCCGGGCCTTCCACCGCCGTGGCATGCTCCGTTGCCTCCCACGATCAGGAGAGAAGGTATATAATCTAAATCTGATACTGCTGAGATCTTAATTGGGGCTAAAAAACCTGACCAAATTTTCGTAATCCATGGGTTGGAATCCGGTCCGGTTTATTGTGGTTCACTTTCTCGTTTATTTTTGATACGCAACCACCTGATTTGTCTGGATACTGGCCATATGATTTGCATTTTGACTTTTTTTCTATTTATATTATAAAGAATGCATTAAATTAAACCAAATATAAATAAATAAATCAAAAAATAAAAAAAAATTAAAAAGAAAGATCAATGCAGCTCAGTCAGCAGTATTATTACTTCTTGATAAAAATACGAGATGTTAAACATAATCCAAAAGCATATTATTTTTTGATAATATTATAAAAATAAATATAAAGTATTGTCATTATAAAGCTGTGGAGTATGAAAGTTATTTGACCGTCATCTTCTAACAAAATTTGTGAGGCTCGTATATTTGCTCTTGGCTTTTGAAAAGGAATGAGCCAGCTGGGCCTTGGACCAAATAAATTTTTAAGCTAGTACAGGACTTTATAGGATTATTTACTTGCACCAAGCCATCAGATTTGCTGAGGTGTTTCCTAAAATATTATATATAATAAATATTTTATCATTTATTTGATAATGAACGATCGAGATTTTTCTCAAAAGGTAACCGGTTGCAGCCGGTTGAAAGTTTATGTACGGATGATAATTCGAAGGTTAAATGAAAGATAAGAGTTTGAGAAGTGCACGGATAATTTGATGGTTCAGGTAGTTTTCATGGTCATTATCGGCCGCTGCCTCCATCGTCTTCTCCTTCATCCTCCTCTGCCCCCGTGGCCCCATGGAGACCCTCGATTGTTTCTGCCATCCCCACCTGATCACCCGCATCCTTGGCCACGACGCCTTCGGCATCGACCGCCTCCTCATCGTCGAGTTACTCGAGCGCGGCTTCCTCGACCATTGGGTCCACGAGTCCAACTTGATCGTGGTCGACTTAGTATCCTTCGCGCTCTCATGGCCGACGCGGGTGTCCAGATCGTCGGCGAGGTCGCCATCAGCCTCGCCTTCCTCCGCAAGTAGTGTGGTCGTGGATCATCCACGGGGACATCTTGATACTTCGGAGCTTCGATCGCAGAATTTGGTCTGGTACGGGTGGTGGATGTGGCGCTGACAAGCAGGTGGTGGGGATGATGGGATATGTGCCGCTGGAGTAGGAGGGTTTGATAAAAGAACAAATTGTAACCAGTTGGAAACTGATGAAGTAAATTTCCTTCGATACCCATTAACAATCAATGGCCAACATCGATCTCTATTTTTGGTAAAAACATTATAATGGAGCAGCGTAGCAATTCCCAACATTAATATTGAGCCTGTCTATCCTAGCATATAATCCTAAAGTTCTGCATCTCCATGTTCGTTTGGATCCTCTCTGTTTCACAGTTGAACGAGCGAGCTCCACTTCAACTGTAGGTGACTGAATGGTATATATCTTGTGTTATTTTGGTCCTGCTTAATCCTGTGATTGAATGGTATATATCTTTCCTTGTTTCAAAAAAAAAAAAAAAAAAAAAAAGCCCAAATTATGTTTTCTTAAGCAAGCGAATGAAAAATCAATGCGCGATAACATATATGTTGTCTCTTTTTGAGAGGGGAGAGAGAGAGAGAGGATAAATAAGCATTCCGCGCGCGCCACCGACGGTCACCCCCAACCCCCCACCCAAAAAAAAAACAAGGCTTGTCACATCTCGACCACAAATTACTTTTCTCCTTATCTTCCTTTAAGGCCCGTTCTCAAATTTTACCCAAAAAAATTATATATTTTTAAATAAATATTTTCAAAATAATATTTAAATAAAAAATAATTTATTTATATTTTTTTATATATAAAAAAATAATTTAAAACTCTATTACTCATATTATTTTGTATTACTATTTTCCTAGATAAGTTATTATGATCTATTCATATTTTTCATAATATTTTTTATTATATATTATATTATATTATTATATATAATAATATAATATATTATATTATAAATATTAATATATAATATATTATATTATTATATTATTATTATATTATTATAATATATTATACAATATTATTATAGTATTATATACAACATATAGTATTACAATATTATAATATATTATATTATTATTTTGTTATATGTTATAATATTATTATATTATATTATTATAATATATTATATAAATATTATATTTACTATTATAAATTATATTATATTATATTTTTATATTATAATATTATAATATAAAATATTAATACATTATATTATTATATTATTATATATTATTATAATATATTATATTATAATATTATATTAATATCTTATATTAATATTATATAATATTATTATATATAATAATATATTATATTATATTATAAATATTAATATATATAGTAATATATTATATTATATAATAATAATAATATTATTATTATTATTATTGTTATTATAAAGTTAAGAATATATTAAGAATGAATTAAAAAGGTCATTTTTTCACTTGATGGGAAAATGATTTAGCCACCTCCTGTATGAGTAAGATTTTTTTTTATTTCATAGGTAAATGTTATCATAGAAAAGTAATTTATCCATCTTGAAAAATATAAGAACATGATCAATGAAAAATTTCATCAATTTTTTCATAATATTTATCTACAAAACAACAGGCCCTTAAGAAAAATTGATTTCTCCATAATACATAGATGCACTACGGTATGTGGTGTATTGGTCGTCCGTACATTTAGCAAACAAGTTTCAATGCTCATAGCAGAGGTGTCTCAAGTTTCAATCTTTATGATGCCTTCTTCTATTATACTTGAACTAGATTGGAACACATTCAGTTCCTCCAATTCTTCTCCTTTATGTTACTCTCCTATTCATCCCTATTCTCCTAATTGGCAACCAGTCTTGGTATCCAACCAGCCTAGATTAGATGGTGGTTGGTGGTCAATGATAGCACCTTTATCTGATGCCTCCTCACCCTTGCCACCCTAATCACCTCCACCATTGGCTTCCTATGCTCTTGTCGTCTCCTCCACCTTGTCTCTATCCCCCACTAACTCCTCTTAGAGGATTCTGACTCACCCTCTCCATATGCAGCCCTAACAAGAAGGTAGGCATCTATTGCGACCCACATATCTGACACCATCATCGAGTATGTGATGAGGCCGATGACACCATCCGACCATGATTGTTAACGTGAAAGGTTGGATGAGGCCTAGAGCTGAGGGCATGAAGGAGGAGAAGGAGGCATACATGTGATAAGAGTATATTATGGGACATGTCGATCAAATTCAAGAATGGAATGACACTTTACTTCCTTGGAAGAAGAGGGAAGGGCAGGAGAAAATGATGGCAAAGAAGAGGCAGAGAAGATGAGCTAAGGAAACCGTATTCTGAGATAACTCAACTAGATCAATTAGCTCAAAATGCTATTTCTCAGGGAGAAGTTCTTCATAGAACATGTATCACATCGCTAGACAAAAGCCAACATGAGTTTGGATCCACTACAGCACATGCATGGATTGACGCATCATCCATCTTAGAAATAGAAGGCTCTCACTCATGTTGGAAGCCAAGGACATCAGGTTGGGATGCCAAATAAGTGGATAGTTTGCCATACATGCCGAATAAAAGGATTGTACAAGAGCTCTCCATTTCCAAAGACGGGCAACATGGTAGTCAATAAATGTAAAACCCTTTATGGTACAACAGTTGCACCGTAGATGATCTCTCTTCAAGCTGGAATAGTTAGCAAAGGTAAAATTAAGATCCTTTGCGATGCAATTTTGCACCACAAAGGATTATACTCAATTGGTACCATATTATTCCATCCTGGAGACTGCCATCTATCAAACACCCTACAATCTTTCCCATGATGCCCCATATTTGATGGCCATTTGTTTCCACCATGTGATGATGGCTAAGGGATGTACTAATGTAGTAGACAATGAGATGGGCAAGCAAATGCCAATACCCACGACTTTGTGGAACAAGGAAAGTAACAGCTTGGCGCACCAGAGAAAAGATTTGACAAGTTTCTCTTAGATCTGAATTAAAAGACGTCAAAAACAGAGCAAGCCCCATTACAAACTATTTATAGGGAACCCTCTCTTATTTAAAAGACCTAAACACCCTCAAAGAAAGACCGGAACAAATTCCAAAACATACGCCTATAACTAATAATAAAAGGATTTCCAATAAATTAATTAATTTCTGCGGTTGCTGCGCTTATCCTTCCGCATGTCATGCCGCTCCATGAAGTCCAGGGAGACGCGTTCCACATTAGTCCCCTCCACTTGTGAAGAACTCGCCCTCGAGTTTAGTTGAGATTCTAGATACAAGGGTTCATCAGATGGATAGTACTGGTAGAGATCAGAAACATTGAAAGTCCTTGAGACACCCATAGAATCAGGCAAGCCAACGATGTAGGCATTATCATTAATCTAGCTTCTTCAAAATTTTGTAAGGCCCATACTTCTTTGGCTTCAGCTTGCCATATGTACCGATGGGAAACCTCTCCCTTCGCAAGAACACCATTACCATATCACCCTCTTGGAATTGTTTGGCCCTTTGGTGTTTGTCTGCAGCTGCCTTGTATTTTGCATTGGCTTCCTCCAGCTTCTGCCTGACTTCAGCTTGAATAGCTTGCACATCTTTGGCCATATTTTCTGCTGCTGCACTCAAACCAGGAACCTTAGGAAGTTTAGCCAAATCCACAGCATGCCTAGGAGGCTTCATGTAAACCACTGAAAATGGAGATTTTCCAATGGAGCCATGAACTGCATTATTATATGCAAATTCAGCTTGAGACAAGGCATGATCCCACTTCTTAGGATGATCCCCACAGATGCAACGAATCAAATTTCCTAAGGTCCTGTTCCCCACCTCAGTTTGACCATCTGTCTGAGGGTGCGCAGTACTACAAAAATTTAATGAAGTATCAAACAATAGCCATAATGTCTTCTAAAAGTGACTCAAAAATTTTCTATCACGATCAGAAGCAATAGATTTGGGCACTCCATGCAAACGAACCACCTCCCTGAAGAACAACCTGGCAACATGAGAAGTATCAGTAGTCTTCTTGCATGGAATAAAATGAGCCATTTTGGAATTCCTGTCAACGACAACAAGTATAGAATCCATTCCTCGTTGAGTTCGTGGCAAGCCGAGAACAAAATCCATAGACAAATCCTCCCAAATAGCTTCAGGAACCGGTAAAGGCATGTATAGCCCAGTGTCTTGACATTGTCCTTTAGCAGCCTGACACACATTCCTAACAAATTTTTCCACATCTCTTTTTAGTTGTGGCCAATAGTACCGCTGGTCCACACTACCTATGGTCTTCTCTCTTCCAAAATGACCACCAAGACTGCCGCCATGCAAATCTCTAATTAGTTTCTCTCTTAGAGATGTACGTGGAATACACAGGCGATTTCCACGAAAGAGATAGCCTTCAAAAATATAATACCCACCAGTAGGTTGTTTGGCAATGCAGTTACCCCAAATCTGTTTGAAATCATCATCATCCTCGTACAACTCCTTCAAGAATTCAAACCCCACAACTTCATGGCTCAAAGTGACAAGTAACGCAGCCCTCCTACTCAAGGCATCTGCAACCTTATTCTGCACACCTGATTTATGCTTAGGAGTAAAAGAAAATTGCTGAAAATAAGAAGACCATCTAGCATGTATTTTGCTAATAACTTTCTGACTATTAAGATATTGCAAGGCTTGATGATCTGTAAACAACACAAATTGATCATGCATTAAATAATGCTCCCAGTGTTTCAATGGCCGGTTCACAGCATAAAGTTCTTGATCAAATGTAGCCCATTTTGGCGAGCCTCACTAAGCTTCTCACTAAAATAAGCAATTGGCCTCCCTTCTCGAGTTAAAACAGCACCTATCCCGACACCACATGCGTCACTGTCAATCTCAAATAATTTATCAAAATTTGGCAAAGCAAGGATAGGAGCAGTATACAATTTTTCTTTGATCAGTGCAAAGCTCTCCTCTTCCTCATCACTCCACCGAAACTTCCTTGTCTTCATACAGTCAGTTAAAGGAGCTACAATAGTACTGAAATTACGGATGAATCTCTGATAAAAAGTGGCTAAACTGTGAAAGCCGCGTACCTCACTGATTGATTTAGGAGTAGGCCAATCTCAAATAGCTTGCACCTTCTCTTCATCCACATGAATGCCATTAGCACTCACAATAAAACCCAAGAAAATAAGCGTCTGTCATAAAACTGCACTTCTTTAAATTAACATACAACTTATTTTGCTGTAGGACAGTCAACACCTCCCTTAAATCTTTAATGTGAACAGCCTCATTGGTACTGTAAATCAAAATATCATCAAAATAAACTACTACAAATTTACCAATGAAAGACTTAAGTACCTGGTTGATTAATCGCATGAAGGTACTTGGAGCATTCGACAACTCAAATGGCATCACTAACCATTCGTACCATCTCTCTTTCGTCTTGAACGCAGTCTTCCATTCGGCCTGATACGAATTTGATGATATCCACTCCTCAAATCAATTTTAGAAAATATTTTGGACCCCTCCAATCTGTCCAACATATCTTCTAATCTGGGAATTGAAAATCTATACCTGACTGTGATCTTATTGATAGCACGACTATCAACACACATACGTCAGCTACCATCTTTCTTCGGTGTCAGCAATGCAGGTACTGCACAGGGGCTCATGCTTTCTCTAATTAATCCCTTCCTTAACAAATCTGTAACTTGCACTTGAAGGATCTCACTCTCCTTTGGACTCATCCTATAGTATTGTAGATTTGGCAAACTGGCACTAGGCACCAAATCAATGTGGTGTTGTATGTCTCGCATGGGTGGAAGACTAGCAAGCAACTCCTCCTGTATAAGCTCCTTGAACTCATCCAACAACAACTATACCTCTGGGGGAAGTTCTTTTCCTCTTCAACCATGAGTAATGGCTTCACTATCAATGCATGAACCTCCCTGGACTGCTTGATATCTGTGTTAAAATCATGCTCAAAACTAGTGATAGTGAGAAAATTCTTCTTCTCCACCTTAGAAGTTTTTGGATGAATTTCTCCTTTCGAAAGCAATAAAGTAATTTTTATGCCATTTTTCACAAAGTAGTAAACGTTATCTTTACCAAAATGAGCAGCATTTAAATCATACTGCCATGGCCTCCCAAATAAAATATGACAAGCATTGATATCACAAACAACCTCATCTCCATAATACTTGCCAATGGAAAGAGGAACCTTACAATGTTCAGTAACTTTGATTCCTTCCACTTCTTTTATCCATTTAATCACATAGGATTCAGGATGTTTCTCCACAGGTAATTGTAAAAAAGTTTAGCAATATCCCTAGAAATAATATTTTCACAGCTACCACCATCAACAATAAGATCAAAAATCTTTTCAAGAATAGTGCACCTGGTACGGAATAGGTTGTGGCGCTGTGTATTGTCTTCGTGTTTTGGTGCCAGCATCACTTTCCTGACTACATAATTGTACTTCTCATAGTCATCTCCACCATCAGGCTCACATATCCCTTCATCCTCTTGGGGTTCATCTTCCAAATCACTTTCACAAATAGTATGTTCTGCTAGATTTACTTGGCGTCTGGTGGGACATTCATTTGAACAGTGGGCAGGTTTGCCACATCTAAAACACTTCTCTGGTGCAGGCCTAGCATATGGATTGGTATTCTTTTTAGGTATCTCCTTGGTCTGCTTAGTCATCCTTTCTTCTCCATTATTGACATTTTGTGGTACCTTGCCTTCGTTCGAAGCAATCCGTGGTGATTCCGAATAATCCTTGCGTGAAGATTCACCCTAATAGGACTTTCCAAGCATCATCTCTGCTTCCAGTGCCATGTTTTGAGCCTCTGGCAGGCTAAGCAGGATCTGACAACCAATGCATTCTTTGATTGCAGGCTTCAAGCCATCAACATATCGAGCCACACGTTGCCCTTCCGTCTCCATCAAATTGTTTCGTGAGGACAATCTAAGGAAATCGGCAGTATAGTCTTGTACAGATTTTTGACCCCGTGTGCAATGCTGATATTGATGAAATAAATATTGGTTATAATCTGGAGGAAGAAACCTGTCCATCAATCAACATTTATTTGTCTCATCCTTTGCCAAGACTGAATAGGCTGTCTGTGTTGCCGACGTCGATCGTTTTGCAGTTGATCCCACCAAACAGAGGCTCCCCCCCCTTCAAACAATAAGCCACCAGTTTTACCTTCCTCTCCTCTAATACCCCCATGTATTCAAAGAACCGATCATCCTCTGCAATCCAATCTAGGAAATCTTCAATGTCTAAATTCCCACTGAAACTGGGAATATCAGCCTTGAGGCGAAATTCATCTTGCTGCCTGTTTGGTTGAAACCCAAGATTAGGCATCTGCACTTGATTCGGCTGGTCCCCTGGTAGATTCATATCAAACTCATCATCTGCATCATCCCCATAGACTGGTCTTCTTGGGGGATTGGGAGGAATAGGCTGGACAATGGGTTGGCCTCGGCCTCCATCATCAATACGGATCCCCGCCCCTGCACGATTGATTCCCGTTAGTCTGCAATTCTAGGCCACGCAACATCTCATGGATCTCCAGAATCCCTTCTTCCATTCGATTTATGCATTGGGTTTGGCTTTGCAGTTCCGTCCTAAGGGCCTGCATCCCCTGATGTGCATCATGAGGAAGGTTGTCGTCAACTCCTTTGGTTGGCCATCGGATCGAACTTTCGCTCGGATACCACTTAATGTAATAGACAACAAGATGGGCCAGCAAATGCCAATACCCACGACCTTGTGGAACAAGGAAAGTAACAGCCTGGCGCACCAGAGAAAAGATTTGAGAAGTTCCTCTTAGATCTGAACAACAGAGCAAGCCTGTTACAAATCATTTACAGGGAACCCTCTCTTATTTAAAAGACCTAAACACCCTCAAAGAAAGATCGGAACAAATTTCAAAACATATGCCTATAACTATCACACCTTAAATCATAAATATAACACGACCATACTATCGAGGGATAGAGCCCACGATAACATGAAGCCAATCTATCATAATCATCTAAAATTCATCAAATAAAAAGATTCAATTCCATTATTCATCAAATAATCGAACCAATATTGATTCAGAGCATCTAAATCCAAAAGCAAGTACCAACCCGAATATCAACATTTATAAATAATTATAAATTCGTAACTATAAAATAAACTAAACTTCTGCTACCAAATTTTCAAGCTTGCTATGCAGATCTTCAAGCCTGGATTCTTTTTGCCGATCCTAACCTTATTTCTCTGTTTAAACAAAAAGAAAACAAAAAGAATATGAGCTACACTAGCCCAGTAAATAGAACTTGCGCTTCTTTATCGGATCAAACATAAGTTTTTCATGATTATGCAATATTTAAAAAATAACAGGTAATACAAAATAAAATATTTTATAGAGCATATAATAAAATAAGTTATAAACTTATCATGCATGCATAAATCATGTATATTTTATAATCATGAATCGTAAATCATTTTCATCATGTATTCATGTCATGTTTCAAAATATTGCTCACAGATATTCGTGCTAAGGTCACTATTATACCCGTGACAGGGCCATGTTTCTTAATCGATAGAGTTCTTAATTCATGTGCCAACTTTATACCCGCTGGCAGGGCCATGTTTCGTGTGGATGCTAGCTCCGGATGTCGACCTTCCCAAAGAAATTCATTCATAGCCATCTGAGAGCCTTTGAAATCATTATATCCTTTTTCTTAAAGCATACATATACATAGATGGAAAAACAATAAAATTCATGCTTCATAATCATGCTATTTTCATAAGACATATTCATAAAATCAATGCTCATAATAAAACATGCTTTTTCATATCACATATGCCGACTCTTATTTTATAAAAAATTATGATTTCATCGATAGCAATTTTTTGCATAAAAACATGATCATTTAAAAATAAATAAGAAGCATAAGATCTACTTACCTCGTTCATCTTAGATCTTCAAACTTCGTTAGAAGAATCAGCTAATCCTATTTAAAATATCAAATCATTATCAAATTCTATTCCATAACTATAACAAGATTAAATCATAAGGAAAGAAGACTGTTGACCGGATGTGTCGGACCATCCAGATACCAGGATAATTCAGGATCTCTGATCTGAGGGTCAGATTCAAGTGACTTGATCAAGAAATTGTGAAGCACAGATTAGATCAAGATCAATCAATAGAGTTCATTAATAATAAATTTGAAAGATCCTTGATATGATCAAATGAGATTGACATACAGTACGGATATCAAAGCAACTTTGGATCATCTTGTTAGAGTCAATATGAGCCCCTAAAAGATGAAGGCATGACTCGGTACAAGATTCATAGACCTTCTTAGAGAGAGAAAGTCAATCATGAGAGAGAAAGTAGAGAAAGAAAATGAAGAGAGAATCTTCGTATCCTTCAAAAGTGACAATCATGATTGAGATCATCAGAGGTTATATCAGGATGACTTAATATGAATTAACCATGATTGATGTTATCAATTTCGAATAAGAATTGGATCGGGATACAATCTACTGCACGAATTTTGGAGCAGTCTCAGATCATCATATTTTCATCTCAAGTTTATCCTAGGGTCTGTGATGCAATCAGAGAGAGAAAATGATCCTAGAGGGACAAAATCCATAAAAAGAGATAAAAAGGTCTAGAGAGAGAAAATAGAGAGAGAATCTAGAGAGAGAAAATAGAGAGAGAATATAGAGAGAGGAGAGAGAGTCCTATTATTTTATATAATAATTTTTTTATTTTTATTTTTTATTTTTTTCTTCTTCTTTTTCTTTTCCTTTTTTTCTTTTCCTTCTTCTTTTCTTTTTCTTTTTTTTTTCTTCCTTCTTCTTCTTTTTCTTTTCTTTCTCTTTTTCCTTCTTCTTCTTTTTCTTTTCTTCTTCCCACGGTTGTCTTGGGCTGAAACAGGGGACCATGTGGTCCCCTCCTTTACTTGGCCGACCAAGGGCCGTAGCCGTCATGGCGGTGGCCGGTGACAAGGGCCGATGATCCCATGGCTTGAAGGGACCAAACCGATAGTCGGTGGTGACCACCGACGTCGAAAAATTGAAAAAAAATGGCAAAAATAGAGGTTTCTTCTGCAACAAAATTTAGCGACTCCGGTTATCGACGAGCGTGCACACCGGCACGAGAAGGAAAGGGGAGAAGAGAGGAAGGAGGAGGAGACTCACCTTCGACGCCGGTGAGGCTTTCCGGTGAGAAATTGGACGGGCACAGGTCGGATCTCCATGATGGTTTTCCGACGATTGCCGCCGACTGAGTCTCGGGTCTTTGGTGAGAGGGAGAGAGGAGGGTTCTCCTCCTCAAATAGAGCCGGAGGGGGCTTTTTTCGATTCCGATTGAGAGCCGGTGAGAGGAGGAAGAAGACTCCCTTTGGGAGTCTTCTCCTCTGTTCTCCTTTTTTTTTTTCGTTTGGGCTTTGTGGGCTGGTTTTGAGCCCAATTGGGCCGGGTTATCACATTCTACCCCCCTTAAAAAAAATTTCATCCTCGAAATTTAACATACCTTCATTTTCAAATAAGTGTAGATATCTCGTCTTCATATCATCTTCAAGCTCCCATGTAGCCTCTCTCTCTTCATGATTACTCTAGTGAATCTTCACATACGGAATGATGCGCCATCTTAGAACTTGCTCTTTTCGATCAATAATTCAGAGAAAAAATTCTTCATAGGTTAAACCTTCATAAACTTGCAATGGCTCATACTTTATCACGTTATTTGGATCAGGTAAAAATTTTTTTAGTAGTGAAACATGAAAGATATTGTGCACTTAGAATAAATCTGGTGGTAAAGCTAGTTCGTAAGCAACATCTCCTACTCGGCTCAAAATTTTAAAAGGTCTAATATATCGCGGACTCAGCTTGCCATGTCTCCCAAACCTCATGACACTTTTTGTAGGTGATACTTTTAGAAAAATATGATCACCGAAGTAAAATTTCAATTCTCTTCTTTTTCTATCTGCCCAACTCTTCTGTCTATCCTGTGCTGCTTTGAGTCTTTCCTTGATCAGATAGATTTTCTCTCTAGCATCCATTTATTATTAGTAAAATCTTTCTTTATTTACAACTAACGTATTTCATAATATCTTTTGATTTAAAGGATTAATATTTCTAATCAATTCAGACCATCACGCTTTTACTGCGCACTCTGATCTCAACTTACCAAATTATCTAAGTCTATCAAAAATAAAAATATCTTTGTATATTAAATCAATCAAAGATAGATCCAACTTCCAGATTTCATATACAATTTAGGATAAAATTTAAGGTTTTCTTGTCATTACTATCTCTTAGGCATAGCACATCAAAATTAAATCTTCATCCACCTTCTATGTTTGAACTTATTACATAAACTTCATCACTCTTCAAGAATCCAAGAATTAATTTGAGTTAACCTTCGATTTACCTTTCAATCATTTAGACAACTTCCAAACTAACTTTTTTTTGTAAAAAATTAACATCAAAATCAGCAAAGTTATCATATCTTTTATCCATATAGGTTTAGCATTCTAATGTCATCAAATATACCTAACATAATATATCAATACCTCTCACTTCATTCTAGGGTCAACACTTCTCGTACTCAGGTCAACCTTGCTAATTGAAATCTAAGATATAACTCGTCAATTCTATTATAGATATCATATGCCACTTATGCATAAATTTCATCATAATACCTATTGATTCGAAATCAAATTATTGAATCCTATCTTTTATATCTATCATGTTCCTCATGAACTTAGCCTCAAGTTCAAATATCACTAAAGTCATAATCTCGAATAATGATAACCTTAAGTTCAAATATCACTTAAGTCATATTCTCTAGTGATCATAATCTAAATTTATATCATTCTATCATATCCTTAATGATCATAATCTTAAGCTCTGATATTATCCATTATACTCCACTCGATCACATCCTATTGATCATACATAAAGTTTTGATATTACTTTATAATCTCAATGATCTTAAACCTAAGCTCTGATATTATTCTATCATATCCTAATCATTTATATCATTTATATCATAATCCTCAATGATTATAACCTAAGCACTGATACCATAAAATATCACACCCCAAATTCAGAACATAACACGGCCATGCTACCGAGAGATGGAGCCCATGATAACACGAAGCCAATCCATCATAATCATCTAAAATTCATCAAATAAAAAGATTCAATTCTATTATTCATCAAATAATCAAACCAATATTGGTTTAGAGCATCTAAATCCAAAAGCAAGTACCAACCCAAATCTCAGCATTCATAAATAATTATAAATTCATAACTATAAAATAAACTAAACTTCTGCTACCAAATTTTTAAGCTTGCTATACAGATCTTCAAGCCTAGATTTTTTTTGCTGATCCTAACATTATTTCTCTGTTCAAACAAAAAGAAAATAAAAAAAATATGAGCTACACTATCCCAGTAAGTAGAACTTGCGCTTTCTTATCGGATCAAACATAAGTTTTTCATGATAATGTAATATTTAAAAAATAACAGATAATATAAAATAAAGTATTTTATAGAGTATATAACAAAATAAGTTATAAACTTATCATGCATGCATAAATCATATATATTTCACAATCATGAATCGTAAATCATTTTCATCATGTATTCATGTCATGTTTCAAAATATTGCTCACAGATATTCGTGCTAAGATCACTATTATACCCGTGACAAGGCCATATTTCTTAATTGACAGAGTTCTTAATTTATGTGCCAACTTTATACCCGCTGACAGGGTCATGTTTCGTGTGGATGCTAGCTCCGGATGTCGACCTTCCCAAAGAATTCATTCATAGCCATCTGAGAGCCTTTGAAATCATTATATCCTTTTTCTTAAAGCAACATATACATAGACGAAAAAATAATAAAATTCATGCTTCATAATCATGCTATTTTTATAAGACATATTCATGAAATCAATGCTCATAATAAAACATACTTTTTCATATCACATATGCCGATCCTTATTTTATGAAAAATTATGATTTCATCAATAGCAATTCTTTGCATAAAAAATGTTCATTTAAAAATAAATAAGGAGCATAAAATCTACTTACCTGTTCATCTTAGATCTTCAGACTTCGTTAGAAGAATCAGCTAATCCTATTTATAATATCAAATCATTATCAAATTCTATTCCATAACTATAACAAGATTAAATTATAAGGAAAGAAGACTGTTGACCGGATATGTCGGACCATCCAGATACCAGGGCAATTCAGGATCTCTGATCTGAGGGTCAGATTCAAGTGATTTGATCAAAAAATTGTGAAGCACAGATTAGATCAAGATCAATCAATAGAGTTCATTAATAATGAATTTGAAAGATCCTTGATATAATCAAATGAGGTTGACATACAGCACAGATATCAAAGTAACTTTGGATCATCTTGTTAGAGTCAATATGAGCTCCTAAAAGATGAAGGCATGACTCAGTACAAGATTCATAGACCTTTTTAGAGAAAGAAAGTCAATCATGAGAGAGAAAGTAGAGAAAGAAAGTGGGAGAGAATCTTCGTATCTTTCAAAAGTGACAATCATGATTGAGATCATCAAAGGTCATATCAGGGTGACTTATATGAATTAACCATGATTGATGTTATCAATTTCGAATAAGGATCGGATCGGGATCCAATCTACTGCATGAATTTTGGAGCAGTCTCAGATCATCATATTTTCATCTCAAGTTTATCCTAGGGTCTGTGATGCAATCAGAGAGAGAGAATGACCCTAAAGAGACAAAATCATAAATAAAGATAAAAAAGTATAGAGAGAGAAAATAGAGAGAGAATTTAGAGAGAGAAAATGGAGAGAGAATGTAGAGAGAGGAGAGAGAGTCCTATTATTTTATATAATAAATTTTTTATTTTTATTTTTTATTTTTTCTTCTTTTTTTTCTTTTCTTTTCTTTTTTTTCTTTTCCTTCTTCTTTTCTTTTTCTTTTTTTTTTCTTCCTTCTTCTTCTTTTTCTTTTCTTTTTCTTTTTCTTTCTTCTTTTTCTTTTCTTCTTCCCACGGTTGTCTTGGGCTGAAATAGGAGACCATGTGGTTCCCTCCTTTGCTCGACCGACCAAGGGTCGCAGCCGTCATGGCGGTGGCCGGCGACAAGGGCCGACGATCCCATGGCCCGGAGGGACCAAACCGATGGTCGGTGGTGACCACCGACGTTGAAAAATTGAAGAAAAATGGCAAAATAGAGGTTTTTCCGTAACAAAATCCGGCGACTCCGGTCGCGGCGAGCGTGCACACCGGCACGGGAAGGAAAGGGAGAAGAGAGGAAGGAGGAGGAGACTCACCTTCGACGCTGGCGAGGCTTTCCGGTGAGAAATTGGACGGGCACAGGTCGGTCTCCACGATGGTTTTCCGACGATTGCCGCCGACTGAGTCTCGGGTTTTGGTGAAAGGGAGAGAGGAGGGTTCTCCTCTTAAATAAAATCGGAGGGGGCTCTTTCCGATTCCGATTGGGAGCCGGTGAGAGGAGGAAGACTGTTCTCTTTTTTTTTTTTTTTTCGTTTGGAATTTGTGGACTGATTTTGAATCCAATTGGGTCGGATTATCACACTAACTAATAATAATAGGATTTCAAATAAATTAATTAATTTCTGCAGTTGCTGCGCTCGTCCTTCCGCACGTCGTGCCGCTCCATGAAGTCTAGGGAACTGCATTCCACATCATGTACAATCCTCTATGATGCAAAGTATGCCCCGCAAAAGATCCAAACTAAGCAAAGGTGTCTGATATACTAGATCCGACTTGAAACATTTTCAAGTTATTCATGTTGAATCTCAAATTCAAAAACATTGCAACCAGAGTTGGATCCATTGTGGGGTGCCAATCTACAATTAACCCAAACCCTACCTATGACAGAATTGGATGGAGTCAAGGTCTAAGGATGGCCTCCAAGTTAGACCAGGTAAGGATAAGATCTAGGTCCAGACAGTAATTTAGATAGATTATAATGAACTCCAAGATTCAATAAGGTATTGTTATTTGGAAAGCTCAATCTTCTTAGTATAAATTTTAATTAATTACATAGCTCTCAAAGTATAACTAATATTTTTTATAATAAATATTACAAATACAAAAAATAAAACTAACATTATATAATAGGTGAAAATATTAGTTGCAAATTGGGCCCTACAATAGGTTAGATTGGTTTTGTAAAAATTAAATCCATATCCTAAAATAAAATTTGCTGAGGAAATTGATTGAGTTCATGTCGAATTAACTTTTAGTAGATCGAAGATCGGATTTGAAAAATTGTATAGGTTTATATTGGAACCACACTTGGCCCATAAGCCAATAGATTCAAGTTAGCATAAGTGTGTAGATAATTTGATTAGGAAGAAGGAAAAATTTTTTCAACCCACTGAACTCAAATCTTTCAGAAAAATTAGAAAAAAGTTAATGAAAGTAGGATTTAGATTCCTTTTCTTTCATTATTCATTAATAAACTGAGATATATGGCCTTTATTTATAATAATTCAGATCGATTTTTTTCCTACTTCAAATAAGATTAACTTTTCTAAAATAGATATAAGTAGTGAATATCAACATAAGCAAACTAAAATTCTATAGAAACTTTGTCTTCTATTGCTTCATCTATTTGTTTTTGAATTAAAAAATATATCTGATCAAAATCTTATTTAAAAAGAATTTAATTGGATCAGACTATTTTGAAATCTAAATAATGAAATTTGGTTATGATTATTAACTCTACCACCTCCTTTATTGTGTGGTGTCATGTTGCAGACATACATATTAAAAAAAAAAAGAATCTCCATTTTTTTAGACATCATATGGTCAAGTTATGGTCTCTAAAAATTTGGTATGTGATTTGACTTTCTAATATGATAGATCTCTTTTCTGAACTCCATCTAATTCTATCTATATTGGCCAAAGTGCTCCATGTTGAACCTGATGATCCTCCTGGATCAATAGGTCTTGTTGACACTTATAGTTGGATGGTAATGTACCTTACTATAGGGCTACAACTCAAGCAAGTTAATTAGATCCAGTTGAGCTAGTCATGTTTGAGTTATACCATGTTAATTAAATTAAATTAGATTGGATAAAACTTTAAAGACTCATTCAAGAAAAGAATAAAATTTTTAGGATAGCGAAAAGTTTGGAGAGTTTTGGAGTGTTTTTGTTAGATTGAGGCCACAACCATCTATCAATTTTGACGATAATCTAACACAATTTAACAAGACTAAAGATAAATAATTATTTTATGTGTAGATATATAATTATTGTATGTATCTCAATTTCAGGTTGGGTTAGACCAAGTTGGGTAAGGTTTGGATTAGGATCAAGTTCAAGCTCAATCTTAATCCAACCTTGCTTGAGTTGAGTATAATCCAAGTTGTGCCCTTACATCACTAGCACCACATCACCATATATGACTAACGATGTAGCCAAACAAACATTAGTAGCATTTTCCTAAGATATATGGCCTATATTTAGGTCGAGCTTGTAACTAGGAACTTCATAAGCGGGCCTAACGGGGGGAAGAAATAGGTAGTTGCCCCCCACAAGACATTTCAACTGCTCTTCATGTCTCTGTTTTATCAACCGACATTGATGTTATGGTGGATTCTGTTCTGCTTATTGCCCTCTATGATTTGGTCCATTGCAGCTGTCTGGTCGTCCTTTTCAGTTTCTGTGTTGGTGGCCTCCATCCACTACTTATTCACTATGTCCTTTCATTACATTGTGTTAGATTTCTACTTATGGAGTTCCATGTCCACTTCAATTGTTCTTGATATGGCATAAAATCAACTTGCCCATGGTGAATGAATATGTAGCAAGTAATTTTGAAAAGATTTAAATTTGAAAATGAAATTCTTGGCAGATCTAAACAAGAAAGGAGATCACATTATATTTGAATCCAGATAAGCAAGAAGATTATAGCAATCTTTGATTTTGCCTCCAAATCTTGATGGATTTGTGTATGCTCTCTCCTTTATATAAAGAGGACCAAAGTACATCAAAAGAGAGGATCACATAGCCGAGGAGAGGAAGAAAAGGTTAGAAGCTCCCAAGTCACACATCATGAGAGATCGGAATTGAATTCCTAGAGACCTTCCTTTCAAGTGATCTGAGATGTGAGCACCATGCACTAGGGGCATGCAACCACCAACTAGAGCCATACCAAGCTCCTGGGCCAAGCTTCCAAGCCACATGCTCTTGGAGATCAGGTCGTGAGTCCATGAAGGCTGCCCACCGTGCCATCTGAGATGCGATCATCATGCACTTAGGATGTGCAACTCCAACTAGAATGGGGCAATACTCTATTCTAATTTTCTATTGTATTTTTCTTTACTGTTGTTATTCTAAAATCCTTCTTGAGCCAATTTAGTGAACTTTTATCTACTTTTTATGTGCAGATCAATATCTTTTCTCAGATCAGTCAACGTTCTTCGGATCGTTGTAGTGGAGCCAGATTTTGGCATCAACAATTCTCAATCTCTTATTATATCTTTTGAGTGAGCTAGAAGTTTATATCTTTTGGATGTTTCTATTAGGTAATTTGTAATATTGGGATTCTTTGAAGTCCCACATTGGAAGTTATTTACAGAACAGTTGTGTTGGTTTGAAATTGCAGTTTTAAACTTATAAAACAACACAACTGTTAACTTAGAACAGTTCACCGTTTATAAAAACAGAACACGACTTCGACTTCTTGGCAACCATTTTCTGAAAATTCTATAATAGGCTTGTTGGATCCTTAAGAGATATTGTCTATAACCCCGTGCTGGTAATAAATTCTTAAAAGACAATGTGTAACAGCATGCCTCAAGCCTCCATCTTCATTTTTTTCTCTGTATTTCTAACAATTTTTAAGAGTTTATTTCCATGGAGGCTACTGCTGCAAATTCCGATTTTTCAATCATGAAACAAGATTTCATCACACTTGATTGATTTGATGGAATTAATTTCACCTGCTGGAAGGACAAGATGATATTTTTTCTGGCTGCCCTGAAGATTTATTATGTCCTAGATTCGAACCTTGCTGCATTTCCAAAACTTATAGAACAAGAATCTGATGCAGTGAAGGTAGAAAGGAAGAAACGTGGGAAAGATGAATTGATGTGCCATGGACATATTCTGAACACTCTGATAGATCATCTGTATGATCTCTATTCTAATCTGAAGTCCCAAGGAAATCTAGACGGCCTTGGAGACTACTTATAAGAATGAAAAATGAGGTACTGACAAATTTCTATCTTTACAGTATTTCAAATTTGAGATGAATGATAATCTGCCTATCATGGATCAAGTGCATGAACAGCAAGTATTAGTTTCGAAATTAAAAGATCTTGAGGTTAAAGTTCTTGATGCATTACAAGTAGGTGCAATCCTTTCTAAACTACCTTAACCCTGGAGTAATTACAAAAAGAATGTTCTGCACTTTTTTGATACTGTCTTTAGAATAATTTATAACTCATCTTCAAATTGAGTGGGAAACACATGCACGTCAGGCACTGTTTCTACCATCTGATTCCAAAGTGTTGGTTCAATGTGGGCTGAATCTCGAGGCGTCAAATCCTAACAATCTCCACCTCGACTCGATATTCGGCCTCCTTCAAACTCCGAGAGCTTCTGGATCTCCTTGCCCCCATGCCCTGGGTAATCGCCTGCTGATCATGGATGGACAAACATGGGAGTCGAGCCAGGCTGCTCGATCCCATCTCCGTCGTATGCTGTGCTCCTCCTGACCTGAGACCTGCTCGGGCATCATCCTGCGGCAATAGGAATCTTACCTTGCGACGTCGCCTCTCGTCCTCCCGAGTCTCCTGTCTCGTGCCCGATCCGCCTCCTGGAGCTCTACCTCGCTCTGGGCTCCTCCTGGCTCCCGATGCTCCACCTCGCACTGGGCTCCCTGCCAGGTAATAATGTCCTCTGCTCCCCTTCTTCCCCTCCAGCACAATCCTATCGCCGCGTAGCACCCTCAGGATTCCTCCACCAGCTACCGTCCTGTAGCCTCTCGAATCCAGTCTGCTAAGTGAGATAAGATTCCGCCTGAAATCGGGTATGTATCGGACCTCCCCCAATCTCCTCACTGCGCCGTCATGTGTCCTCCAGCTGACCGTCCCAATGCCTCTGATCGCACAGCTTGATCCATTCGGCAGATATACAGTGCTCTCACTGTTCTCCAGGGAGTCAAACTGCTCCTCTCTGCAACACACATGATAGGGGCATGCAGAATCTAATATCCACTGCTGGGAAGAAGTAGATACCTCGTCAGATATCTCCAGGACATCTCCATCTGAATCGCTGCCGGCCGTCGCTACAGCAGCCACCGTCCGATTTTTCAGTTGAGGGCAATCTCTGGCTAGATGCCCCAACTCCTCACACCGGTAACACCTGATTTTGCTCAAGTCCCTCCTGGACTTAGACCGCCCTCGTTGCGATCTCCTGTCACTCCGTCTACCACCTCCTGCACCTCCAGAAGCCACCAAAGCTGAGCTATCGACACCTGAGCTCGAAGCTGGGTTCTCCCTCCTGAGAACCTCGTTCTGGAGTATCACCGCGGTGACTTCGTCCATCTTGATAGTGCTCTTCCCCACTAGAAGAGCAGTCACTAAGAACTCATACGAAGAAGGAAGCGACGCCAGCAAAATCAGTGCCCTAGTCTTCTCCTCAACGTTCTCGCCAACGCTGAGAAGGTCGGTGAGGATCTTCTGGAAGTGGCTCAGATGCTCCTGCACGCTCTGTCCCTCAGTCATCCGCAGTTGGTAAAACTGCCTCTAGAGGAAAAGAGTGTTGGTGAGAGACTTCGCCATGTACAACTCTTCGAGCTTTGACCACAGCACCGTCGGGGAAGTCTCGCTCAGCACATGGATCACCACCTCATCCGCCAGGTACATGCGGATGGTACTCACCGCCTGCATCTGTAGCCGTTTCCAATCCTGCACCTCCATGGTGGTCGGCTTCTCATCGCATAAGAGAGCATTGATCAACCCCTGTTGGATGAGCACGTCCTTCACCCTTGCCTGCCACAAGGAAAATTGCTCTTACCATCGAACTTGTTGATCTCCATCTTGATTGTTCCTGTTTTCTCCATCTTCAGTCTTGCTCACCACCACTGCAATCTGCGTCCTTGTACTGCCTTGCTCTGATACCACTTGTTGGGTTCAATGTGGGCTGAATCTCGAGGCGTCAAATCCTAACATAAAGTTAATTATGCGAGTCAGGATTCTAATAAGTTTGAAAATTTTAAGTCGGCTGGTATGAAAGTTTCTAAAAAGGCCTTTAAGAAAAAGAATAAGAAACCTATAAATTATTTCCATTGTGGAAAGAAAGGCCTTGTAATTCATGAGTGCAGGTTGAGAAAGGCAGAAATTGGTTCTAAAAATTTTGGAAAAGCAAACATGGTAGAAGAATCTATCCAGGAATTGGTTGCCATGGTTTCTGCAATGCATATTGGAATGATAATAGAATTGAATATGGCTGATGCTTCAAACAAAAGTGAAGATTGGTGGTTGGATTCTGGTGCTATAATTCATGTGTGCAATGATAGAAACTTGTTCAAGACTTATGTGGAGCTCAAGGAACTGGAAGGTGTTCTAACGGGCAATCATGTTATAGCCAAGGTTGAAGGAAAAGAGACTGTGGAATTGATGAATTTCACTTCAGGATAGAAATTGACTTTGCTCAATGTATTTTATATTTTTGAAATTAGAAAAAAAATTAGTTTCTGCCATTTTGCTTTCCAAGAAAGGATTCAAAATTGTAATAGAATCTGATAATGTAATAGTTTCTAAGGGTGGCTTGTTTGTAGGAAAAGGATACTTTTGTGATGGGTTGTTCAAATTTAGCATTAATAAAGTGAATTTAATTTATGCTTATATTGTTGAGTTCGATTCCTTATTGTGGCTTGCTAGACTAGGACATTTAAATTTTCTATAAAATTTATATCCAAAAATGGTTATAGTACTTGCAAACATGAGCACTTAGATAAGTGTAAAATATGCGCACAAGCAAAATTGATAAAGAAATCTTTTAATAGTGTACAAAGAAATACACAATTATTAAATCTTGTGCATTCCGACATATATGAATTAAATGGACAATTAACTAGAAGAGGCAAGAGATATTTAATAACTTTCATTGATGATTGTTCTAGATTCACCTATGTTTATTTAACTAAAACAAAAGATGAAGCATTTCAGAAATTAAGAAATATAAATATATTGTGGAAAATCAAAAGAATAAGAAAATTAAAGTTCTAAGAAGTGATAGAGGAGGAGAGTTTTTTTTCCTACGAATTTGATAATTTTTGTGATGAGCATGGTTTGTTAAATGCACATTTACCACATGATTTATGGGATGAAGCCTTATTAACTGCATGCCGTATACTTAACAGAGTTCCTTCTAAGAGTATTAAGACTTCATCTTATGAGCTTTGGAATAAAAAGAAACCAAACTTAGACTATTTTAAAGTGTGGGGGTGCCTAGCATTCTATAGAGTTCCTGATCTACAAAGAACAAAGTTAGGATCTAGAGGAATGAAAAGCATTTTTGTTGGTTATGCACAATATTCAAAAGCATATAGACTTTTAGATTTATAATCAAATGTTACGTTGAATCTATACATATTGAGTTTAATGAAACATATTTTTGTATAATTCTCATGATAAATTCGATTATGATCAAAATGCTTTGGCTCCAATTAGTGAACAAGGTGACTTGACTTCTAGTGCTGTATTAAATAAAAAAATAAATGATACTCAACTTGAGCTTAGAAGAAGTCAAAGAGCCAGAAAAGAAAAACATTTAGATTATGATTTTATTTCCTCCCAAGAAATAGTGTTTCTTGTCGAAGGAAGTAGAACCATTGTGTATTATAAGATACCCATTTTATTAAATATTGAAGATGATGCAACAACTTTTAGAGAGGCTATGTCTTCAAGGGTGGCAGCCTTTTGGAAAGAAGCAGTAAATGATGAAATGGATTCTATTTATCAAATAAAATATGGGTTTTGATGGATCTACCTCCTAGATCAAAATCCATAAGTTGCAAATAGGTATTTACAAAAAAAATAATATAGATGGTTCGGTGCAAACCTTTAAGGTAAGATTAGTTGCTAAAGATTTTACACAAAAAAAAAGTATTGATTATTTTGACACTTATACTCTAGTAACAAGAATACATCTATAAGAGCAAATTTTTGGTTAGTCACCTTAGGGATCACTCGTCTATAAGTCTTTTCTATCTGGACATAGAATGGGGGCATGAAGCCAGGGTCTTAGCTTTGGCATCTATTTATAATTATATGTGCACCAAATAGATGTTAAAATTATCTTCTTAAATGGAGATCTAAGTAAAAAAATATACATAGAGTAATCTGAAGGTCTTGTGCTTCCTAGAAATGAAAGGAAAGTTTGTAAATTAATAAAGTCTTTTATAGATTAAAATAAGTCCAAAGCAATGGCACAAAAAGTTTGATAGTACTATACTTTCTTATGGATTGGTACATAATAATGTAGATAAGTGCATTTTCTCTAAGTTTACAAAAGACTATGGTGTAATCATATGTCTTTATATAGATGATATATTGATTTTTGGTACAAATATACTTGAAGTTGTTGAAACCAGAAATATCTAACTTCAATTTTTAAAATGAAAGATCTCAATAAAGTTGATACAATCTTGAGAATTAAAGTCAAAGGTGATAAAGACGGAATATCACTAAATCAATCATATTATATAGAAAAAATTCTTCATAAGTTTACCATTTAGGAATTAAAAAGTCTAAGACTCCTTATGATTCTAGTGCAAAGTTGACTGAAAATTATGATAGAATTGTGGTACAATTAGAATATGCTAGTGCCATAAGCAGTATAATGTATGTAGTACATTATATAGGACCGGATGTAGCCTTTGCCGTTTGTAAACTTTTAAGATTTACAAGTAAACCAAGTAATGATCATTGGAAGGCTATTACTAGGGTACTTGGATATTTAAAAAAAACAAAAATTTGAGAATTTGTTATAGTATTTGAGAATTTGTTATAGTGGATTTTCAGTACTTTAAAAGGATTTTCTGATGCTAGAATTGGATAACTAATGTTGATGATAATAAATTCACATCAGGTTGGATTTTTATCTTGGAAGATGGTGCTATTAGTTGGGCATTTAAGAAGCAGACTTGTATTACACATTCTACAATGAAATCTAAATTTTTAGCATTGATAGCTATTGGAAAAGAAGTGGAATAGCTGAGAAATTTGTTATTAGACATAGCATTGTAGCCACAACCGATGCCAGCCATTTTCATATATTATGATAGTGAGGCAACAATGAATGTAGCCCACAATAAAATTTACAATGGAAAGTTTAGATATATAAGTTTGCGACATGTTTACATAAGAGAATTAATTTTAGGTGGTGTCATAATAATTATTTATGTTAAATTTTACAAAAACTTGGCTGACTACTAACCAAAGCATTGCTTAGAGATTCTGTAAAATTAACATCTAGTGGAATAGAGATCAAACCCTTGACTTTAAAGCATTAGTAATGGAAACCCAACTTTGAGTTAGCAAAACTCAGAATGGGTAATAACAAGTTAGTAATTGCTATTATTGTGCACTGAATTCAATATTAATTAGCCTCATTCTAGGATGTTCCATGCTACTGTTACTAGAAGAGGATGAGCAAAGGCTCTTAATGGAAATATTAAATGTTTGTAGTAATAGGGATATAATGACATATTCCACCTTTGCTTCAAATAGGAGTTAAAGGTTAACTCTCATAAATATTCATAAATCACAAGGCCATAAAAGTGCTAAAGCAATTGACAGAATCTTAAGGTGGTTGAATAATACAATGTGTGTAATATTTTTGGTTAGGACATAAGAAGTTGTGGTTCAAATCCTTATGATACCAGTAACTTCATCTTAACTTTAAAATGTCTACACTAATAGAAAATTCAAATCTTCAAGATACTTTCTATTATGCATGGTGTTATTGATATTAGAAACTGGTGGCTGATTATTAGGTAGTTTGTAATATTGGGATTCTTTGAAGTCTCACATTGGAAGTTATTTACAAAACAGTTGTGTTGGTTTGAAATTACAGTTTTATATTTATAAAACAACACAACTATGACTCAGAACAGTTTACTGTTAATAAAAATAGAATATGACTTCCTGACAATTATCTTTTGAAAATTCTGTAACAGATTTATTGTATTGTTGAGAGATATTGTCTGCAACCCCCTGAGTGCAGATAGTAAACTCTTAAAACAAAGTATGTAACAGCATGCCTCAAGCCTTCATCTTCATTTTTCTTCTCTGTATTTCTAACAGTTTTAGTTCCCCTTATTCCATTGCTTTTTCAGGTCATTCACTAATGGCCGCTCCTGTTGTGCATTTCCCTGCATCAATGATCCTCCTACAGCAGCACTTATCCTTATTTCTACTAGCCCCCACTAGTTTGTTCTTTGGGTTACTTAATATTTTCCATGAGTCATGTTATTGCCATTTTAGTTCTCGATGTTGTATTATACTTGTGGATCTTTCCTTGTTCTTTTCTCCTGTTTATAGCAGTATGAGCTCCTGATTTTTGTTTGTCTTTACAGGATGCTCTTCGTGTGCTTATCTTGACCACCGCATCTATGTTACTTTGATAAACGAATAACTTGCTTTAGCACAAAACGGAACAGAAAGGCAGTTAATATATAGGTGTGGTGTGAAAGACACCAAGCGTTGAGATGGCCGAGTTGGTCTAAGGCGCCAGATTAAGGTTCTGGTCCGAAAGGGCGTGGGTTCAAATCCCACTCTCAACATGCATTTTTTATATTTTCTTGAATTTAATCCATTTCATGAAAAACAAAACACAGAATTTTTTAATTGTGCAATACAAGGAGTATCTGAAGGGCATGGGTTCAAATCCCTCTCTCAATATAATATTTATAAGATTTTTTTGATTTCATTCATTTTATGAAAAAATTACTCAAAAGTGTTCAATTTTGAAATAGAAAAGATTAATCAGAATAATTATTTTATTTCCCATTGAAAAGAAAAAAATAAATTACTCCAAATTATTAAGTTATTTTTCTTAATGGATAGGTTTAATACCACCCTAGATCTTTAAATTGCTCTAATTATTTATATTATCATATTTCCTCGTGAGAATGTTAAGTAATGCTTTGAATCCAATAAGATGATGGTGGCCAATTACTTGAAAATTATATAGTCAATAGTCAAACAAAGCCCACTACTAATCATGCTCCTAAATTTAAGAATTTTACATAAAAAAAAATCCAATTATTGATTTTGTAGAATAAAATTGATTTATGTTATTCAGTTTTCTTTTTCTTTTTTCTTTTTTTTTTTTACAGCGTTTCACATTTGGATCTTTGACAACTTTGCCCCTACAATCTAAGTACGATGTATTTTAAATAAATATGTACTAGATATTTAAAATTGATGTATTGGGTGCCTGCATACAATAAAAGTATGAAATAGCTGCTCTTCGACCAAAAATAAGGTTTGTTTATCTTGCCCATTTCCGGAATAACCATTTCATTTGAGGATGCAGGAGCATACGGAAACTATTTGGATTATTATTATCTGATTTTTCTAATTAATCTTAATGAAACTACTATCACCAACTATTTTAGAATAGGCAGCTTTGATCGGAATTAAGTGCCTTCATCATCCTCGGTTATGCTTAACCTTCTTGACCTGCCTCTCACAAAGTATAATCTTAGCTTTCCCAGAGGCGCGCCACCGCACACTAGAATAACAGGATGATGAGATTGATGATGAATCAAGCCACATGCTCATCATCCATAACAAATTGATCAACCTACTCAGTAATTACCAAAGGTCTGATAAATCTATTTGGGGCTTGACATATTCTGTATTGTTCACATACGAAGCACTAATAAACGGAGACTATTATATATCTTCTTCGTTCTTATTTTTGAAAAGATGGTCTGCTACCACAGTCACCGATCCCTGACTTTGGCAACGCCAACACCTTCCACACGGCAGGAAAAGCAACCAAGGTGTCGGTTTGACTTGGCATGGACTTGCCGTCATGCCGCTGGCACTGATCTGCAACCTTTCCGGGCAAAGCATATATGGTCTAAATGCCATGGATGCATTTGGTAGCACGTAACTATGTATAATTTTATAATAGATAATCAAATTATATTATTTATTTTATCATTTTTATAAATAATATTGTATAACATATAATACAGTATTATCTAAAAAAAAATAATCTGATTACCTAAGAAAAGTGGTTATGTGATTACATGTAACTTGCAATTATGCAATCTTGTAATAAAATAATTTAGAACCAAAATATCCCCATCAAAATAAATCAAAATAAATTACGAGTAGTCCCAGTTGATGAAAATAGAAAAGAAAATAAATGGATGATAGCACAAAAAATAGTTGGTCCCGAAATTAAATTGTCTCTCTAGAACATAGACAATAATCAATAAGCAAGGATGGATATATTTTGAAAAAATTAGTTTATATTTCATGTAATCTAAATTGTATATCAAACATTACAATGTAGGATTTTCTGTAATTTTATAATGATATTACTGTATATATTAAACACTACAATATATGATTTCCATAATTTTATTAGGTAATCACATTTCCTATGCAATCACATTACCAATATTATCTATGTAATGCACCAAACATCTCTTTAGATCACTGGTCCTATGACTTGTATGGTAGCTGTTTCCACTTTTAAAATTTGGATTATCTACAGTACAAGATTTGCACCGCAAAAAATAGTACAATCATAGATGGATACCACATCATTTGATCACAGAGATAAACCGCTATCAGATCAAGCAAGCATTGAATGCCATATGGCATATTTTGCATGTGGTGCGTCATACTCTATTTAACATGCATCCATCTCTGTGATCGGATGAGATGGCAGCCACCCAAAACTGTATACCTCTCTCTACAATGCAAAATAATGCTCCCAGCTGCTGCATTAATCCTATGTTAAAAGCTATATTTCCCATGTTCATTTGGTCAAATTTCATCGAGTATTTACACCTCACTGCAATTATAATCTAGCTGGTTGCTAAGAGAAAGCACCATGTAAAGTTTAATAGAATTTGGGCATGTAAGAATTACGCAACTTTTGTTAAGATTGGGTAGAGTTCAACGGCGAAATCAAACTAAGGACAAAAATCCTGTTTGAATAGATATAATTTGGACAGGATGTGAATAAGCTAGCTGAAAGATCAAGAACATGGGACTACATTGGAGGCCGATGAGTGAAGAGACAGCCTATACATACTATGGATAAATCAAAAACCGATAAGGTATGATTATCAGCTTGGCGTTTGCAAAATGATCATATTTATGTGCATGTATAATAAGAAGAAGGTTTATAGCAGTTACCAAAACCATGAGAAGTGGACATCAAATACGAAAAAAGCAATAATCAAAGTGAACTGTTATTGTTTTTGATGACATGTTACTGTAGTCTAATATAAATATTAAAATATATTTTATATAATGATCCTTCAACAATCAATCCAGTTAAATTACATACATCTTTATTTATATTTTAAATATTTTATTTTATAAATAGATATAACTTATATTATATCATAGTCTAGTACTATATCCTTATCATAGCTCAGCCTACGTCTATACTGTAGTTTAATATTATATTTTTCCATCATAATTCAGCACTACACCGCTATCTATTTCCACCCTTTTTGAACGATGATGTGACAATTCTTGAAAATCAGGGAATCTAGACTAGCTTAATGCTCTCTTTCACCTATATTTTTCTAACTAGCCAACACCGATAGCGTGACTACGTATATATTTAGGCCCATGTCTAAACAAAATTAATGGCGCATCCTCTGCCTCAATCAACGGAGTTTTCTAACTCCCTGAGAATGAAAAAGAAAGAGTGGCAAGGGTGATCAACTGTGCTGAATACTACTAGCTAGCCCTGAAGTATGCGCCAATCATTTTAAGCTGCAGTGCCCAAACTTTCCATGAAATTACCCATGGGAACACAAGCTTTGAAGAAGGAGGATCATGATAAAGAAACTTAGGTGTAGACTTGCTACGGTTAGAAGAGCATTAGGTATGGCAACATTAATGATGCGATGACTTGCCTTTTAGTCTGTGTGACCTAGGTTTGGTCATTTTGCGCATGTGCAGGTCCCAACATGATAAGCAACCAATCCATTCCCAATCACTAATTCTTCCTTGCATTATTGATACTAGCGATGAACCCATTCTCTCTACTCCTTCGGTTGATTTTCCATCTTCACCTACTCAGCTTTCTTCCACTTTTAATCAGCATTCTTCTGAAATAACATCTCTTGACCTAGCTCCAAAATGCTCTGCAAGAGTCCGACATCCTCCCTACAGTGACTTTAAGATTTTCAATGCTCTAAAGTTTCATCCTTTTCTTGTCCAAATCAAAACAACCATGTGACAGATACTAAATATCCATTGCAAAATCATCTTTTCTTTGATAAATTCTCTAGCTCTTACCATACATTTTTAGCTTCTATTTTCTCTTCTCAGGATTCCAAGTCATTCTCCTCAGCAATGAAACATGCTCATTGGACTAATGCTATGGCCAATAAAATTAAGGTTTTAGAGCTTAATCACACTTGGACTATAATGCCACTTCCACTAGGCAAACATGTCATTAAAAACAAAAAGGTATATAAGATCAAGTACAAATTTGATGGTCATATTGAACAATATAAAGCAAGGCTTGCTGTTAAAAGCTACACTCAAGTTGAAGGCCTATATTATCATGAAACATTCACTTTTATTGTCAAATTGATCACAGTTCATTGTCTTATTTCCATTGCAACTGTAAATATTGGTCTTTGTATCAGCTTGATGTCAATAATGTCTTCCTCTATGGTGATTTGAATGAGAAAGTTTATATACAATTACCACTAGATTTTTCTCAGAAGGGGAAGGAGAAAAATTAGTTTTGCAGACTCAACAAATCCTTATATGGTCTTCAATAAATTTCTTGTAAATTAATTTTCTAAATTCTCCACAACACTACTTCAAATTGGTTTCACTCAATCAATTGCTAATTATTTGCTCTTTACCCTCAAATCTAAGGGTAGCATCACTATTGTGCTTGTTTATGTTGATTATATACTTATTACTAGCAGTGATCCTTCTTCCATTGATATCACTAAATCCTCTTCCATTGATATCACTAAATCCTACCTCCAAGATCAATTTCTAATCAAAGATCTTGGCACACTTAAATAATTCTTGGGCATTGAAGTTGAACACTTCAGTAAAGATATTTTTCTCTCTCAACAAAAATATATTTTAGATATTCTTGAAGATGCAGTTGTTCTAAGTGTTAAACCGATGTATATTCTAATGGAGCAAAATTTAAAATTATCACATGATGTTGGAGAGTTTTTGCATGATCTTGGATCATTTAGATGTCTGATAGGTCATTTTGATCTATCTCACAATCACACGTCTAGATATTATATTTGCTATCAATCTTCTTAGTCAGTTTATGCGGGCACCATGTCAACCCCATATAGATGCTACTTTTCAATCTTACGATATGTCAAATCTCATCTTGGCCTTGGTGTCCTCATGCATGTCTCGAACAATTTTCATTTCAGTGTTTATTATGATGTTGATTGGGCAATTTGTTTTACTACTCATTATTCTGTCACAGGTCCTTATAGCTTTCTTGGTGATAGACCTATTTTATGGCATACAAAAAGATATAGTACCATCTCTCACTCCATATTGAGATTGAATATCGATCAATGGCCTATACTACTTGTGAATTGATCTAACTCAAAACTCTACTTTCTAACTTGGCGATCCACCATCTTTAGACTTTTCTTTTTATTGTGATAATCAAGCTACACTTTATATTGCTGCCAACCTTATATTCTATGAGTAAATAAAACATATCAAAATAGACTATCATATTATTTAGAAAAAAAATTACAAGTAGGCACAATCTAGAAAAAATTACAACTAGCATATGCCAATATTTTTATCAAGGCTTTGGATTGTGATCATTTTTTTTATCTACTAGGCAAGTTAGATGTTACAAATTTATGTACACCAACTTAAGAGAGAGTATTAAAGTTGTCAGAATCTCACCTATTATAGAATCTTGGATATTATGGTTGCTACATATTTCATACATAATCTTGCATATTAGCTCATTATAGAATTTTGGATATTGTAGCTGCTACATATTGTATGCTGAACCTTGGTATATTAGCCCATACCAACCTCCAACAATCATGGGATTTGGTTGTCATATTTACATTTAGTATATATATTAAATCTTGAGAATTTGCTAATGCATTATACTATATCATATCCCTAGTATCTTTCTAGCATTTTGCTATCGTGTTATATTAGGTCCCTAGTATATTTCTCAAATCAAGAGGTTTTATTGTTGTATTCTATCATTTTTTATCTCTAAAGTCATATCTCTAAAGTCAAGGGGCTCAACTTATATATAAAGCATACTAGTGCCATGAATATGACATGCCATTCAAATATCTTTTTTAATACAAATTTTTCAATATGATACATCTCAGTATGACATATTTTAAATAAATATGTAATAGATACTTTAAAATTTGTGTTGGGTGCACAATAAATGTGTATCATAGACATTTTAAATTTATGTAGATCATCCTTCTTGTATTTGGATACTTGGAGAAAATTTAGGTCAGTCAAATCAGTTTAGGTTGGACCAAGTGTATTTTCTGTTGATCAAAAATAACTTAGATAATATACAGGCTGAGTCTAATAAGACCACAGCAAAGGCTATATCTTTTTATTTAATCATTTTATGAAAAAATTAATCAAAAATTGTTTAATTTTGAAATAGAAAAGGTTTTTCCAAATAATTATTTTATTTTCCATTGACAAGAAAAAAAATAAATTGTTTAAAATTATTAAATTGATTTTCTTAATGAAAAGGCCGGGTTAGTACCATTTAGACCTTTAAATCACTCAAATTTATTTGTTTATTGTATTTTCCCATGAGAATGTTAAGTAATGCTTTGAATCCCATAAGATGATAGTGACAATTATTTCTCAAACATTATGTAGTCAATAGTCAAGCAAAATCCATTATCAATGATGCTCCTAAATTCATGAATTTGCAGAAAAAAATAGTCTAATTATCGATTTTATAGAATAAAGTTGATTTATGTTATTTGGTTTTCTTTTGTTTTGTATTTTTTCTTTTTTTGCCAGCATAGCACTTTTTGGGGATCCTTGACAACTTCGCCCCGACGTATCTAAGTACATTGTACTGTAAATGAATATGTACTAGATATTTAAAATTAATGTAAAGGGTGCCTGTAGACCGTAAAACATGCCATGAGTACTTTCCGACCGAAGATAAACTTGGGTTATCTTGTTTATTTCCGGAAAGACTATTCCATTTGAGAATGCGGGAGCGCAAGCAAACCATTCGCAACTATTATAATCTGATTTTTTAAATTAATTTTTTTTTGAGACAAGTCAACTGATCTCTGATTTCGATTTTACATCGACTGATCGATCGAACATATAACATCGACTCTATATCAGCTGATTGAACAAATTACACCGACCCACAATCAAAAAATCGACAGATAGTTGGCTGCTATCGACCAACAACAGACGATTAGAATAATCTCCGATCTATGACCGTCGGCATATTAGAATTACTTACCGATGATCACTCGGACATTCCACTGATATATCAATACTATCGACATGTAGTCAGCTAATCTGCTCAATATACTGTAACCGTTATGAACGGTTATCGACTACGTGTCACGGTAATTAGTAGGAATTAACGATCCATTAACTTCACAATTATGGTTCTATAATTTAGTACCATAAAAAATGAGACCATGTACTCGATGATTACATCAGAATCATCTATAAAAGAAAGGTAAGTGAACAGCACTGATAAGATACTTCTGAGCCAGAGCTCTGCTACTCTCGACATTTAAAATCTACTGTTCATCAATTTTTTTTCTGACTTGAGCATTGGAGGATCTCTATCGGACACAACTCCGATCTGTGAGGATGCTGTTTTGCAGGTGCTCATCACCGACGACAGACGACAGGAAGTTGGCCGTAACAGATTGACGCATCAGGTAGGAGAAAATCTGCAATCAATTATGCCGAAGACCAAAGCCCAACTTTCAACTGGCTCGGCGAGACACTCTTCCCACCGAAAAGATGCTCCTCCCCCACCTCCGCTAGCAGAATCTAGTTTCTCGCTCTCGTGGTCACCATAGACGTCCAAATTGCTGCACCTGTGCAGCAGATGAATGTACTTTTGGAGGCAGTCAAAAGCCTTCAACAACAGTAAACCCAGCAGCAGCAGCCATCGGTAGAGCAACTGATGGCGCAATCGATGCCATCCATGCATAGCCACCGCCCTCCATACAATCACCTTCTTCCTCTCTGAAGCGGCTGTCTCGACACTCCTATCAAGATGCATAACCGCGTTCTTGGCACTCTCACCATGCCACCCATCAGTCACGGCGTTCCCCCTCTCCTTCCCATCTCCATAGTATTAGGAAGGAAAAACGGCCGTGGACATCTTCTACTTCTCCTTCAAGTTCGTCTAGAGGTTCCACTCCCAGAGTCTTCCGGTAACGGCGGTTAGACGACTATGAATGCAAGTTCCAAAAACTAGATCGCCGACTCGTCCGACTTCAGGTGAAAGGTCGGAAGTCTTCCAGTTACTATGACTTTCACACTATCCAGCCTCTCTCTCAGCACATCTTGGACGAGCTAATCCCATCTCGATTCAAGATGCCGTAGGTAGAGCCATACGACGGCTCCACCGACCCAATCGACCACTTGGAGAGCTATAAACTCTCATGATGATCCAGAGGACAACCGATGCCCTCTTATATATCGGCTTCCTGGCAACACTTCGAAAGGCTACTCGGATCTGGTATTTCAGGCTTCAATCGAAAAGTATTGACTCCTTCGAACAGCTTGAACATTCTTTCGTGGCTGACTTCAGCACCAACCGAAGGCTGCCACGAACATCAACAGTCTCTTCTCGATCAAACAAAGAAAGACTGAGACATTAAGAGACTTTGTGGCTCGTTTCAATGCGGCCACACTTGAGATTAGGGGCCTCAATAAGGATATAGCTATATCGGCTATGAAAAGAGGTCTAAGGAGATCCAGATTCGCCTACTCTTTGGACAAAACTCTCCCTCGGACCTGTGCTGAACTTCTTGAGCACGCGTACAAGTAAAACTCTCCCTCGGACCTGTGCTTCTGACTGACGCCAGATAGATAGAAAAGGTTAGAAGAAGAAACAAAAAAAAAGGTGCAGCTCTGGCCGAATTGAGTAGGCCGACTGTCAATAAACAAGTTTCACTACGATGACAGAGTCTGAAGCTGAACTATGGCAGATAAAACTCCTATACTCCTCTCTTTGCTCTTCGTGCGCAGATTCTCATGGAGATCAAAGGAGTAAAATACCTACGGCACCCCCCACCAATGGAAGTGCTATCGAGGAGCTGAGATAAGAAGAAGTATTGTCGATTCTATCGTGATCATAGTCACGATATCGAACAGTGCATCTAGCTCAAAGACGAGATAGAAGTCCTGATCCGATGAGGTTACCTCGAGAAGTTCTGAAGGGATCAACCGATTCAATCTCCTGCTGACCGACAACCTCAGACAAACTGAGGAGACTATCAATAATCGACCGACTGTAGGAGTAATCAATATGATCTTCGAGCGATCACACTGAGGGGGCAACTTTCAAAAAAAAGTCGGCGAAGAAATGACGACTCAACAATGTAATTACCTTCTCGAAAGAAGATATTCGGAGAATCCAAACTCCCCATGATGACGCTGTTGTTAACTATTCAAAATAAAATATTATATTTCAGAATCACAAGTTTCAGTCAACTGTGAAGTGATAATGGATCGACACATGGACGGTCAATTCATCGACTATCGACTGTATTTTGATTTTTCATTGTAAAAATTGATACATTAACTATATGTTGGCTTTTACTGTAAAAGCCAAACTACCGACTATATCTTGATACAGAATCTACCTCGATTTTTTACTGTAAAAACCGACACCAATTATACTGGCTTTCACTGTAAAAGTTACAATATCGACTTTATTTCGATACAGAATATATTTTGGCTTTTACTGTAAAAGCCACAATACCGACTATGTCTCGATACAGAATATATATTTTGGCTTTCACTGTAAAAGCCAGAGAATCGATTTTATTTCGGTACAGAATATATTTTGGCTCTCACTGTAAAAGCCAGAAGATCGATTTTATTTCGGTATCGACTATATTTTGATTTTTTATTGTAAAAACTGACATACTGACTATACGGCTTTCCACTGTAAAAGCCGACTCAAGTCGAATGACTATTATACCGATTTAATCTTAACTAAGCAGAATACTATGCCAATACGATTCAAGTTGAATTGAAATTATACCAACTAGACTATGGTCAGTCAAAAGATATTCAGCTTGCCATCGATTATCAAATAACTTGACGTACTAATCCGACTATTGATCGGACAGTTCGATGCACCGGCTCTTGATCATGCTACCTCACCATCATCCGCATGAACTACTCCGACCCAATGTCGTTCTGACATATGGACGAAATCTACTTGTCAGAATCATATCATCTGATACCGAATCATCTTCCTGAAATGACATCCGATACGGACATCCTATACGATTTGTTTTATCGACATGACGGCCTAATGATGGTTGTACCGCTATCGAAATGACAAAACAGTCGACTCTCGTGTCTCAAAGAAACTAGTAGCCAAGTCGGAGCTCGAGGTGACACGTGACTACTTCCTTCGTCCAACGTGACAGACCATGTGGTGATATACACATTGGATTACCTTGGACTTGGGAGTGAAGAACAACTGTTAGGGCAAGTCAATCGATCCGCGACTTTGACTCTACATCGGCTGGCCGACAGAACATACAACTCTGACTCAACATTAGCTGACTGAACAAATTGCACCAACCCACAATCGAAAAATCAACAGATAGTCGGTTGCTATCGACCAACAACAGACGACTGGAACAATCTTCGATCTATGACTGTCGGCATACCAGAATTACTTACCGATGGTCACTTGGATATTCCACCGACATATCAATACTACCGACATGTAGTCGGCTAATCTGCTCAACATACTGTAACCGTTATGAACGGTTATCGACTACGTGTCACGATAATTAGTGAAAATTAAAGACCCACTAACTCTATAATTATGGTCCGATAATTTAGCACCATAAAAAGTGGAACCACATGCTCGATGGTTACATCAGAATTATCTATAAAAGGAGGATAAGTGAACGACACCGGTAAGACACTTCTGAGCTAGAGCTCTGCTACTCTTGACATTCAAAATCTACTGTTTATTGATTCTCTCTCTGACTTAAGTATCGGAGGGTCCCCGTCGGACACAACTCCGATCAGTGAGGATGCTGTTTTGCAGGTGCTCATCACCGACGACAGGCGACGGGGAGTTGACCGCAATAATCTTAATGGAATTATTATCACTAATAGGCAGCTTTGATCGGAATTAAGTGCCTCCATCATCCTTAATCATGCTTAACATTATTTCCTGCCTCTCAAAAAGTATAATTTTAGCTTTCCCACATGCTGATCACCCATTAAAAAAAAAATAATCCACCTATTTAGTAATTACCAAAGGTCTTATGAATCTACCTGTGGCTTGGCATATTCTTTATTCCTCACACAGCACTAATAGACATAAACTATGATGGATGAGGTTCCTCCGATGTTATGTGCTGATTTTGAATGCCTCTTAAGCATCCTATTTGCTCATCCGAGTCTCCTATTTACTTCTTTGTTCTAGAAGAGTTATTTTGGGTTTCCTGACTGGAGAATAATTGTCAACCTGTAGGCCTCTCTCTTCCAGTCCTATCTCTTGTATATTCCACCTTGTACACCTTGGATCTACATACTTTTTTTCTGAATAAAACTGCAAATGACTGATGTGGTAATCTGCCCTTCAGTCTCCTTTACTCTCAGAAAAAGAAAAAAAAAAAAAAAGTCTACTGCCTTAGTCATCGATCCCTGACTTTGGGGACGCCAACGCCTTCCACACGGCAGGAAAAGGCGACCACGGTGTTGTTGGGCGTGAAGCTTCCGAGTCGTGGTCAAAGTCACCGCCACCGACAGAACCAAACATAATTTCGACGACTTGGCATGAACCTGCCAACGCCATCATGCCACCGGCTCTGAATCACCGATCCGCATCCTTTTTCAGGCAAAAGACCGGTATATGTGGTCTAATTGCAACATCCAGTTGAGAGAGGTCGTATACGACCTACTCTTTATCAATATGTATGGTAGCTGTTATCAACTCCAAATTGGCCATCCCCATTGAGTTCGGATTCTCCATCGTGCACGATTTGGGCCACAAAAAGCATACAGCCGAAGATGGCGGCCGCATCATTCAATCATAGAGACAGCGGCTACCAAATAAAGCAAGTGTTGGGTGCTACACGGCATACTTATATGCCATACACCATACTCTATTTAATATCCATGTATCTTCATGATCACATGGTAGCCGTCCAGAACTGCATACCGCTTTTAGCAGTGCAAAATAATGCTCCTAGGTACTGCATCCACCCTTTGTTAATGCTATGTTGCCCGGATAAAATATAGTTAATTATATTTTAATTACTATATAGTCAACTGTTGTTAACAACAGAAAATAAATAACAAATAATATTATTTTCAAAATAAGTTAAAATATAAAAATTATTTTAAATTTATTTTTATATTAAATAAATACGTATGTAAGTTTTAAATTATAATTTAGAGGTTCAAATTCAATACATCTAGAGGCTAAGAAAATGAAACGGCAAGGACGGCAATAACAAGCATTAATTGTGCCCTATAAGACTGCCCAACCTTGGAGTCAGTATCAGTTTTTTAAAGGAAAAGAAGAATCACGACAAAGAAGCTTGCCGGCTTCCTATGGACTCGGCTTCACTTTTATCCGTATAGTTTTCTTTCGTCTTGGAAGGACTTGCAAACTGCGGAGTTCCCAGGCCTCAAGTTGTTCCACTACTTTTCTGGCATTGCATCTATATAAGCAACCACCACACATCCTTGAGGACATCATCCACTGGTTTAATAATAGAACCACAGCAGATCATTGTGCCTTTCATTCAGACATGGTGAGCTATATACCTTCTTTACTTCTAGCACTACTGCTGGCAAGTTCCCGTCTTGGCACCTGCTTTCGCTTCACCTCCCACGCTGAAACATGCAGTCCTAGTGGCGAGCTTGTAGGCAAGGCTGGCAACTGCAACACCGAGAACAACTCCGAGTGTTGCCAGGCTGGACGGAAGTACCCTCAATACCATTGCTCGCCGACGGTGACCGGAGCCACCCGTGCAACGATGACCATCAACAGCTTCGAAGAAGGTGGGGAGGTGGTGGACCTTCAGAGTGCGACGGTAAGTATCACAAGGATTCTGAGAGCGTGGTGGCCCTCTCAACTGGATGGTACAATCAAGGTAGCCGATGCGGGAAAAACATCAAGATCAACGCTAATGGCAACTCTGTGCTGGCTAAAGTTGTGGATGAGTGCGATTCTGTTAATGGTTGTGACGCCGAGCACGATTTTCAGCCACCATGTCATAACAATATAGTCGATGCATCCCACGCAGTGTGGAAGGCTCTCAAGATCCCTGATTCGCAGATTGGGGACTATGAGATTACTTGGTCCGATGCATGATCAGTGATGATCTCATATTCAAGGCCTATGTTATGCAACTATAATAAATTCCAAAGTCACACACTGGCTTTGTCTGCCCTATGTACGTTAGATCAATCATATCGATATGTAATTGAAGGACTATAGTTGCCTATAGTCTTGTTTGCTTCAAAGTTCTCTAATTGCATGTTAGGTACTGAGGTTTGGGTTGTATCTTTCGTGTAAAATAATAATCGATCTTTTTTTCGCAACACCAACTGTTGGATCGTTCCTTACATGAATTTTAAAGCACTCCAATCTCTTTCTTCTATCTGCCCACACAGCTCTTGAAGCGGACATTTGGCAATCGAATGATTAACATCACAAAATAAGGGGAACCATTCTTTCCTGCGAGAGATATATACAACTAGAACCCATGTGTAATGTTATCTTCTGGTTCTTTGTTCATTTGCTTCGTCTCTACTTATTATTACTTCCTTCTCCAATCAACACGATCCTCTCGGGTAACCACCCAGTTGTTATTATTACTAGAGATTGACAAAAGATTTAACCACCCAGCAAGTACCATAAAAGATTTAACCACAGTTATTTTAAACTCTCTCTTGACATGGGAGGTTGAGCCACCCAGTTATTATTATTATTGGAGGTTAATATTTACAAAGTATATTGCATGGAGTTTATTCATGGCCCCCGACAATAGGGTGGGGGAAGGAAGTAATTAGCGCTTGAGCTGGGCGCTGAAGTTTTACAATATGAGAGATTGTTTGTTAGATAGGTTCGTGGTTGTTTAGTTATATATATGATATCATCTAGAGTAAGCATCCCAAGGAGTTGTTGCACTGATGTTTGATATCTTTCCGAGTGGTATGATGTCCAACTACAAAGACGGAATAGGCATTGCTGCATGACTTCAAATCTGAAGGCTCGGTTATTTCTTTGTTTATAAGGAGCCCAGCACACCATGGACAGAAGGCAGCCCCAATTAAAAACATTCACCAATTTTAGGAGGGGCAGTTTCCAGTTGCAAGGAGCGAATAGGGATAGGATGCCTCCATGGCTAAAGGAGGTGTAGGAACTTTTAACTAAGAATCCACCACTTCTATTTAGGTTTGTCTAGGCCATTGTTGTGAGTGATTGATGCAGACCCGGATGACATAGACGTGCCGTGACAGCAGCGGCCTAGGCGGCAGATTCGAAGCCGATTTGGTTCGATGACTATGTGGAGTGGGGATTTTTTTTATAGCTTTAAATTTTATTTCATATCATATTTTATTTCTAGACTATATGCTTAACTTTTATATTATTTTGGAACCATGTTGGTTCCTTTGGTTTAGTTTAGTTTTATTTGTTTTCAGTTGAGTCTAGTTTGGGCTAATACTTAATTAGCCTAATTCAGTTCGTGTTTGAGTCCAATTAAACTGCTTATTTAGGTTTATTGGGACCACATGATTAAATCTAACGGCCCATAGTTATTTTGTTTCTTATACATATTTTGTAGTTAGGGTTTTACTAGGATCAATCAATCAATGAATTATTTTGGCTGTGAGAAAAAACTGAATTTTCATCTTCCTTCGCATGAGGCATCGAGCAGCATGAGGTCGTATTTCTGGACCGATTCTAGATGATCTATCTTCTTCTATCTCTTCTCTTGATTTTGACATGTTTTATAGATTTAAAACTTTCACTAAATCGTCGCCTCAATCTACCGTGCTTGGCAAGTCATATCACTATTGGATACAAACAAAACCCACCTTCATCTATATTAACCTAACTCATATCTCTATCACCATAGCCACGTTGACCATCTATCAAGTCCCCAGCTAAAGTGCTTATAGTAAGATTAATGCTTGTTTTTTTTCTTGCATGGTTTTCATAGAGCCCATAATCTCTATTAAAGCTCATGACACAAACTTATGGTGGTGGTGGTTACCATGATAGAGGTTATGGTAGACGTGATGACCGTGCTTTATGTAGATAATGACATCACTAGGAAAGTCAAGATGGATGCCCCCACTTTTGATGGACAGATGGACCCTAAGGGTTTTAGTGACTGGATATCTGAGATGGACCACTTCTTTGAGTGGTATCAAATGACCCCTACTGGTCAGGTTAGGTCTGCAAAAATGAAATTAATTGGGGAAGCTAAGATTTACTAGGCCAATGTGGAAAGGCAACTTGAGCGATCAAGAAGGGAACCTATAAAAAGTTGGGTAGAGATGAGAGAAAAGCTGAAAGAAAAATATCTACCACTTACCTATAAAGAACGCCTAATGGAGGAGTTGGCCTTAGTACGCCAGGATAACATGACTATCATTAAGTACATGAATAGATTTGATGAGTTGATGGTATGAAGTGACATCATAGAGGATGATCGACACACTCTGGCTAGGTTTCACACTCGACTTAGGGAAGACATTAGGAAAGAGATGATGTTGCACCTTGTGTACACATTAGAAGATGCCTATTAGAGAGCCTATGAGATTGAGTGGTACTTACGTACTCCTTTGCATGGGAAGCCCAACTTTCAAGCCAGGGAGTTTAGTACCCATAAGTCACATGAGATTAGCTGTCAGGTTTGGACGTCTACTACTGCACCCACTGCATCTAGAGCTAGCAACACCATTGTCCCTGCTAAGAAAGACTTTAAAGGAAAGTCTGTTGTGGCTACCTCCTCAAAGTAGAGTAGCAATATCCTTGAATGCTACAACTGCCACAAGACTAGGCATTTTTCTTATCAGTGCCCTACCAAGAACCTTCTTATGGGTCCTGGGGGTGAGGAAGATGTTGAGGATGAGCTTGATGAGAAAGTATATGAGTCTCAAAGTGGTGGTAGTGATGCTGATGAGGCATTGGATGATGCCCCTCTTCATGTCATGAGGTGTGTTCTAACCACACGTAAAGTTGAAGAGGATTGGAGATGCATTCTATTTTTCACACATATTTTCAAAATGACAAAAAAAATTGCAAGCTAATCATTGATAGCGGCAGTTGTATGAATGTAGTCTCTAAGTCAGCAGTAGCTAGGTTGGGGCCTACACCTGAGCCTCACCCACAAGCTTATAAGTTTGTCTGGGTAGATAGGACCACAATGCCTGTCATTGAAAGGTATTTGGTTCCATCAACCTTGGTACATACTAGGATCGCATCTGGTGTGATGTCCTCCTATGGATTTGCACACATTTTGCTTGGACAACCTTGGCTCTTAATCTTGATGTGACCCACTTTGGTAGGACTAATACATATGTCTTTAAGTTTGGTGGAAAGAAAATTGTGCTCAATCCTGCAAAACCTAAAGAAACTTAGAAAAGTCAACCTAAGGAGTCCACTAAACCTGTAGAGAAAAAGAAACCCCTTCACATACCTAGCAAGAAATAGTTTGAATGTGAGAGTAAGGATGGAGAGATTATTTATGCTTTAGTGGCCATAGAGGTAAAGAGTCCACCCATTATGCCCCTAGAGATTCCTGAAGACATTTGTTAGGTACTTGATTCTTTTAGTGATGTTATGCTTGAGGATTTACTTGATGAGTTACCTCCACTCAGGGACATTCAGCATGCTATTGATTTAGTGTCGGGTTCTATCTTACATAATCTTCCACATTATAGGATGAACCCCACTAAACATGCGGAGTTGAAGAGTCAGGTGAACGAGTTGTTACGCAAGGGATTCATTCGTGAGAGTCTTAGCCCTTGTGCTATCCCTATGTTACTCACATCTAAGAAAGATAGAAACTGGAGTATGTGCATCGATGGTAGAGCCATTAATAAAATCACTATCAAGTATAGATTTTCTATACCTAGGCTTGATGATATGCTTGACATGATGCCTAGATTTGTGGTATTTTCTAAGATTGACTTACGTAGTGGTTACCATCATATTTGAGTTAGAGAAGGTGACGAATGAAAAATAGCATTTAAAACTAAGGACGGTCTTTATGAATAGTTAGTCATGCCTTTTGGACTGACAAATACACCTAGTACCTTTGTTAGAATCATGACACATGTGCTACATCCTTTTATTGGTGTTTTCCTCATCGTCTACTTTGACAACATTCTCATTTGTAGCAGATCCAGAGATGAACATCTTCTTCAGCTGAGTCAGGTATTTAAGGTTCTTCATCGTGAGAAACTTTATGTTAACCTAAAGAAGTATATTTTTGTGAGCCCTATAATACATTTTCTTAGATTTGTTGTTTCTGCTGAGGGTGTTTCAGCAGACCCTGAGAAAGTTAAGGTCATAAGAGATTGGCCTAAACCTTATAACGTTCATGAGGCTAGGAGTTTTCATGGACTAGCACTACAAGAGATAAGACAATTATCTATGCAAACAAAGTATAGCTAAATCTAAAAAAAAATATTGCAAAAAATAAGTACCGACATAAAAAGCATCAACAAATAAGCAGCAGCAATAGGGGAGTCGTTGATTCCATTTGCTGATGCTTATTTTTTAACGTTGGCAAATATTTGATTTTATCGATGCTTAGCTAAAGCGTAGTTAGTTACATTTACCTATGCAAAAAAAAAGCATCGGCAATAGTCAATTTAGCTATGCTTAAAAAGCATCGACAAATATATATTTAGTGACACAAAAATTCTATCGAAAAAAATTTCAATTTACCTACGCTTATCAAGCATCGCCAAATGTATTTTTTGTGATGTTAATTTTACATCATCAAATATTATTAATAATGCCACTTTAGCATCAGAAAATATTAAGTAATGTCGCAAAAGGGTGTGCCAAAATCGGGAAGCTAATATCATCATTTAGCAATGCTTATTTTACCTACGCTTATTTTCTATCGTTAATATTATATTTAGCGACGCAAACTAAGCATAGACAAAATAGCAACACTAATTAACATCGATAATTATAGTTAGCATCGCTAATGATGCCACGTTCGACATCCTGACATGCTCTTTGGCGATGCAAATAGATATTTACTGACGATTATTAATGTTGCCAAAGACCTTTATCTATGTTTATTTTGTGTCATCATTTAGCGATGCTAATTAGTATCGGTAAATATTTTATAGCGTCGCTAATGATGGCATGCCTGACACCCCTGCTTGTCCTTTGGCGATGCTATGTTTTATTTACTGACACTAATTAACATCACTAAAGATTTTTACTTATGCTTCTCTTGCGCTGCTAATTGTCCTAAAAAAAATTACATTCATGATAATTTTTTATAATTTTTTCTATAAATCTATTCATAAACAAACATATATAAGATACACTACCTTCTTCATTTACACATATGCCAGAATTAAATTTATTTCACTTTAATAATAACACAATATATATATATATATTAAAATATTATATTCATTTTTACAACCACACATGTAACAAAATAAGTATATATACAACCATATAAAATATCATATAAAAATATATACATCCATAGGAAATACAACTTCACATGCCAAGCCGTATCATAGACCTGCAATAGATGAAAAAATTAAGTTAGCAAACTAATTATTTACTAAATGATGAAAATATATAGATTAAAAATAATATAAAATAATATCGATCATAGGAGGACATCCAACATCATCATCGGTAGAGTCATCATCTTAGGCATCAGCAAGAATATTCGGACACGGTGGGAGAGGCATGTGATGAACTAACTCATCGAGTTTCATCTCAAATGCTGCAATCTGAGACCTAAGCTCAACATTATCACGCTGTAGGACCACTATGTCCTCCTAGGATCTACGACGCTCTTCCTCAACTTGATGCATCTCCTCCTCATGTCTCCTTTCTATCTCACGGAGACGAGCATCACAAGAAACATGTGATGCTTTAGAGGGTTTGGGGGCTGCAATCGTATATCCCAATCTTGTAATATAACTAGGTCTCCTACCAAGTACCTCATCATAGATATCATCATCTCTAGGTAGGATGGAGCTCTCAGCAGTGGACTGGGATCGTATCTCCATCATCCGCTCTTAATTAAAAAATAAATAAATATAATCAAAAGTCTAAACTTCATAATAAAATTGAAATATTGAACTTAATCAATCAATACTTACATGCCTCTCTCTAGTCCCAAGAAGCCACTCCCCCATCACCCGACGATGGATCCTCTAGTGGACGTCAATCTGCACGGACAGCATCCTATCTTAATGTCCCTCTAAAATCTATGAATGTAAGTACACAAGCACACACATATTCTAAAAAATTATTAGAGATGTATGTATGTATGTATACTTACCAGCTCATACTGATACAGTGCAAATGACTTCGATCTACCACAACGCATCACCGTGAGTCTCAACCGGTTCTGTGCATTCTTTTCGCAAAAGGCCTAATAAGCAAATGCTTTCAAGATATTAGGAAATATATTATACCACATCAATTCGATAATTCATATTTTTATTATATATAATAGTTATATCTGGTATATAGGGTCCTCATACTTGTTATAAAGGAGATCCCAATCGGGATGTGAAACATTTTTGTGGAGTGTCTTACATGCTGCCCCCATCCCATGTGCACTGGGGACCTCCTTCCAGTGGCTATGGTGGTCATATCTCAATCTCTTAAGCAATCTCCCCATATGCCTAAGGATAGCCTCCCGCATACGCGAAATCCGTTAATACTTCTCCTTCCACCCCCTGCGATGCCCATTTGGCCCTAAAATTATGACATCCTATCCCTTGAAAAAAATTATGATACCCTTCACAAAAATTATGATACCTCTGTGAAGGAGGGGTGTCATAATTTTTGTGAAGGAGTGTCATAATTTTATGGAGGAATGCCATAATTTTTATGAAAGGATGTCATAATTTTATGAAGGGTTGTTATAATTTTTTCGAAAGAGAAGGGGTATCATAATTTTTGTAGAAGGATGTCATAATTTTTAAGAAGAGATGTCATAATTTTTAAGAATGATATTTTCATCATTCAAAATTTTAAATGAAAAAGTAGAACTATGGACATTAAATATACATTGAAAAATAGTGGCTATGTGGTCCAATAAGATGAAGCGGTGTGCTCCATGTCTGATTTTTTATACCATAGGTGGCGCACAAAAAATTTCTGAAGCTTTTATACCATTTTTAGCTCCGTCTTCGTAGATAGGTCTAATACTTTGTCCATACATAAAATCCAATCACTTCAACATTGTTTGCGCGCATAAATTTGCAACCTTTTATCTTAAATTTCAAAATATTTAATCAAAAATAATTCAATCATGCATCCAATCCAATCAAATGTAAGATATTTCTCTATTTTTCAATTAATTATCCTCCCTCCTCCTCCAGCAAGTCAAATGAGTCCTTAATGCATGAAAGAGAGTGAAAATAAGAACACATCATGATACTTTCCAATTTAGAGTTGAATGCAGCTCCAATGGCTCAACCACTCACACATTGTGTGATGGTTGTGATTAATTAAAGATGTTATATCAAAATTATAAAAAAAAATTATGGTAAAATAATAAAATCATGAAAGCATTAAATTATTTAAAATAAGAAAATCTATTGGAACTAGGACCAAAATGAACAATCAAACTTCACATGCCTGTGAAAAATAATGCACACTTGCATATATATATATATATATATATATATATATATATATATATATATATATATATATATATATATATATATATATATATATATATATATAGTGAAATATGACTTAGATTTTTTGGCAACCGAAATATGACCTGAATTTTCACATATGTTGATTGATAAAGAAATAAAATAGAAGAAGATCTAAATTGGAAATGTCAGAAAAAGTATCTAGTGTGACTATAAGAAAATGGATTTTTTGCGATGGTATTTTCTTATCGTAAATAATGACTTAGCATTGCAAAAGAGTATTTACGATGGCATTTTAACCATTGTCGTTTCGACCGCAGTAAAAACTCCACGATGGAGGAATGCTGTCGCAAAAAATTTTTGCAACTTTTTATGATGGTAATTGCTTGCGTCGCAAAAGGGCATCGTATAAAATGTATTTGTGATATTTATTTGCGATGAAGGATGTCATTGCAAATAACTTTTTGTCACAGTATTTTACCATCACAAATAAGAATTTTATTTTTACGATAACTATAGCCATCACAAATAGTGGTAGTATAAATTTTTTATTACAGCACTCCACCGTCGCAAATAGTGGTAGCAAAAAAATTTTTTTTTCTTACAACACTTTGCCATCACAAATAGTAATAGCAAAAAAAATTTTTTCCTTACAGCACTTTACCATCGCAAATAGTGGTAGCAAAAATTTTTTTTGTTATTTTTAATACATTATTTACGATAGCAAATACCATCATAAAAAATATATATTATATTTTTATTAATTATATATTTTTTTATTTTTTATATAAATATATCTGTGAACTTGTAACCATTATTGATGCACCTACTTATCAATTAGAGAGAAAATAAAGCATAATACTCAAATATTGAAAATAAATCCATTCAACCAAAAATAACTTGAAATGCATTGTCCAATATTAAAATTTTATCCAGATTTTGTCTAAACATAACATAAGTATTCATGTACATATCCATTATCCAAAATACAATAAAAAGCAAAATAGAACATGAAATTTGCTTGCTTCATCTTCATGGACTTGTACCTAAACCTGAAATAAATAAAAAATACAAATTAGTTTAATAAATTATTACAAAAAAAATATAAAATGAGGTCACCAACAAAAATAAATTTTCTAGGACAAAAGTTACAATGAAATCTTTTTATATCATCAAAAAACCAAATGACTCTCTAATTTCACTATCGAGAAGAAGTTTTAGGAACATTTCATTATAATCCAGTTCAAAAAAGTGGATGAAAAATCAGTTGACAATGAGTTTCCAAAGAATGAGTTTCCTTCATCATCTTCATTTGAAGAGATGTTTAGCAACTAAGAAAAATGAAACCGTAGCATTTCAATAGAGTATGCGACAAAGGAAATAGATCATAAAGCTGTGGAGTCCCCTCTCCCTTCTTGAATCATGACAACCAGAGACTATGGTGGACCTTCTAAACCCACTAATACCCTCATCTAATACTGATAAGCCAGCATGGATGCTCACTAAAAGTTTGTGTATTCTAAGTGGATTCTTATGATAAATTCATTAACAAGGAAGGCACTCTGTCCTTACTACAATTTCAGGATTCAAAGACATGATTCAACAATGGTGGAACATGGGGCCTACTTCTCAAGACCCTGCTACCTCCATTATTCTGAAACTCCAAATGCTTAGGTCCCGCCTTAAACGATGGAATCAATTGAATGTAGGAAACATTTTAGTTCGGAAGGATGAACTGCTATAAAAAATTGATCACCTTGATATAGAGAAGGAAAAGAAAAATCTCTCTACAGCAGAAATTGAAGAACGGAAGATCCTAAAACTTAAATTGGACTTGTTAAATCAAGAGGAAATGATATGGCGATAGCGAGCACGCACTCAATGGCTCACCAGGCAAAGAAACAATCAGACAAGAAACAAATATAATGACAAGAAACAACCAGGCAAAGTGAACAGAGTATAACATATAATGACTTGTGAAACCAAGAGGAAACAAATATTGTTAGGATAAGGATAAATGTAATTTTATTTTGCATAAATTTAGATGCAATGCACTTTAAGCAATTGATACTATCTATGTTTTCTTTAGAAGAACATTTGGACAACTTTTTTGAAATATTTTTTCACATTTTGCTCCTTGTAAAATATTTAATGACAAAACTATTAAAAATAATAGTTCGAAAAAAAATCGAACAACAAGAATATTATCACAAACCTCATCAGGCATCTAGGTGAATCTTTCATTTTCCAATGTATGTATCTAGTGAGCACTAGATATATCTGAAACCTATATATTATAAAAAGTTGAAAGATATAAAATTAATTATAAATAACTATCAATTAATGTACAATATAAATGTAACTAAATAAATAAATCATACCTGCCCATCACTGGATGGCACCGAACGAGGAATATCTATTGGGCTGTGCGCAAAACATCCACTCGCCATCTGAGCATGCATCTGATGGAGCTGTGCCTCCAAGTAAAAAATCTTGTCATCAAACTCAATCCGAAGCTCATCCTGAATCCTCCTAATGGTCTCCTCTGATGGTGCCTGATAAGATTGCTGATGCAAACGCCGTTTTGTCATGCTCGAACTCCAAGTACACATCCGTCCATGTCCATCTTTTTTCATCACCTCCACAAAGATACGATCTTTTAGTTCTCGTGTACGCTCGTTCTCAGATATCTCCTCAAATCATCGTTTCATCTCCTTCTGTAATAAAAAATTATAATATTGACATTAATATGTAAAATATACTATATGCAAAGAGAATTTAAATTTTGCACTTACAATACACTCTTATGCATCCGCATCAATGACACCCTGCTTTGAAGTACGTATTCTAATAAACATGCTTAGTCAATCTGTTTCTAAACCCTCTGCTTCAATCTATTAATATAAATAATTCAAATATATATAAGAATTTATATTAGAGTTATATTTAATATAAACTTATAATATTCTAAATATACATTTACTCTAATAACAGAAAATGAAGTTCTTTCTGTCTTATACAAGCCTCCCAACATCTTCTTGTTATTTTTGTTTCATACACACTATGCCTACAAAAATTATTAATATAATTAAAAATATAATATATAATTTCATTATATGAAAAAAAATTAATCACAAAAGAACAAATACTTGGATATCTTCTTATCCCCAATAACGAACAAGTACCTCCCACTGATCAGCTTTCACACCCGGAGGTCTAACAATAAGATTTTCTTCCCTCTGATGCTCATCATAGTAATGATACTTGATATAAAACCTCCAATTCCTCCACATCTCACCAACCGACCTTAAACAATTTTCTCTATACTCACTAGGGGCATCTGTGTTATCCTATAAAATTAAAATTTAACAAAATTAATAATCATATAAAATGTATGAATATAAAAGACAAGAGTTATTTTGCATCTCCTTCCACATATAATCTATAATTAAATACATAATTATAAAACAAAATTTATAAATATATTTTACCTGCACCTCTTTCTAAATGTGATCTAGAATATATTGGGGCATTTCTATCCAAGATGCATATGTCAACGGGACATATGTCTCATTTTTCGCTATTATCCTTAATTGACTTTGAACTTACTTGCATTGAACCCACAAAGTTACATATGAGCATCAAATACCAAAGAAAACTTTTGACCCGTGCCCCAAAACTCAATACCGTGAGCCATGCCACGATCTGTTCGTCTAGAAGTTGACTGACTCGAATTACCTAATTAGTATCCAAATACAATAATAAGATAAGATAGTACAATGATTTTAACTTTACACAAGTAGAATAAATGATTTTATCGGTGGCTGAGATAATGCTAGAAATAAGATTAAAAATAAGAGATCGCAGTATCTTCCTGTGTTAATAAATTATCATCAAAGCTTCTATGAATCAAAAAATGCAAGATAATATGAATATTTAAGCCAAACATGCAATATGTCCAAGTACGACAAGCAGCATCTCCAACCGTGTACCTCAAAACACATGCAGCAGGAGCAATGCATCCCACTCAACAAAAGCACAGTAATGCATTAAATATGATAAGGAATGTATAAACTAATCATATGCATAGAACCAATAAAGAAAAAATCAGAAAATAAGAAACTTACGGAATCAGAGATATAGCAGTCCCAGATTCTAGCATTGTGTCCAAATAATGTGAGGTTTGCTGCAACATAATGACCAGGAATGTCACCAAGATCACCAAAATCTTACCTTTGATCACTAACTATCCAGACACGAGCACTGTCCTAACTATAAAGCCAAACATAATGCACAAATTATTACAGAACTTTAGGACCCAGGGTAACAACAATCAATGTGCTAAAGAAACAAGGCAGGGTCATTCATTGTCCAAGCCATGGCTTAAGCATGCAACTTCAGATTGTTGCTTATCAATGTCAGGATTAATTCCCTACTCTAGATGCCTTGATCGAATTCTAAGTAAGAAGCTTAACAGCAGCATAGTAGTCCAAAAATTGACTAACTAGAAGATTTTGAAATAACTGTAGATGATGAAGAAAAAGAGTGCCTTACAGATGTTAGAATATACACATAAAAAGATGATTTTCTGCCTCGGAAATGTTTTCCAAGTGTTCCAATGATATGCTTTACGTTTCTTAAGCATGTTAGTATCAGTGCGGCGGCTGCGGATGATGTTGAATGGTTTGTAAGATATTCAGGGTCCTTTATAAAATAAGAATCCGTCTTCAAAGCCAAATGGATTTCTTAGGTGCCTGATGCGAATCCATCAGCTAGCTCGAAAGTGACAATCAGAATCTGTTGGAGAATACCCACCGACCGACCGACCGACGGCCGGAGGGACCGACCGACCGTCCGATCGACCGACCGACCGAACGCCATCACCGGCCAATTCACGACCCTTAACCGACTGAGGATGTGTCGGTCGGGCATATTTTTCCCGACCGACTGAACCTGGAAGTCTGATGGCCAACTCACGTAAGACTCGCTGACCAACAAAGGGACCCGAATCTCCACCGACGCCACACAGCTGGCCACCGACCTAGGCTCGGTCGACTCCTCCGATCGCCGTACAGCCGCCAGAGCTTGTCAGTTCTGACAGCAACATGCGGCACTGCCATCTAGGGGCATTATCCCGCCTAGGGCATTGTCAACCCTAGTGATTTGACAGCCCCACGGCGATATGACACTTTTACGGCGACTCTGACAGTCTACAGTGAGTTGACAATTCCTCAATTGTCCGCGCCATTAATGGCGGCGTCATACCATGCTCCACTATATAAATCGGGGAAGGCAACAGTGCAGGGGACCTCCATCTTTTCGACTTCGAAACCACAGGCTTGCTCCTCTCTCTCTCTCGATTGAGCTCTCTGTCTTCATTTCACTGTTGTCCAGTCACCTCTCTGACTTGACCGTCGGAGGGTTCCCGCCGGAGCCGCCTCCGGTCAGTGTGGACTTCCCTTTTTGCAGGCGCTCGTTCCCCGACGATCAAGCGACGAGGCGATTGGCCGCAACAGAACCATCACTGGAACCAAAGACAAAACACTCCACAAATTACACCGCTGTGTTCTAAAAGCATTTATCTAATACAATCGAGAAGTCACTAGTTAAATACTAAATAATAACAAGATATGCAACATACCTCACATGACAAGGGAAAAGCACCCCCTTCAACACGTATGCCTAATCCACGCAAAAGAGAAGCCATGTCCCTGTATCTCATTTCTATCTTGTCAAGTTCCTTTCTTATTTCAGCACGAAACTGTTCTTTCAGATGTATAGTTTTTTCATCTTGAAATTAGCATGCATCAGCATAAGAACATCAAAGAGTAGCAGAAGAATCATATTTAGCAAGCATGCTAAGGACATTTAACAAATCAAATAAATAGGCAATGTTGGGTATAAAATACCCCCCAGCCAAAGTTCGTATCAGGAGTGACCCTCCCGGGACCCTGCCGACATCCGACCTTGGGCAACATCTTTTCGAACCTCTCCGGCATCCGAGCTTCCGCAATGTTCCCAGGTACTGCCGATGGATAAACTCCAGCAGCTTCTTCCACCAGTGTCGACCGGATTCTCCCGACGGACGAACTCCTGCCGCGTCCCGGGCTTTTCCAGTGATAAGCCTCTTCGATCGCCTATCAGGCTGCCCCAAGTGCTCTCTGGATTCTACTATCGGCCGACCTCCTACAAGGGTCAACCGTTCTCTGGACCTCTTCCAGACCTTTTCCAACAGGATTCGATCGACTCCAATCCGAATTTCTTCCAGAACTTCGTCAGTGGCTGAACTTTCCCAACAGCAGATCTCCACGACGGATCGACTCCATCCAAGTTTCTACGATGGTCGACCGCCTTCTGGACTTCGTCCGAGCTCCTACGGGAGTCGGACTTCTCCGAACTCCTACTGCAGGTAGACTTCGTCCGAGCTCCTACGAGAGCTGGACTTCTCCCTCGAACTCCTACTGCAGGTAGACTTCGTCCGAGCTCCTACGGGAGCCAGATTTCAACCCTGAGCTCCTATTGCAGGTAGACCTCATCCGAATTCTTACAAGGGCCGGGCTCCGAGCCCCCACCACAAGCGATCTACTCCGAGCTTCCACTACAAGCGGTCTACTTCAAATTTCTACTACGAGCGGTCCACGTTGGATTTCTACTGTAAGCCTCCACCTGAGCTTCTATTGTGAACGAATTCCTTCCGAACTTCTATTGCAGGCAGGCTTTGGCCGGGCTTCCTCAGCAAACAATCCCCATCTGGACTTTTACGGGAACTAGACTCCGACCGAGCTTCTGTAGCGGACAGCTTCCGGACGAACTCCTACGACACACGAGCTTCAACAGTCAGACCCCTCCAGTGGGTGAATCTCTCCAGCGCCATTCGACATCCACTGTCGGTCAACCTTTTGCCAGATTCTACATGAAACCGAACCTCGTCCATAGAAAACCCCTGACCGAGCTTCTATAGTAGATGACCTTCGCCTGCAGTACTAGTGCCCAAGGCGCCCAACGGTAGAAGGCTCGCCAGCAACATCCAAGCTCCTCTTAGACGGAGAGCTCCCCCTCTCCACCAGACACCCCAACCGAGCTTCGGCCGACGGGCCTGGACTCCCTGACAGGCCACAGTAATGGCCACGACTCTGCTCCACTTCCGATAATGGATCCCACACGGCTCCATCATGCTCTGGCAAGTCACGACAATGGACATCACTCCTCTCTCCACAACAGGCTCCACGTGGCAAGCCACGGCGATAGCCACGACTCCACTCCACTACTCTCCGTAACAAACTCCTCATGGCCCCGAACGGCCCACTACTAGGCGGTTACAGACGTCGCTATCAATCTGTTACGCCCTCCACCTATAAAAGGGGGACCCCCAGATACGTTATTCTCTAAGCTCTAATTTCTATTTCAAAACTCTGCTAAAATTTTCGTTCGAGCACTCCATTCTTGTCGAGGCAGAGAACTGACTTGAGCATCGGAGGGTCTTGCCGGAGCACCCCCAACTCTGGTTTAGACTTTCTTTGCAGGTCCCGACGACGACCGCGACTCCCTCGACTCCAGCTTCTCCGACGCCAGTGAATTTTTGCACCAACAGGATTGGCGCTAGAAGGAGGGCGTGTCTTCGCAGTACTCTTATTTTTAAAGGAGCACTCAACGGGACCACCTCCGATCATCTTCTCCGACATCTCCTCCGGTTGCCTGCCCGATCTCCACCGAATGCCTCCCCGAAGGGCATCCACCAGGCGATCAACAGCCTTTGCGGCCAGATCTCAGTGAGCTCCGCAAGCCCCGGCCTCATCTCCGATTTCCCAGGCTTCTCTTCCTCCGGCGACGGCAGTCGGCATGGAGCAGTTTGACCTGTTGGTTCAACAGGTCAGAGGCCTCACCGAAGCAGTGCAGGCCATGCAGCCGCAGCCGCAGGCATTGGTGTGGCTGGAAAGAGCATCGCTGGAGTTTCAGAATCCGACGATCGGGCGGGCCACATGGGCCAGCCACCCTGTCTTTCCCAGAAAAGAAAAATAGAAGGCGGAGAGTCCTCCGTCCGATCATGATTCAACCTCCGGAGAGTTTCTGCCTCCGCTCCACCAGAAGACCCTCAAGGCCCGCAATCGAGAGGACCTCTTGGATCAGAGATTCCAGGAGATGAACCGGCAGATTGAAGAGCTCCGCCGCGCTCCCACTGCTTACGGTGAGGATATTTGTACGGACCCTCCTTTCTCTCAAATGATCATGCAGGAACCAATCCCGTCGAACTTCAAGCTCCCCAAATTCGAGAGCTACGACGGGACCTCGGACCAGGTTGACCACCTGGAGGCCTTCCGAATCATGATGGTGCTTCATGGCGCGCCAGACACCATCTTGTATCGAGCTTTCCCATCTACCTTGAAGGGAGCAGCAAGGAATTGATACTCGGTGCTGAAGTCGGGTATAATCTTCTCTTTTGACCAGATGAGTCACCAGTTCGTGGCTCATTTTGTCAGCAGCCGGCGTTCCTGGTGAGGTTCGGAGTGCCTCATTAACATCAAGCAAAAGGAGGAAGAATCCATCTGAGCTTACGTCAACCGCTTTAACGTCGCCGCCCTGGAGGTCCGGAACCTGGACCAATCGGTTGCAATGGCCGCCTTAAAGAGCGGCCTCCAAAAGAATGACCTCCTCTTCTCCCTGAAAAAGAAGTATCCCAGAGACTTTGCCGATCTGCTGGCTCAGGCCGAAGGATACGCCCGAGCGGAGGAAGCCTTCAAGCTGAAGGATGAGGAGGCCGCGAAGGAGCGGCAGGCGGGCGACTCCAGCAGGCCCGCAGTTGAAAGAGGGCTGAGTGAAGCTCGGCGACGTTCTCGGACTCCCCCCGGGCACAAGCGCACCCGAACTCCTCCCCGAGCTCGCAGGCAAAGAAGCTCGGACCGCGGAGTTCGACGGGGCTCTCCCCCAGGAAGATTCCGCAGCTATGTCCCCCTCAATGCATCGAAAACCCAGGTGCTGATGGAGGTCAGGAAGCAGCTCCCAAGGTCGGAAAGGATGCGCACACACCCCAAAAAGTGCAATCCTAACAAATTCTGCCTCTACCATCGTGACCACGACCATGACACAGAGGAATGCATTCAACTCTGAGATGAGATCGAGGAGCTCATCAGACGAGGTCGGCTCGACAGGTTCATTCGACGTCGGCCTGAGGGTAGAGCGGATCGGCCAAGGGCCCTGCCGCAACCTGAGCCACCGAGGAGGGAAGAGCAGCCCAGAGATCAGCCTCCAATCGGGATCATCAACTCCATCTCTGGAGGACCTCGACGAGGTGCAGACCTTCTACAACCATGGAATTTGAAAAATCTGTAAATGTATTACTAACGACTTTGCTTTAAATCAAGATTCCTTTCAGATTTGCATATCTTTCCCTTTCGACATGGACTCGTAACGATAGGGGATAGCCCCTTCAGACAACAAAAACAAAGCCATGTTAGGAGCAGGAGGAGAACATCGTCCTAACATGAGCAAAGTTGGAAGTTCAATTATTTTTAGACCGGACGGGAGGAGAGGCCCATATAACGGCCCTTATGTGCCCCCACAGCCGTGTTAGGGACGGGAGGGGAACCTCGTCCGAACATGAGTAAAGTCGAAGGTCCGATTATTTTTAGACCGGACGGAAGGAGAGGCCCATATAACGGCCCTTATGTGCCCCTACAGCCATGTTAGGGACGGGAGGGAAACCTCGTCCTAACATGAGCAAAGTCGAAGGCCCGATTCTCTTTAGACGGACGGGGGGAGAGGCCCTACAACGCCTTTATGTGCCCCCACAGCCATGTAGGGACAAGAGGAGAACCTCGCCCTAACATGAGCAAAGTCGAAGGCCCGATTACTTCTAAACCGGATGGAGGGAGAGGCCCTACAATGCCCTTATGTACCCCCATAGCCATGTTAGGGATAGGAGGAGAACCTCGTCCTAACATGAGCAAAGTCGAAGGCCCGATTACTTCTAGACCGGATGGGGGGAGAGGCCCTACAACGCCCTTATGTGCCCCCACAGCTATGTTAGGGACAGGAGAAGAACCTCGCCCTAACATGAGCAAAGTCGATGGTCCGGTTACTTCTAGACCGGATGGGGGAGAGGCCCTACAACGCCCTTATGTGCCCCCACAGCCATGTTAGGGATAGGAGGAGAACCTCGCCCTAACATGAGAAAAGTCGAAGGCCCGGTTACTTTTAGACCGGATGGGGGGAGGGGCCCTGCAACGCCCATATATGCCCTCACAGCCCTGTTAGGAACAAGAAGAGAACCTCGTCCTAACCTAAGCTGAAATCGACTACATCAGGAATAGGAGGAGAACCTCGTCCTGATGCCAACTAAGATCCGATCGTTCAAGACCTGATAAGAAAAAAAGAGAACATTCTCGATGGCCCCTCTACGCTCCCGCGACCCCGTAAAGAGTTAGGGAGAACCATTACTTAAAAAGAGGAGGGAGATGTGAAGGAAAAGCGACGGGCTACACCAGTGAAAAATGGAAGCCAAACTATACCAAAGACGCAAAGCACCTCGCCTCAATGGAGAAGGAGACCCCCCATTAAAAAACTCTCAGTCTCTAAGAGGAAACTCAACATAGGCCGAGGACAGATCAACTTCCTCAAGGCAACTCAAGCGGCCGAAAAAGAAGAAGAAGAAGAAGAAGAAAGAGAAAGAGAGACTTACGGTCATGAATGAAAAGGCAAATCAACACGACGACGGCTAGGAACCTCCAAACGATGTCGACGTCGAACAAGTCAAAAGACAAAAGAAATTCGGTAACGACGACCTAATACAAGAATGAATAAGGTAATGAAAGATTTTTTTTTCATGTCATTAGTAAAATATACTTTACAGAGCCCAGAAGGTCAAAAAAGAAAAATGACAAGAATGAAAAAAGAGGACATATAGAAGGACGGAAGGCAAAAAGAGCCCTAAGGGAGCTCGGCCTCTTCTGACTTCGAACTTTCGGTTTCGACCCTCATCAGGGAGTGCCTTAAGCTTTCGACTTCTTCTTCTAATTCTTTCTTCCTTATCAGCATCTCTAAATACATCTGATGAAATCGTTGGCCTTCATTCTCCGCCTCTCGGAGCCTTTTTCTCAGGACCTCAGACTCCGCCTCTGCGTCCTTGACCGCCTACTGCTCGTATGCCAGCTGAATCTTCAACTGCTGCAGCTCGATCCTCCCCTCATCAAGGGCGACGGATAGCTCTCCTATGGTTTCTCTCAGGGATCGAAGTTCGTCGAGGTCCCGAATAGGGATGAACTAGGCTCCTTCAGATAATGCCTTTGAAGGTGGGCAACCTCATCGGTCGCCATCCTGAGCTTCCTCCTGTAGTCATCCACCTGCTTGCACCAGCCGATCCGGTATGCATTGTAGTTTGACTCAGCATCCTGGAGCTGTTGCTAAAGGTCGGAGAACTTCTTCGACCATTCTCGATCGTGGTCGGCCCGAGTCGAAAGCCAGGACGAGCTTCCTTCCAGCTGGCCGATCTTCTCCCGTGCAGCCGACAGCTCCGCTTCAAGAGAGCTGATCTTGGAAGTCTGAGCCCAGGATCGATCACTGGCATGCTTCTTATGTTCCTCGAGCTCCTTCTCAAAGTTCGTCTTTCTCTGGCTGTAATCCATGATCCCTTTCACGTGGAGGTTCTGAAAGTGGGTGGCCTCCACAGTGGCCTCTGAGTAGCTCTCCCTCAGCCTGCGAAGTTCGTCCACCATCTTCTTCAACTTTTTTGTTAAATGACGAACTTTCTTCCTCAGATGTCGGATCGAGAACTTCAGCGGAACTCCCTGTGGCAAGGGAAGCGCTTCGGCAGGATACTACCATCGAGAGACAAAAGCGTCAAGGCGCGGCTCATTGCGGAAAGAAAAAAGAAAAGAGAAGAGAAGTCCCCCATAAGGAGGAGCCCAATTTTATTGATTGAATGTTTCTTAAAGATAAAAAGAAAAGAAAAAATCGTAGTGAAAGAGAAATACAAAGTCAGAGGTCTCAGACCTCCGAAGCAGGGGTTGGGGAGCTCGGTGTTCTTGGAAGGGGGGCTGCGATGGCAGCGACAGTTGGAGAGGGCCCGGCCTCATCTTCAGATGCCTCATCCAAGAAGCTGAAGTCGAGCTCGAGAAATTTTTTGACCATCTTCTCTTGGTAGAGCTCGAATCCTTTGATGAATGCATCTTGGCCGAACTTAACATTCAGGTCCCTCATTTCGGCGGAGGCCTTGAACTCCTCCACCGCTTGGCCCCTGGCCTCCGAGATAAGGGTCAGAATCTGCTCCGTCAAATTTGCGACCTCGACCTCCACCTTCCTCACCATCTCCTCCGAGGTCTGCTTTTCTTTCTCAAGTGCCTCTTGGAGGCTGGCTACCTCGGCAGCCTTTTCCTTGAGATGGGCGGTCTCGGCCCGGCGACCTTCCTCCGCCTGGATAGCATCCCTCCTCGCCTTGTTCATCGCTTCGATGTTGGTGAAAAGCTGGTGCCCGATCTGCAAGGGCGGCCAGAAAGTCAGAATGAAAGCTGAAAAGTTAATTGAATGAAGGAGCGAGGGGAAGGAGGGAAGTGAATCTGCTTACCTCGAGAAAGGACCCTAGAGAGTCCCAAACCCGCTGTTCGGGATCGGCACGGACGATCCTCTGGATGACTTCGGGCAGGACGCACCCGTCGAGTAGTCGCTTTATCAGGTCTCCGTCATTAAAGGGATTCTCCACCGGGTCTTCCTCGAAGCCATAGGATTCTTCGATGGCAGCTCGGCGACCGCTGACCCTGTGGGCCACCGTCTTCTTTCTCCTCCCTCTCTCAACCCTTGGTGCCTCCTCGGAGCGGGCCCCCGGAGCAGGAGCCTCGACGGGGGAACTCGAAGAGGCTCGGGGAACTGGGGGCTCGACGTCTGAAGGAACATCGACAGTGAGGGCCGTCTGGGCAGGCGTGGCCGAGCTCTTCTCCTCTATTCTGGCTTTCTTTACCGACCCGAAGGCCGCAACGCCTTTTCTTTTGTGAACCTTGAGGCCCCTGGCAAGCATCCGTGCTGCTTCGGCGTCCATTCCTAAAAAAAAAAAGAGAAAAGAGATCAGTAACGGAGTGAAAAAAGGAAGAAGTGATGCGTGGTTAAAAAAAAAAAGGGAGAAGAAGAAGAGAAGAAGAAGAGAAGAAGAAAAGAGGAAGAAAAGGAAAGATGGAATACTCGCAGGATCCAGGAGACTCAGGCCGATGTTGAACAAGAATTGCTCCGTCAGAAGGTGGGGAAGGAAAAGAGTTGGATAACTAAGGAGTTTCTGGGTGGCTTGAAGGTCGTCCTCCCTCAGACTGGGAGCCCGGTGGACGGAGTCCCTCAGGGAGCCCCAAGGGGGCAATCCCAGCCTCAAGGTCGGATATTGGACATAGAGGTACTTCCTCTTCCAGTTATGGATAGAAGAGGGAGCACCTTTCAGCAATCCCTTCTTACCGAACTGGGGGAAGAAATACCACCAGTCCTTTACCGAGGGGTGGCGCTTGAAGGTATAAAAATACCGAAACAAAGGAAGGGATGGCTGAACTTCGACTATGTGGCAAAGGGAGAGGAACCCTATCAAAACCTAAAGGAGTTCGACGCGACTGAAACTAAAGAAATGTCTAGAAAATAGAAAAGAGCGACGACGAAGGATGGAAGCGGGAGCCGGAGTCCAGCACGGAAGGCCTCCTGGTACAAACAGAAAGGCCAGGTGGGGGGGTGCTAGCCCGGTCGGCTAGACCAAGAAGCTCCAGATCGTACTTCGGAGGAACTCCATACTGAACCCTTATCAGTAGGAGTCGTCTGGAGTCAGAGAACAGGGAATGACGTCCGATGCAAAAATCGGATGAGGTCCAGCCCTAGTTATGGGTTCATCTACGGTACGAGGGTTCTGAGGGACTGAGGCAGACAAACTCCTGGAACCGCTAGAGGCGGAGGTGCTAAAAGATATTTCAAGCAAAAATCCTAAAAATTCCAAAAAAATCGGGAGAAATAAGAGACGAAAGGTTCGTGGGGAACCAAACAGGTGGAATACGGTAGAAGAAAAATGAAGAAGAAGGAACACCTAAATGATAAGAGAAGGAACGAAGGTTCTGGAACTAACCTAAGTTACTTCGAAGGATGTAGAGATGCAGGGACAGGGATGACTCGAAGAACACCTAGGGCCAAAACGGACGTCGAGAAAGGTCAGAGCTCTCAGAAAGAAGACGGGCACCAACAGGACTTTCAGACAGAATGAAACTCCCGAAGGAAGAAGGATGGGTTTAAATAGACCCTGGGATCCGACGTAATAATGATTGCGGATCTCCCCAGGCCGACCCATATTTGCCATGTATCTCACTCGCCACAGCAGGCGGCTAAAAATGGCTGACAACTGGTAGAGCCTTCATTGCACCGTACCTGAAGTAACACTCCAGCGGAAATTCTGAAAAGTCTCTTCGGATCGTCCCGATTTGAAAAGACTCCGGCACGTGTGCATTAAATGCCAGAATATCTGAGGACGATCGCGCACAGGATTCAAGGAAGCAACTTCAGCTGTAAAAATTTCTCTATACTTCCTTCATTCGAAACTCGAACTCAGAAGTAGGGGGACTGGTGTTGGGTATAAAATACCTCCCAACCGAAGTTCGTATCAGAAGTGACCCTCCCGGGACCCTGCCAACATCCGACCTTGGGCGACATCTTTTCGAACCTTTCCGACGTCCGAGCTTCCACAATGTTCCCAAGTACTGCCGACGAATAAACTCCCGCAGCTTCTTCCACCAGTGTCGACCGGATTCCCCCGACGGACGAACTCCTGCCGCGTCTCCCGGGCTTCTCTAGCGATAAGCCTCTTCGGTCGCCTATCAGGCTGCCCCAAGTGCTCTTTGGATTCTATTATCGGCCAATCTCCTACAAGGATCAACCGTTCTCCGGACCTCTTCCAGACATTTTCCAACAAGATTCGATCGACTCCAATCTGAATTTCTTTCAGAACTTCGTCAGTTCATCAATGGCCGAACTTTCCCAACAGCAGATCTCCACGACGGACTGACTCCATCCAAGTTTCTACGGCAGTCGACCGCCTTTTGGACTTCATCCGAGCTCCTACGGGAGCCGGACTTCTTCTCCGAACTCCTACTGCAGGTAGACTTCGTCCGAGCTCCTACGAGAGCCAGACTTCTCCCCCGAACTCCTACTGCAGGTAGACTTCGTCCGAGCTCCTACGGGAGCCGGACTTCAGCCCTGAGCTCCTATTGCAGGTAGACCTCATCCGAATTCTTACAAGGGCCGGGCTCCGAGCCCCCACCACAAGCGATCTACTCCGAGCTTCCACTACAAGCGGTCTACTTCGAATTTCTACTATGAGCGATCCACGTCGGATTTCTACTGTAAGCCTCCACTTGAGCTTCTATTGTGAATGAATTCCTTCCGAACTTCTATTGCAGGCAGGCTTTGGCCGGGCTTCCTCAGCAAACAATCCCCATCCGGACTTCTACGGGAACCAAACTCCGACCGAGCTTCTGTAGCAGACAGCTTCCAGACGAACTCCTACGACACACAAGCTCCAACAGCCGGACCCCTCCAGCGGGTGAATCTCTCCAGCGCCATCCGACATCCACTGTCGGTCGACCTTCTGTCGGATTCTGCATGAAACCGAACCTCGTCTACGGAAAACTCCTGACCGAGCTTCTATAGCAGATGACCTTCGCCTGCAGTACTAGCGCCCAAGGCACCCAATGGTAGAAGGCTCGCCAGCAACATCCGAGCTCCTCTTAGACGGAGAGCTCCCCCTCTCCACCAGACACCCCAACTGAGTTTCGGCTGACGGACCTGGACTCCCTGGCAGGCCACAGTAATGGCCACGACTCTGCTCCACTTCCGGTAACGGATCCCACACGGCTCCATCATGCTCTGGCAAGTCACGACAACGGACATCACTCTACTCTCCACAACAGGCTCCACATGGCAGGCCACGGCGATAGCCACGACTCCACTCCACTACTCTCCGTAACAAACTCCTCATGGCTCCGAACGGTCCACTACTAGGCGGTTACAAACGTCGCTATCAATCTGTTACACCCTCTATCTATAAAAAGGGACCCCCAGATACGTTATTCTCTAAGCTCTAATTTCTATCTCAAAACTCTGCTAAAATTTTTGTTCAAACTCTCCATTCTTGTCGAGACAGAGAACTGACTTGAGCGTCGGAGGGTCTTACCGGAACACCCTCAACTCCGATTTAGATTTTCTTTGCAGGTCCCGACGGTGACCGCGACTCCCTTGACTCCAGCTTCTCTGACGCCGGTAGATTTTTACATCGACAGACAATATACATGAAAGAAAACATGAAATGTAAAGGATATTAATACTTATATAAGGACATGGTAAATATTATTTTGAAATCTTCTTTTGTGATTCCCAAATTTCTTCCTAACGTTGCTTCTGCCTCTTCTCCATTTCAATTAGACACAAATTTTCAGCTTATCTTTTCTTCCGCAACCTTTGTGCTTCTTCTGCCTGCAAAAAATCGGTGGCAGAGGAGGGGGACCACCCAGACCGTCTCCCCCTGCGGTTGGAGGGAAGAAAAGCAAAGATCGGGTTCCAGGCAGAAGGTGATCAGCCAGAGCAGGGGGTGGTTGGGAGGTTGAGGGAGGCGCGGTGGTGGGAGAGCAGGGGGACGCCGCAGAGGATGGCGCAGGAGAGGAAGGCCATCTCCATCTGCGGTCGGAAAAAAAAAAAAAAAGAATTTTTTAGCCGGCAGGGAGGTTTCGGGCGGGGCGGAGGGCGGTTGGGAGGTCGAGGGAGGCACGGAGACGGGCGAGCAGGGGGGCACGGTGGAGGGTGGCGCCGATCTGTGATGGGAGAGAAGGAGAGCGTACCGATCGCCGAGCTTGATTTCGCTTTGCCGGGGTCGTTAGGAGGAAGAGGAGGGCGGTATGGTGTTGGGAGCGCTAGGGAGGGGAGACAGAGAGGCGGAAGAAATGGTTTTGGGTTGGATTTTGGAAGCACCGGGAGGGAAAACATCCAAATTAGAAATGAGAAGAGAAAAAAATAAAGGTTTTTTTATAAAATAATCATTAAAATCTTATTAATTTATCTTTTTTTATTTATGTTTAAATTTTTTAAATCATGTAAACTATGTTTAATCTATCTTCTTTTTATTAATTTATCTTTTTTTATTAATTTAAGTCATTTATTTTTTTTTAGAATCTTCAGATGGGGGATAAGTAGTTGATTATAAAAATATATTTTTTAAAATAAAAAATATATTTTGGATTTATTTTCAAATTTGTGATGCCGATAAATTATTTAAATTTATTTTTAAAATATATTTTAGATTTATTAGATGATGGGGCTTGGAGCGGCCGTCTAGGGAAGCTTAGACGATGGCTTTGGTTTTATGTTAGGTGTTGATATATAAGAGTTGAAATGAGTATAAATATATTATAGATTAATATATAAATTATTTAAAATTTTTGCTTAGCTGTTAAGATCGAGATTGAGCCATTTAAAAATTAGAGGTTCAAGTTCTCGTATAACCTTATTATATATATTATATTTTTTTAAAAATTTATAAAATATATCTTGATCATCTCAAAATACCACCGCATGCAAAAACCATGGTCAATCAAAATTTAGTCAATGCGACAGCTCGATGATCCACTCACGTAGATTTATTTCTATTCTATTTGGTGTAAAACTCCTCAACTAAACATTTTACATTAAATCATAGACTATTTTTAAAAATTTCTGACATAAAAAGTTTCTGCAACCTCGGCTTCAATGGAAAGTACCGCACTTGTTTTGCAGCAATTTGACTATTCTTAGTAGTATCATTATTTGAATCTTCTGTAAATTATTTATATCTAAAACTCTGACATATTTGATATTTATCATGTCCTTCATCTTTGCCTCTAAACAATATGTAGTTATTAGGACATGCATCCCATGTCTCATAAGTAAAACTCAAATCTGTGGTGATTTTGTTTGCTTGATAATATGAATTTGGTAAGCATATCCCTTCCAAAAATGCATCATTCAACAATTCTAGTAACAATGTAAATGACTTATCTGTCCATCCACTTAGCACTTTCAAATGCAGTAATCGAATAATAAATGACAATAAGGTGAATTTCGTATAATTTGGATAAAATGGACATTTCGCATCTTCAAGAAGTCTAGAAAATTCTTTTATTTCTTGATTAGACCCCTCATGATCCTCATTCTACATTAAATGATTAAATTTCATATTGTCATTTGACATTAAGATTCTAGTTGCCTCTTGTATCATTCCCACCATATCATCTTCTATATCAAAAAAATTTTTACTTCCACAGTCTTGCTTAGACCTAGTAGAATAGTACATCTCTCCATGATAAGTCCAAATCTTATATTGTCAAAAAACTTTTTGTAATAATATGTTGTTTCACCATGTATCGATCCTCAAGCAAATGATTTTTATACTTTTTATACAGACAATAAATCTTTGCATGTCTGCCTGATTAGTATATACAAAGTTTAAAAATTTATTGACCCCCTCAATATATGTAGGTAAAGTCTTTTATCGCAAATCAATCCAACTTTTATCTATAGCTACTATCCACTGATACTATTATCATTATGTATTTCCTAAAAATCATATACAATAATTTTTTTATAAATATCAGAAAAGAATAAAATTTATGAGGATAAATATTGAAAAAGATACAAACTTCCTAGTAATGTGAAAATGGTCTCCTAAAACAAAAGAATAGTAAAATACTAAGTAAATCTTAAGCAGGATATATTAAATATTAGTGCATGCAATTTTTTACATACACTACTAAGGATATATTAAGTCTTTATAAGTCATGCACATCCATATTTTATGTTGACTCTTCGGATTGGAGAGGATTTGTTTTTCAATCACGTATGCTTATGATTGCATAACAATCATGATTGGATAGAGCCCACTGACTTACCATCTCTTGTAGTAAGATTGATTTATGCCGATCAATCATGGATGGTTGTAGCAATTATATTGATATATAGCACTATCCTGCCATGTAGGATGATATTATCCGAATTCAATCTCTTTAGGAGAGGCTTTGTAGCAACTCACTCTTGTAAGATGTGTTGGATAGCATATTCAATTCCTTAAGAAAAGTGAGGGACGGTTATTTTCCTGGTTTCAGAAGAGAGAGTGCAACAAAAGCTTGTTAAGAAAAGGCAACCCTCCGCCCCCCGAAGCGCACATACACACACACGCACATACACACACACATGCACAGAAAGAGGAAAAAAAACTACAGGATGTTTTTTGCATATCAAGAAAGCATGAAAATTTTTTGGTAATAATATGATGGCATAAGGTATGAGCCATAATCCTCACCACTTTCACGTTTTGGAAAGGATGGATCACAAGCCTGGCGGTCCCCTGTCTGCAAGTTGTGAGGGCTTGTATATCACAGTGTTTGTCATATCATAGCATTGCTCAAAGTTTGAATGAGTAAAGTGTGAGAGTTGTAAAGGGTAATATATGAACATTTCAGTCAGCTACATGCAAAGACAGTTAAATGTCTACTCCCCCACCAATGATTTTTTTTTTTTCATCTGGGATATGGGCAGCATATAGACCTTCATCCCAGATCAAGAACCACGTCCAGTCAACATTCCGAGAGATTGGCGATGGAGGGATCGTACCTAACCGACGATGGAGGAGTCCGACGGATACGGAGGGAGAGATCTCGCTTCCTGCATCGAAGAGGGAAGGCCAAACCACCGCTGGGCCATCGATGAAGGGGGGGTGAGGTTGGGAGGCACTAAGGAAGAAGACGTCGGCTGGGGTTTTAGAGTGGAGGAGATTCGAGAAGGGGAGGGGAATGCAAGAAAGATCGGGGGGGGGGGGGGGGGGGAGGGGGGGCGCACGCTGGCTGGGGTTTGAGAGATCAGGCCGGGGGGGGGACTTAGGGTTTTAAAGCAAAGGAGTGGGGTTTTGGAGCGACAGAGGGGGGGGGGGGCACGCTGGGGAGATCGACATGCTGAGGAGATGGATCGAGTAGGATTTTGGAGCGAAGGAGAGTGGTTTTGGAGTGGGGGGGGGAGAGAAGGGGGAAGTAGGGTTTTGGAGCTCGGGGGGAGGAGAGGGGCGAACTGGGGAGATCGAGCGAGGTGGGGGGGTGTTTTGGAGCGGAGGAGGGGGCGAGAGGGCACAATAAGGTTTTGGAGCCGCACGAGGGGGGGGGGGAGAGAAGAGGGGGGAGTCGGGGAGATCGAGCGGGTGGGGGGGTGTTTTGAAGTGGAGGAGGGGGCGGGAGGGTGCAGTAGGATTTTGAAGCCGGCCGGGGGGGAGGTGGAAGAGGAGAGGGGCGAGCTGGAGAGATCGAGTGGGTGGGGGGAAGTATGTTGTTTTAATTGATTTTTTACCATGACAAAATACCATCGCAAAAGAAAAAAAAAAGAGAGGAAAATCTAAGGCGGGATGTTTTAACTATTTTTTACCACGATAAAATACCGTCGCAAAAGAAAAAAATATTACCTACGGTGCGTTGCCATCGTAAAAATCATGGATTATTTACTATGGTCCATTGCCATTGTAAAAATTATAAATTATTTACCATGGCCTATTGTTGTTGTAAAAATTTTATTTTTTACTACGGAATTTAATTGCCATTGCAAATAGCAATTAAATTTGGTATCTTATTCATGAAGATTCTTTGCCATCGTAAATAAACTTTTTGCGATAGTAAATCAGCCGTCGCAAATAATTCCATCGTAAAAAATTTATTTTCTTGTAGTGTGTCAGGGATCTAAAATTAGTGGGATAGAAATTAACATCCAAACTCCAATTTTATTGGAAGGCTAGGGTCGCCTGCATTAAGTGCCTGAAAGATGGGAAGCACTGAAATGTACATCAATAATAGATCCTAGTCGGATAGTTCGTTATCCGAATTCTGGACGAAAAAGATTTAGTCCGATCCTTGGTTAGAGAGCTTGCTGGTCGATCTTTAGTCACATCCGATCCCTATACAACTTACATATCGAAATAATTTTGATCAGCATAACGACTGCGAGTCGACTAGTCTTTCAGATCAATCCATCTAATTTAGCCTTGGTCAGAAAATTATCAGTCCCAACTCCTAATCGGCACATCATACTCTCTAATCTCTCTTTAGAAGCAGATTGACTAGGCTTAGATTAAAAAGACAGACATCAACTGACCATAGCTATCAATACTATCTGGGTGTAATCGTCTAATCTTGAGAATCTTGCAGGTGCAACCACTTGATCCTGAGAATCACAACCAAATAACTGCACCAGATTCGGCCAGCCTATCTTCCAAGAATGATTACACAGCCATCTCATCTATAAATACTCAAATCTTGAAGATTTAGGTAAATAATCTATTTTAGAGAGCTAAAACTCTACTTCTCTATTTGCTCGTTCTGACTTGAGCGTCAGAGGATCCTCATCGGAGCATAATCCTTCGGTCCGAACTTTTTTGTAGATTGCTCCAGCGCTGCATTTTCTTGTCTTTCGGCGTCAACCAAAAACAAGCCGCAACAATCTTAATGGAATTATTATCACTAATAGGCAGCTTTGATTGGAATTAAGTGCCTCCTTCATCCTTAATCATGCATAACATTATTTCCTGCCTCTTCGAAAATATAATTTTAGCTTTCCCACATGCTGATCACCCATTAAAAAAAATTAATCTACCTACTTAGTAATTACCAAAGGTCTTATAAATCTACTTGTGGCTTGGCATATTCTTTATTCTTCACAAAGCACTAATAAACATAAACTATGATGGATGAGGTTTCTCTGATGCTATGTGCTGATTTTGAATGCCTCTTAGGCATCCTATTTGCTCATCTGAGTCTCCTATTTACTTCTTTGTCCTAGAAGATAGGGTGCTGTTATTTTATTAAGATTGGGTAGAGTTCAACGGCGAAATCAAACTAAGGACAAAAATCCTGGCTGAATAGATATAATTTGGACAGGATGTGAATAAGCTAGCTGAAAGATCCAGAACATGGGACTACATTGGAGGCCGAATGAGTGAAGAGACGGCCAGGATAAATCAAAAACTGATAAGGTATGATTATCAGTCTGGTGTTTGCAACATGATCATATTTATGTACATGTATAATAAGAAGAAGGTTTATAGCAGTTACCAAGACCATGACGAGTGGACATCCAATACGAAAAAAGCAATAATAAAAGTGAACTGTTATTGTGTTTGATGACATGTTACTGTGTCCTAATATAAATATTAGAATATACTCTATATAATGATCCTCAACAATCAATCCAGTTAAATTACATACATCTTTATCTATACTTTAAATATTTTATTCTACAAGTAGATATGTTGGGTGGATATCTGGCCAGGACACTACCTCCTAGGATCTTTTCGATATCGCACGATGCAGCAAAAAGAAAGAAGAAATAAAATAGAAAACAAACAAATACGTAGATCAGTCAAAAAAAGCTCACCTCCACAGTGCATGCAAACTTCACAATGAGAAAAGAAATATTACAAGAGGAGATCTCACCCTCAACCCTCGTACACCCAATTTCTCCTTCACAAAAGCTCTCTCTCTAGGAAGATCTCTCTAAATCTCTGAAGCGACCGTTGTCTGCTGTTCGCTGTCCAGTAACCTCCCTGCTCCTTCTTCTCTCAGCATCGCATGCTCTCTCTCTTTACGAGATTCTCTATTTTCCTAGGTTACCACATGACCTCATGGAAAAATGAGCCACCACACCTTCTGTTACGTGATCAGGCCTTTTAAAGGCTTAAATGATCCAATTAGAACTTGTTTAGGAGTCCTAAGGCCCAATCAAGCTCGGACCGTTGGATCATCACCGCAATCAACCCACACCCTTCGATCGTGCATCGGTCTATAGAACAATATCGTGGACTACGAGAAATGCATAGAAAATGCCCATGCAGTCCACGCGCCCGATCGTGGACCGACCGATCCACGGTGGATCGGGATACAGGGGCTTCCAATGCGGGAGCCTGGGCCTGGGCCGGCCCGCGTGCACGCTGCATATTGCACTGTGCCCCACTGTGCGTGGCCCCATCGCCACTGCTTCGCCGACCGCCGGCGGTCCTCCATCGCTCCGGACTTCATGCCGACTTCTCTCGCACGTTTTTTCTCCGTTCGGACTTCGTTTGAGGTGATCTTGATCTCGTTAGACTCCATTTTTCATCGCGAATCTCACTGTGGACTCAATATAAATCAAATGTTAAGATATCAAATCTTAACAATTTCTATCTCGATTTGATATTTGGCCTCCTCCTGACTCCGAGAGCTTCTGGATCTCTTCGCCCCCATGCCCTGGGGCAATTGCCTATTGATCATGGATGGACAAATATAAGAGTCGAATCAGATCGTTCGATCCCATCTCTATCATATGCTGTGCTCCTCCTGACTTGAGACATGCTTGGGGTATCATCCTGCGCTAATAGGAATCTCACCTTACGACGTCGCCTCTCATCCTCTTGAGTCTTATGTCTCGTGCCCGATCCACCTCTATTTGGAGCTCCCCTCGTTCTGGACTCTTCCTGACTCTTGAAGCTCCATCTCGCATTGAGCTTCCCATCAGATAATAATGTCCTCTCCTCTCTTTCTTTCCTTCCAGAATAATCCTATCGCCATATAGCACCTTCAGGATTTTCTACCAGCTACCATCCTGTAGCTTCTCGAATCCAGTCTACTCAGTGAGATAAGATTTTGCCTGAAATCGGATATATATCGAATCTTTCCCAATCTCCTCACTGCATCATCATGTGTCCTCCAGCTGACCATCTCGATATCTCTGATCGTACAGCTTGATCTATCCAACAGATAAACAGTTCCCTCACTATTCTCCAAGAAATCAAACTGCTCCTCTCTACAACATACATGATAGGCGCATGCAGAATCTAAAATTCACTGCTGAGAAGAAGTAGATATCTCATCAGATATTTCACGGTGCATGCAAACTTCACTATGAGAAAAGAAATATTACAAGAGGAGATCTCACACTCAACCCTCGTACATCCAATTTCTCCCTCACAGAAAGTTCTCCCTCACAAAAGCTCTCTCTCTAGGAAGATCTCTCTAAATCCCTGAAGCGATCGTTGTCCGCTGTTCGCTGTCCAGTAGCCTCCCTGCTCCTTCTTCTCTCAGCATCGCATGCTCTCTCTCTTTACGAGATTCTCTATTTTCCTAGGTTACCACACGACCTCATAGAAAAATGAGCTACCACACCTTCTATTATGTGATCAAGCCTTTTAAAGGCTTAAACGACCCAATTAGAACTTGTTTAGGAGTCCTAAGGCCCAATCAAGCCCGGACCATTGGATCATCACCGCAATCAACCCACACCCTTCGATCGTGCATCGATCTATGGAACAATATCATGGACTAAGAGAAATGCATAGAAAATGCCCATGCAGTCCACGCGCCCGATCGTGGACCGTCCGATCCACGGTGGATCAGGATACAGGGGCTCCCAATGCGGGCACCTGGGCCTGGGCCGGCCCGCGTGCACACTACGTACTACACCGTGCCCCGCTATGTGTGGCCCCGTCGCCACTGCTTCGCCGGCCGCCGACGGTCCTCCACCGCTCCGGACTTCATGCCAACTTCTCTCGCGCGTATCTTCTCCGTTCGGACTTCATTTGAGGTGATCTTAATCTCGTTAGACTCTATTTTTCATCGTGAATCTCACTGTGGACTCAATATAAATCAAATGTTAAGATATCAAATCTTAACAATCTCTATCTCGACTCGATATTTGGCCTCCTCCTGACTCCGAGAGCTTCTGAATCTCTTCGCCCCCATGCCCTGGAGCAATTGCCTATTGATCATGGATGGACAAATATAGGAGTCGAATCAGATCATTCGATCCCATCTCTATCATATGCTGTGCTCCTCCTGACTTGAGACCTGCTTGGGGTATCATCCTGCGCTAATAGGAATCTCACCTTACGATGTCGCCTCTCATCCTCTTGAGTCTTATGTCTCGTGCCCGATCCACCTCTATTTGGAGCTCCCCTCGTTCTGGACTCTTCCTGACTCTTGAAGCTCCATCTCGCATTGAGCTTCCCATCAGATAATAATGTCCTCTCCTCTCTTTCTTTCCTTCCAGAATAATCCTATCGCCATGTAGCACCTTCAAGATTTTCTACCAGCTACCATCCTGTAGCTTCTCGAATCCAGTCTACTCAGTGAGATAAGATTTCGTCTAAAATCGGATATATATTGAATCTCCCCAAATCTCCTCACTGCATCATCATGTGTCCTCCAGCTGACCATCTCGATGCCTCTGATCGTACAGCTTGATCTATCCGACAGATAAACAGTGCCCTCACTGTTCTCCAGGAAGTCAAACTGCTCCTCTCTACAACATACATGATAGGCGCATGCAGAATCTAAAATTCACTATTGAGAAGAAGTAGATATCTCATCAGATATTTCAAGGGCATCTCCTTCTGAATCACTACTGACCGTCGCTACAGTAGCCATCATCCGATCTTTGAGTTAAGAGCAGTCTCTAGTTAGATACCCCAACTCATTACATCGGTAACATCTGGTCTTGCTCAAGTCCCTCCTGAACTTAGACTGTCCTCGTCATGATCATCTATTGCTCTGTCTACCGTCTTCTGCTCATCCAAAAATCATCAAAGCTGAGCTACCACCACCTGAGCTCGAAGCTGGGTTCTCCCCCTTGAGAATCTCATTCTGGAGTATCACTGTGGTGACCTCATCCATCTTGATAGCGCTCTTTTCCACTAGAAGAGCAGTCACCAAAGACTCGTACGAAGGTGGAAGCGACGTTAGCAAAACTAATGCCCTGGTCTTCTCCTCAACATTCTCACCAATGCTGAGAAGATCGGTGAGAATCTTCTGAAAGTGGCTGAGATGCTCCTGCACACTCTATCCCTCAGTCATCCACAGTTGGTAGAACTGCCTCCAGAGAAAAAGAGTATTGGTAAGAGATTTCATCATATACAACTCTTCGAGCTTCGACCACAGCACCATCGAAGAAGTCTCACGAGCACATGGATCACCATCTCATCCGTTAGGTATATACAGATGGTACTCACCACTTGCATCTGTAGCCGTCTCCAATCCTGTACCTCCATGGTGGTCGGCTTCTCCTCGCACAAGAGAGCATCAATCAACCCTTGTTGGATGAGTATGTCCTTCACCCTTATCTGCCACAAGAAAAAATTGCTCTTTCTATCAAACTTGTTGATCTCCATCTTGATTGATCCTATCTTCTCCATCTTCAGTCTTGCTCACCACCGCTGTAATCTGTGTCTTTATACCGTCTCGCTCTGATACCACTTGTTGGGTAGATATCTGGCTAGGACACTACTTCTCAAGACCTTTTCGATACAATGCGATACAGCAGGAAGAAAGAAGAAATAAAATAAAAAATAATCAAATATGTGGATCAGCCAAAAAAGGCTCACCTCCATGAGGTATGCAAACTTCACTATGAGAAAAAAAATATTACAAGAGGAGATCTCATCCTTAATCCTCGTATACTCAATTTTTCCCTCACAAAAAGTTCTCCCTCACAAAAGCTCTCTCTCTAGGAAGACCCCTTTGAACCCCTGAAGCGACTGCTGTCCGTTGTCCAGAAGCCTCTCTGCTTCTTCTCTCAGCGTTACGTGCTCTCTCTCTTCATGGAATTCTCTGTTTCCCTGGGTTACCTTACGACCTCACGGAAAAACGAGCCACCACATATTCTATTACGTGATCAGGCCTTTTAAAGGCTTAAACGACCCAATTAAAACATGTTTAGGAGTCCTAATCAGGCCCAATCAAGTCTCGGACTGTTGGATCATCACCGCAATCAACCCATGCCCTCCGATTGTGCGCTGATCCATGGAACAGTATCGTGAACCACGAGAAACGTATGAAACATGCCCACGCGGTCCATGCGTCCGGTCGTGGACCACCCGATCCATGGTGGATCGGGATACAGGGGCTCCCAGCATGGGTGCCTAGGTCTGGGCCGGCCCGCGCGTGGGCCTGGGCCGCGCCCCACATGCCCGGGCCTGGGCTTGGGCCGCGTGCTGCACGCTGGGCCGCATCCTGTCGTGTCCAGCTGCGTGCTGCCGCGCCCCACCTCGTGTGGCCGCACTGCCAGCCCACCACCGGCCATCGACGGTCCTTCATCGCTTCGGACTTCGTGCCGACTTCTCTCGTGCGTATTTTCTCCGTCCGGACTTCGTTTGAGGTGAACTTGATCTCGTTGGACTTCATTTTTCATCGTGAATCTTGCTGTGAGCTCAATATGAATCGAATCCTGAGACATTAAATCCTAACAAGATATAACTTATATTATATCATAGTCTAGTACTATACCCTTATCGAAGCTCAATACTACATCCATACCATAGCTTAATACCATACTTTTCCACCATAGTCTAGCACTACACCACTATCTATTTCCACCCTTTTTGAACAATGGTGTGACAATTCTTGAAAATTAGGGCATCTAGATCTGTGCTACTCTCAATGCTCTCTTTCATCTTTATTTTTCTAACTAGTCCAACACCAATAGCATGCCTACATATATATATTTAGGCCCATATATAAGCAAAATTGGTGGTGCATCCTCTGCCTCAATCAACGGAGTTTTCTAACTCACTGAGAATGAAAAAGAAAGAGTGGGAAGGACGACCAACTATGCTGAGTACTACTAGCTAGCCCTGAAGTATGTGCCAATCATTTTAAGCTGCAGTGCCCAAACTTTCCATGAAATTACTCATGGGAACACAAGCTTTAAAGAAGGAGAATCATGATAAAGAAACTTGGGTGTAGATTTGCTACAGTTAGATGTTGGGAATAGTGTCCCAAAGTCAATCGTCAGTCTGTTGATGGTTGTGCTCCTTTTGTATTAGTACATGAATTATAAATAAATAAAAGTTATTTTGATATTTTTTCATCACAAATGTTTCATCTTCTAATGAACTCCTGTGTTGTGGTGAAGTCCTTAGGACTATTTAGACTCGACAAAGGAGGATTTGTCGCTTAGTCCTTAAACCTGTTCGCGACCAAATGATACGTTGTTACCAAGGACGACAACGTTTATCGAGTATAGGTCATTGTGTGCCATATGGGTTGGTTGTCCTCATAACCAAGGAGTGTGGAGACACTGATATGGCATACAGGTGAGATGTAATGGTATATCTGCACTGAACATGACCGACTCCAGAGCTATTTCTGCTGTCAAGATTTGCTCCGATGGGATATGGGTATAAATATCCCTCCGACCTGAGACCGCCACGGTGACTTGCAAGCAACTCACTACACTTAGGCACTGGACTACCTGAATTTCTAATTCAGTGATGGAAGGCTGCTGGGTGTAGTCAAGTACTTGACTTCTCGATGCGTGTGTCAAGATGGGATTGACCACTCCAGTTTAGGAGCTGTGTACAGTCGTGTTTCAATTTAGCAAAATCTTGATCAGGGTAGTCCTAGTGAGGAGTCACAGGACTAATTGAGTTGAGCATGACTCGGATGATCTAATCAGGATTGACAGTCTAACCCTGAGTCATCCTAAACATAGGGGTCAAAAGGGATGAATTATACGGTAACTATATTCACGTAGGTTCTGAATGTTGCGATTGCGACTATTCAACTTATCTGGATGTCGTGTACCATTGCTAGATGGTTACTTCGATTAGTACAGAAATTGGTTCCTGTGCTACCGGCTTAGGTTCGAACCTTCGGGGTCACACACATTAGAGGTTCCTTTCTGATCTGATGACTGATTATGAGTCTTATGTGTCTGGGACTCTATGATTGAGAATTAGGATTCTATGATCATGAGTTTCACACATTTTGGATACCGGAGTCAAAATTTTGAATTTCAAATTTTGAATTTGAAATTTGAACTCTTTGATCAGGGTTTCATATTGATGGTCTCTGATGCCTAATTGCCCATCGAATTTGGACTCAATAATTATGAGAGGTTTTATTAGTGATTTGATCGTCAATTAACTCAATTTGATTGAGTAATTATTTTTGGATCAAGTCTAATTGAATTGGATTCAGTTGGATTTGACCCGATTAGGTTAAGAGTTGACCTAATCGTCGAGATAGTTTGGTTCCTGATTTGATCAGGGGTTGGGCTTAGTCAATTTTTGATTTGATTAAAATTTTATTAAGCCTAATTAAGTCTAATTAAATTGGGTTTAATTTAGTTTAATTTTGCTTAACCTATTTTGATTAGGTTGGTTCAATTAAGATCAAACCACCATTTAAATTTGAATCCCTGCACCACCTTAAATCTCTGCGCCCATTTGAATTCACGAGAAGAAACTTCTCGTGAATTTTTTCTCACGCAAAGCCCTTCTCACGCCCACTTTTGTGCACCATATGGATGGATAAAGCTGATTAGTTAACCATTCAAATTCAAAACGTGTTTGAACTTGAATGGATAACTTATCTCTTTTGCCTTCAAGCTTATCCATCTTGTGCGCCACATAATTCACACGAGAAAGAGTTTCTCGTGAAACCTTTTCATGCACAAAGAGTCCACGCACTTCTCTTCTCACGCCATAAGTGGATAGGGATGAGTTGATTTTCATTTGAATTCAAATTTGATTTGAATTCAAATGTGTAACCACTTGTCTTTATCCTCTCACGCGGATAAGACACGTTTTGAACTGTTTTAAAAGAGATAGGGAGGTGTGGCGTGCGTAAAAAAATTCTGAGAAAGAAAGTAGGGCATGAGGAAGCCTTGTGCGTAAGGTGAAGGTCCAAAATCTTTCGAGAGAAAAAGAAAGAAAAGAAAGAAAATTGGGCGCATGGTTTTTGGTGTGTACCCTAAGGTTTCTACCTAGGGTTCGGGAAGTGAGATTGGTGTGCCACGAGTGTCGTGAGTCCACCAAATTTTAGAGAGAGATCCATCAGCCTCTCAACCAATCGTACAGATGATTCAGAGCATCCGAAGAGTCGGCACACATCGATCGAAGAAGTTCGATTAACATCAGCCATCAAAAGGGTGAAATCACGAACTAGCATTCGTGAGGAGCCGATCAGACGGGAGCTTCGTGTGGACGATCCGCAGAGGCCAGACACTAGTGTGGCTATGACGTGATGATCAGAGCCCTCCGACGGTGATCAGATTGCGGTGATCGACTACACGCAAAAGGTGATGTGTTCTGAACACAGTACAGTAAAAAGTTTACTGTTTCAAATTTGAATTTCAAATTTAAATGCATGCTGTTGTATCATATTTAGATCTTAGTGTAGGGTTAATTAGTATTAATTAATGAGATTAATTAATAATTCTGTTGTAAAATAGTAATTTTGAAAAAAATTTAAAATTATCATTTTGCCCCTGCACTGAATTTTCGCTTCAAAAAGCATTAGGTATGGCAACATTAATGGGGCAATGACTTGCCTTTTAGTCGGTGTGACCTAAGTTTGTTCATTTTTCTCATGTGCAGGTCCCAACACAATAATCAACCAACCCATTCCCAATCTCTAATTAGTGTAGTCTAATTATCGATTTTATAGAATAAAGTTGATTTATGTTATTTAGATTTCTTTTGTTTTGTGTTTTTTCTTTTTTTTGGCAGCATAGCACTTTTTGGGGATCCTTGACAACTTCGCCCCCATATATCTAAGTACGTTGTATTGTACATGAATATGTACTAGATATTTAAAATTAATGTAAAGGGTGCCTGTAGACCGTAAAACATGCCATAACTACTTTCCGACCAAAGATAAACTTGGTTTATCTTGTTTATTTCCGGAAAGACTATTTCATTTGAGAATGCGGGAGCGCAAGCAAACCATTCGCAGCTATTATAATCTGATTTTCCAAATTAATCTTAATGGAATTATTATCACTAATAGGCAGCTTTGACCGGAATTAAGTGCCTCCATCATCCTTAATCATGCTTAACATTATTTCCTGCCTCTCAGAAAATATAATTTTAGCTTTCCCACATGCTGATCACCCATTAAAAAAAAAATTAATCTACCTACTTAGTAATTGCCAAAGGTCTTATAAATCTACTTGTGGCTTGGCATATTCTTTATTCTTCACACAGCACTAATAAACATAAACTATGATGGATGAGGTTTCTCTGATGCTATGTGCTGATTTTGAATGCCTCTTAAGCATCCTATTTGCTCATCTGAGTCTCCTATTTACTTCTTTGTCCTAGAAGATAGGGTGTTGTTATTTTGGGTTTCCTGACTGGAGAATAGTTCTCAACCTGTAGGCCTCTTTCTTCCAGTCCTATCTCTTGTATATTCCACATTATACACCATGGATCTACATACTTTTTTTTCTGAATAAGATTGCAGATGACTGATGTGGTAATGTGCCCTTCAGTCTTCTTTACTCTCAACAAAAGAAAAAAAATAATAAAAAGTCTGCTGCCTGAGACGTCGATCCCTGACTTTGGGAACGCCAACGCCTTCCACATGGCAGGAAAAGCTTCCAAGTCGTGATCAAAGTCACCGCTATTGATGGAACCAAAGATAATTTTCGACGACTTGGCATGAACCTGCCAATGCCATCATGCCGCTGGCTCTGAATCACCGATCCACGTCCGTTTTCAGGCAAAGACCGGTATATGGGGTCTAATTGCAACATCCACTTGAGAGAGGTCATATTCGATCTACTCTTTATCAATATGTATAGCAGCTGTTATCAACTCCAAATTGGCCATCCCCATTGAGTTCGGATTCTCCATGGTGCACGATTTGGGCCACAAAAAGCATACAGCCGTAGATGGCGGCCGCATCATTCAATCATGGAGACAAACGGCTACCAAATAAAGCAAGTGTTGGGTGCTATACGGCATACTTATATGCCATACACCATACTCTATTTAATATCCATGTATCTTCATGATCACATGGTAGCCATCCGGAACTGCATGCCGCTTTTAGCAGTGCAAAATAATGCTCCTAGGTACTGCATCCATCCTTTGTTAATGCTATGTTATCCGGATAAAATATAGTTAATTATATTTTAATTATCGTACAGTCAACTATTGTTAACAGCATAAAATAAATAATAAATAATATTATTTTCAAAATAAATTAAAATATAAAAATTATTTTATATTTATTTTTATATTTAATAAATATTTATATAAAATTTAAATTATAATTTAGAGGTTCACATAGATTCGGATCCCAATGATACTGTTGGGTTCCGTCTAGGTTAGATCCAAATTTAGTACACCTAGACGAGGTCTAACAATTGAAAGGGATTCGATTTTAGCAAGGCCGGCAATGGCGAGCATTAATTGTGCCGTGTAAGACCGGCCAACCTTGAAGTCAGTGTCACTTTCATGAAATGATCCATTGGGAACACAAGCTCTGGCTTCCCATGGGCTCGTCTTCACTTCTACGCGGTATAGTTTTCTTTCCTCTTGGAAGAACTTGCAAACTGCGGAGTTACTGGGCCTCAAGTTGTTCCACTACTCTTCTGGCATTGCATCTACATAAGCAACCACCACACATCCTTGAGGACATGGTGAGCTGTATACCTGCTTTACTTCTAGCACTACTGCTGGCAAGTTCCCGTCTTGGCACCTGCTTTCGCTTCACCTCCCATGCTGAAACATGCAGTCCTAGTGGCGAGCTTGTAGGCAAGGCTGGCAACTGCAACACCGAGAACAACTCCGAGTGTTGCCGGGCTGGACAGAACTACACTCAATACCATTGCTCGCCGACGGTGACCGGAGCCACCCGTGCAACGTTGAACATCAACAGCTTCGAAGAAGGTGGGGATGGTGGTGGACCTTCAGAGTGCGACGGTATGTATCACAACGATTCTGAGAGCGTGGTGGCCCTCTCAACTGGATGGTACAATCAAGGTAGCCGATGCGGGAAATACATCACGATCAACGCAAATGGCAACGCTGTGCTGGCTAAAGTTGTGGATGAGTGCGATTCTGTAAATGGTTGTGACGCCGAGCACAACTTTGAGCCACCATGTCATAACAATATAGTTGCTGCATCACAGGCAGTGTGGAAGGCTCTCAAGATCCCTGATTCGCAGATTGGGGAGTATGAGATTACTTGGTCTGATGCAATATTATCAGTACTGACGATCTCGTATTAGAATTGCCTATGCTATGCAACTACAATAAATTCCAAAGTCTCTGACTTTGTTTGCCCTATATATATGTTAAATCAATCATATCGATATGTAATTGAAGGACTATAGTTGCCTATAGTCTTGTTTGCTTTCAAAGTTCTCTAATTGCATGTTAGGTACTATACTAAGGTTTGGATTGTATCTTTCATGCAAAAAATGATTGATCCTTTTTTGCAACACTAGCCATTTTCTTACACAGATTTTAAAGCACTCTAATCTCTTTCTTTTATCTGCCCGCACAGATCTTGAAGCGGACATTTGGCAGTCCAATGGTAAACATCACAAAAGAAGGGGAGTCACTCTTTCCTGGGAAAGATACATACAACCAGAACCCATGTATAATGTCATCTTCTAGTCTTCGTTCATTTGCTTCATCTTTGGTTATTATTATTGCTTCCTTGTCCAATCAAATACAAATCCCACGATCCTCTCCGGTGCCACAAAAGATTTAACCACCCAGTTATTATTATTACTAGAGGTTGACAAAAGATTTAACCACCCAGCAATCACCACAAAAGATTTAGCCACAGAGATATTTTAAACTATCTCTTGACAAGGGAGGTTGAAGCACCCAGTTATTATTATTATTGGAGGTTAATATTTACAAAGTATATAACATGGAGATTAAGAACTTCCCTATTGTCTTCTCTAGGAGCTGAGGTTTGCTTATGGCCTCGAGAATAGGTTAGGGGAAGGAAGTAATTAGCGCTTGAGCTGGGTGCTGAAGCTTTGCAACATGAGAGAGCGTTTGTTAGACGTTTGCGATTGTTTGGTCACGTGATATCATCCGGAGTTAGCATCCCAAGGAGTTGTTGCACTGATATTTGATATCTTTCCGAGTGGTATGATGTCCAACTACAAAGAAGGAATAAGTATTGCTGCATGACTTTTTCCGGTGAAGTAGCTTCTGATCTGAAGGCTTGATTATTTCTTTCTTTCTAAAGAGCCCAGCACTACACCATGGACAGAAGGCAGTCCCAATTAAAAACTTTCGCCTTCTTTAGGAGGGGCAATTTCCAGTTGCAAGGAGCGAATTGGGATAGGATGCCTCCATGGCTGAACAAGTTGCAGGAATTTTTAACTAAGAATCCACCACTTCCATTTAGGTTTGTCTAGGCCGTTGTTGTGAGCGATCATGTTGAGTATTGGCTGAAGAAGTTCTTCCATTCCTCTGAATGAGAGGTGTGCCATAAATAGTGTTAAGAAAAGTGGATTTCATGAGCTTGGAAATCCCTCTTCAAAATAGTGGAACACAAAATTCATGCAAAGCTCAAGATCACACTAAAAATAGAAGAAGAACAATCAGAATTGGGGGCAAGAAAAAGAATTCTATTATATTACAAGTGGAGCTCTCTCTACAGCAATCCTCTTTATGTACTCTATTTTTCATTGACCTCTCATCCCCATATTTATAATTACATAAGAAAACTTAAGAACCCAATCTTAATAAATATAAAAGTGACTTTTAGAACTCCTTACTATTTAATGTAACACTTGGAACACCAAAACATGACCCTTAAGACTTTTATACGACTCTTTCACTACGCATGACTCTTTGATTATACACTTGTCTCTTTGACTTCTATTTTAAATATTAAATAGTAAACTATATTTTTTCTAAAAATGTACTTTGTAAATAAATTCAACACTCCCTCCTAAAGTATATTTTTGGAGATGAGTCCTAACATGGCCCGAAAATGCTTGAATGATTCTTTAGAGAGAGACTTGGTGAAGATATTGGCAATGTTCTCCTTGCTTCTCACTTCCATGAGCTCAATGATACTTTAAAGCACCTTTTTATAGATAAAATGATGTTCAACCTCAATGTGCTTAGTTCTTGCATAACAAATCAGATTTGTAGCTAGCTTAAGTGTACTTTGGTTATTATCATGGATAACAGTAGATTTATATATAAAAAAATAAACATCCTTAATTCACCAATAGTCCTAACCAAATATATTCTTAAGCAGCAAGAGAAGATGGTTTATACTCCGCTTCAATAGTAGATAAAGAAATATAATCTTATTTCTTGCTACACTAAGAAATACTAGTTGAACCATAAAAGAAATCATATCTGGAACTAGATTTGAGGTTATCTAAATCACCACCAAAGTCAGCATCCATATATCCATATAAAACAAACCAAAAATTCTTCCTAAACAAAAAGCCCAAATGAAGCACAGAATTTATATATTTTAAGACTACTTTTTTGCCACATCAAGATGTGACTTCCTTAGAGCTTGCATAAAGCGACCAATAAGGCCAAACCAATAATGTAATATCCGTTCTTATAACAGTCAAATAAATAAGGCTTCCAACAATAGCACAAAATGGTCGAGCATTAGGGAGGGCCTTACCATCATTCCACCTTAGCTTGATATTTACATCAAGAGGAGTAGAGCATTACTTGCTATATGCTTTATACCAAATCTTTCAACAAGTTTCTCTGCATAGCCTTGTTGTCAAATAGAAATTCCATCCTTTACATTCTTCGCTTTCAAGCCAAGAAATTGCTTAAGTTCTCCCAAATCTTTCTGTGAGGCCCAGCCCAGCTGGGGCCCTTTTCCATATGTGCCACGTGGGACATAGGGGCCAAGGACCCATGGCTTCTCACAGAGCTAGCCACGCATGGCTTCTCGTAGGGGAAACCATGGGTGCAACATCGCGAACATTCCGTGTCACGCCCCCGACCCGAGATTATAAATCGAGGGTCATGGCAACCGCTGCATACTCATAGAAAACTCTTCCCATAAGCATGCAAGGCATCTTATCATGTTATCTTAAAACAACAGCGGAATAATTAGCCAATAATTTAAATCCAAAACATAACGACCTAATTTTTTTTTTAATGTCTCAATAAATTCAATAATGATTCATAGTCCTTACATCAAATTCAATAAGACTTTCAACCAAAAATAAAAGTATAGAAATTCTGCTTCTGATCACTCTTCCATTCATATCTTGTATCATCTTAATTCCTCAACATCTGTAAAAACAGTAAAATAGGAGGTAATGAGCTAAACAGCCCAGTAAGCAATGATCACTTCTCAACAGATTTTATCAGGCATTTAAGTAAATAAGCATTTATAGAAAATAAGCATATAGAGTTCATCAATTCGAAATCAATTTCAATTATGCAACATAATTCATGCCAAATTCATTTCTTTTTCAAAAATTCAAGTTTCTTTCGAGATTTTAATTTCTTTCATTCTTAAATTCTTTTCGTCAACCATGAGCTATGACCATATTTTCTCTGTAGCAGGGTCATAATACCGCGTATCTGCTTGCGGTAGGCTGCGAATCATCTGGCAACCATATCCTTTGGAACCACTAGTCTCGCTGGTGGTTTGTCGCTGGTCTCTCTGGCGACATGTCGCTGGTTTCGCTGACGACATAAATCTCAGGACAAATCAATTGCCAACGTATATGCCCCCATTGGCAGGATCTTTTACATAGTCAGATTGTCAATTCATAATATTTCTTATATCATAATTCATCATAAATCATATTTCATATTCTAATTTCGATAATAAAACATATAATCATGTAGTATCGAAATCAATCAATATAATGCATTATGGAATCAATATGTTCAATCATGCTTCATCATAATATTTCAAATAAAATATTTTCATAACAAAATACCATTCATCCAATTCATGCATCGTTTCACAAATCATATCAGAAAAATACATTATAATTTATCGATAAATTTAGAAAAGTGAAACATTACTTACCTCGAACGCATTCCAATAAATCCACATAATTCTATAAATTTTTTTTCAAAAATTTTGTTCGTAGATCATATCGCGATATTCCATGATCAAATATCCATAATCCTATACAGAATCAATTTCAATAATTAGAAAGAATACTAATACCATATTTCAACGGTTTAGATTGGGTCCGATCATTTAATTTCATCTAATCAAAATCTAATTAGGATCTAAACAATCCAAAGTTTGACTATCAGATCAAATTGGATTCGAAGTGATAGGACCGAGATTTCTTCATCGATTTCATAAAATCAAGTAGAGAGAGAAAATCAGAGGAGAGAAAATTCATGAGGTATAATTTGAATTGATCAGGTGACACAATCCAATATTACGATTGATCCAATATCTCGAGTGATGAAATCAACATGATCAAATCAAGTCATGACTAGATCGGGATCATGGATGATCAAATCTAAAGATTCATGGTCTGATCAAGGTGGGTGCCAGTACGTTGTCTGACAATCATGGATCAGGATTCTTCATTAGAATCATATCAGAATTATTAAAATTTTTTTTTTATTCACTAACCTTTTTAGAGAGAGAATCAATCAAGAGAGAGAATATTTTAGAGAGAGAAAATTCTAGAGAGAGAAAATTTTAGAGAGAGAAAACTCATCTTGAATTCTTCAGACAATATGATTCAACAAATTCGATCGATCAGATCAAATCATGCTGAAATTATCATGTGGATAATCTAATAAAATCATAAAAATAGAATCTTAAAATACCTGATCTGATCAAAGTGGATGTCGGTGTACCATCCGATGATCACGGATCAAAAATCCATCATGAGGATCATTTAAATTCATCATAATTCTTCTCAAAATTTTAGAAATCTTAGGAGAGAGAAATAATCTAGAGAGAGGATTCTAAAGAGAGAAAGTAGAGAGAGAAAGTTTAATTCTAGAGAGAGAAAATACTAGTTCAAGCTGAAGGGAGAGAGGAAAGAGAGAGAAACTCTCTTTCTCATATTTTATTATTTATATCATTATTTATTAATTAATTAATTTTATTTTTTTCTTTCTTCTTTTCTTTCTTTCTCCTTTTTTTTTCTTTTTCCTTCACGGAAGAGAGAGGAGAAAATCCTATTTATTATTATTATATTATTTATTTTCTTCTTTTTCTTTTTTTTCCTTTTTCTTTTCTTTTTCTTTTCTTTTCCTTCTTTTCTTTTCTTTTTCTTTTCTTTTCCTTCTTCTTCTTCTTTTCTTCTTCTTTTCCCGTGGGTTTCTTTTGGGCCGAAACAGGGAACCGGCAAGTCCCCTCCTTGACTGGCCGGCCGGCGGTGCAACCGGCATGGGGCGGCCGTCGGCAGGCGGAGAGGCGACCCAACGATAAGAGAAGGGCCAAACCGATGGTCAGCGGTGACCACCGGTGTCGGAAAAACTGCAAAAAAGAAAGATTTCTTTCGCAATAAAATCCGACGACTTCGGTCGCCGGCGAGCATGCACACTGGCACGGAAAGGAAAGGGGAGAAGAGAGGAAGGGGAGGAGGCTTACCTCCGATGCCGGCGAAGTTTTTTCAGCAAGCAAATTGGATGGGCATAGGTCGGTCTTCCGCGAAAATTTTTCGACGATTGCCGCCGACTGGGCTTAGAATCCTTGGTGGAAGGAAGAGAGGAGGGATCTCCTCCTTAAATAGAGCCGGAGGGAGCTCGTCTCCGACTCTGATTGGGAGCCGGCGAGAGGAGGGAGAAGACTCCCGAAAAGACTCCCTTCGGGAGTCTTCTCCCCTATTTTTTTTTTTTCGGGCTTTGGCTGATCTGGGCTGGGATTCTTACTCAGACCGAGCCGGGCTATCACATTCCGGCTCCACAAAAAAAAAAGATAAGAAATGGAAGAGAACCCACTTTCTTCTCTTGTGCTCGCTCTCCCTCTCTTGCTCTCTCTCATGCATGCACCTCTCTCTCCCACCTTCTCTCTTTCGCACTCGCTCTCTCCTGTGTCTCTCATGCATGCTCGCTCTCTATAACTCCTCATTTTTCTCTCTTTTTCTCTCCCCAACTCTCTCTCTCTTCCAATCTCCTATGCCCTCCCCCTTCCAATTGTGGGTGTGGCATGTGTGAGTGGGGTGAGAAGTAGAAAGAAGAAGAGAAAGAGAAGAAGAGGAAAAAGAAGCAGAAGGAGGAGGAGAAGAAGAAGAAAAAAGAGAGGTGAGGCCTCTGCCCCTCACCCCCTCTTCTTGTTTATCTCTATGTGCGAGAGTCTATATGGGTGAGTGAGTAAGAAAGAAAAGAAGAAGAAAAAAAAAGAAAGAAAAGAATATATATATATATATATAAATATATATAAAATATATAAATATATATATATATATATATACCGAAACTCTCTTCTCCTCTCTTTCTCTCTCCTTCCCTCTTCTTTTCCCTTCCTTCTCTTCTTCGTCCTTATCACTATCATGGGTTGTGGTCGCTGCCATGGGTGAGCTTTGAATAGGTAAGAATATTAAGAGCCTCTTTTTTATTGTTTGGCTTGATTTTAGTTAAAGATTAATGGGTAAATATTAGAATTCTTAGTATGCAGTTAATTTCTGTTAGAAATTAAGTATTAAATGATAGAACTATAGTATGTAGTGGATTCTTGTATATGTTAGCTAGTCGATAGTTGGTGGAATGAGTAATGGGGTAAAGAAAAATAAAAATTAAAAAGTATTATAACAAGAAAATTTGAAAAAATGGATGCTTTATTTTGGGGGCAGATTAACTTTGCTCAGGGTTAATCCAAGAATTTTAATTTTGTATTGACTAGGTGACTTAAATTGAGATTTTAATTGAAGAATGTTGACTTATGACTTGAGTTTAGGATGAAATTTGAAAATTTTTGAATGAGTTTAGTTAGAATAAATAATTAGTAGAAAAGAGCTGTTGTAAAGGAAAAGATGAAAGAGAGATTGTAGCATCTTCTCTTCACTTTCTTTCTTTTTCACAGGACAGTGAAATTTTGAGAATTGGAAGATTAGGAAGGTTGAGAGAGTTGCTAAAAATTAGTTTAAACCTTATTAGGGCTTGTTAACCTAACTATGGTCATAGATTACTAAGTTTCAAGAAACTATGATAGAGTGATTAATTGTTTAGCTATCAGTATCTTGAGGTAAGTAACAGTTATATTTTATAATCAATCAAAATTAAATAGATCTTTATGTCATCTTTTGATGATATGATACCAATTATTGCAAGCATCCTTGATGTGTTATCATGATTAACTTGAATCAAAAGGGAATCATCATATTCAGTTAAAATGATATCAACTATTATGGAGACATTCAGATCTGATTATGCATGATATTCTTATATATCATCTCTATAATATGATATAAATTATGATAAGTGATACTTACATTTTATATGATCCATCTAAATCAAATGATAATTATTTTATTCATCTGAAATAATACAGACTATTATATATGCAATCAGATCCGATTGTGTATGAAATTACTATATATCACCTCCTTGACATGATGTGAATCACTTTAACTAATTTTTAATTTAATTATTCTTAGAATATATATACTATGAAACATTGATTAGTAAATTGAGTGTATAAGTTGAACTGAATGATTTTACATACTATGATCAGATGGCTAGATAAATTATGGTTATAACCTATTAGAATACATATATCATAGCTATATCAAGTTGTATCAAGTTATATTGAAGCCATATAAAAGATATATCGAAAGAAAAAAAAAATTAACTTATGTATATAGTTATTGATATATGTATCATCTGACTCTCGGTCTACTGTGTATATATTCAAACTTGAGATGCCCACCATAGAATATAAGCATGGATTTGAGATATCCACCATCGGATGTAAGCATAGACTTGAGATGTCTACCATAGAGTGTAAGCATAGACTTGAGATGCCATCATGGGGCGTAAGCATGGATTTGAGATATCCACCACGGGACATAAGTGGAACCCTTTTGACATCCTTTGCTATGGGGGGTATCGTGGTACCACAGTAAGGATGGGGAAAAAAAAATGGGTATCCATACTTAAATATATAGTGTTATGAAATTGGATATATATGTATATATATATGTATATATATATATGTATATATATATATGTATATATATATATATA